>NW_019154124.1:11838039-12438039 GCF_002288905.1 Enhydra lutris kenyoni | reverse complement strand
TAGCCATTTGTAGGTACATTCACTAGCATTCTTAGGATCTTATTAAGCAACTAAAATTATGAAATAGAGACCATGGTGCCCATTACAGCAAAACTTTTTTTTTTTCAGCATTTTTACCTGTAGACCTGCTTTGAGTATTATATAATATATTGATGTAAAGAGATTCCAAGTCAGCTACCTTAGTAACTTACTACACAGTGGTGTGTTTCAGTTGCAATATCCATTGTAAATATAGCACCAGATTAACTGGGTATCCCAGGCAGGGATTGACCAGACATACTGTGATAAATTTTCTAATTAAATTTGACTTTTCCAGAATCAAATACAGATCATCATAAGGTAAATGAATCAAATTACAACCAATGCTATAATTATTAGAAGACAGGCTCTGCTGACTTTTCACATAATTAAAATACCAAATTTCTTAATTTCAGAACTAGATATTTAATTATAATGTGACTTTTTCTCATGTGGCCTTATAGGGTATGCCCAGCAAATACTTCGGCAGCCATCTCTCTATTTTCTTAGGCTTCTTTCTTTTTTTTTTTTTTTTTAAGATTTTTTTTTTTTTTTTGACAGAGATCACAAGTAGGCAGAGAGGCAGGCAGAGAGAGAGGAGGAAACAGGCTCCCCGCTGAGCAGAGAGCCCGATGCGGGGCTCGATTCCAGGACCCTGAGACCATGACCTGAGCCGAAGGCAGAGGCTTAACCCACTGAGCCACCCAGGCGCCCCTCTTAGGCTTATTTCTGTCCGTTGCGGTTCTTCTTATTTAAAAAATGGATTGCACCATCTTTGTCCTGCAGGTACCTCTTTAAGCTGACATACCTCTTCTAAGTCTTTGTGATGTAACTCTAATAGTTCTCATAGCTTCTTTGCTTCTTAGAATAAAAGGAATATTCCAAGACTATTTTGTACTTCTGTGGGCCCGGACTATTTTTTTTAGTTTGTTTTGTGATCTTTATTGGTTCCTGGGAGTTCATTATATAATAAGGAAAGAAGAAAGCCTCTTTTTGGCTGAAAAAATGTTTATGGCTTTTCCCCATGTAAGATTTTTTTTTTCTCAAAATCATTAAGCTCTATTATTGATCAGTCTTTCTTTGATGTCTCCTAGATTCTGTGCCTTGTTTTAAAAGGCCTTTTCCACATTCAAGATTTCATAGAAAATTTTTATGTCTTTTTCTATTCCTTGTATAATCCTATTTCTTATGTTTAAATTGTTGATCAATCTGGAATTTGGCTACAGGGCTATGGGACATGAGGTAGTAATCAGACTTTTTTTTTTTTTTCCATATGGCACTCCAGTTGTCCAAACACCATTTATTGAAAAATCCATCATTTATCCACGGGTCTTTGAAATACTATCCATATTAACGTGCATTCTTACACTTATGGCTTCTCATCATATAAAATAAGGTTTTAAAGTTAACTGCAAAACAACAAAACGAAAATAAAATAATACAGAATTAAATCAGTATTATGCACCACTGTGTTTGGTATAAAAGAGCTGGTTGCCAACCCTTGGATTTGTAAGAGGTCGGTTTTAGCTTCCTGTATAGTCAGGTCATATTCAAATTTTCTGATTCTTAAATTTTTTAAAATATTCCTTCTTATCCTCACAACAGTCATAGGAGAGAGAAACACAGAAATATTATTTCTTCTTGTTTGCAAGTGTTGAAATTGAGGTTGAAAGAAGTTACGGGACTTAAGCCATAGATCAAATCAGAGGCTTTCTTATCTCCACTTGGTATTAGCTCTCTTTGTAAAAACATTTTGACTCTTACTTCAATTCTTATTCCTATTCCTGTTTTCATTCTCCTCCTTCTTTTTCCTAGTAGTTTATTAAATAGCATAAAGACTTTATTTCTGCCATTGAAGTGCAGTTAATATACTGTTTCATGAAACAAAATTAACTAGTATATTAGTTGTAGTCACCTGTTGATTTTGGCTTTCTATTTGTGAAATTTACAATTAGAAGGGGTGTTTTGCTTAATTTTTATGGGGTCCCAAAGGAGTCGCATGCATCATGTTTCCTAAATTCAGTATTGATTGAATGCTTGGAATCTAGTAGGCTTCTTAAATACTTGCGAATTACCCGTATGTATGTACTCGGAGTGCAATGGAAATAGTTACAAGAGATAGGTAGCATAGCCTATGGGAAAAGTTTCGCTTGGTAAAGTCTCCCAGAATATCAGCAAAGTCATTTTTCAGCATCGTTTCCTCACTACATAGGGGTTTCTGCTGTAGAGAATAGAAAGAATTGAGTTCCCTTTTCCCAAAGGGAAAGTATAATGGAAGAGCAGAGGGTATTATCAGGCATAGAACTTTTAAAGAAAGTCAGCCAGCTTGCGCTGCTAGAGTTTTGGTGGGATGGTGGGAGTCAGAAGGCAGAAAGCCCAAGACAGAGCTGTTAAAATACTGAACTGCCCTTCTAAGGTGAGATATTATCACAGTGAGGAAGCACCAGAGAGAGAGTGACATGATTATATTTGAGAGGATGGTGAGGAAGAGGTAGGCAGCAAGGATGATGCTGTTTTCTAATTAAAGCAGGCTTCAGGACAACATAATAATTAACATTTAAAGAGTATTTGTTTCCAGTACTCTTAGTACACCAGGCGTACGTTTCTGGTAGACAGAGCTAATAGTGTAGAATTTAAGAGACTGTTGGCGTAAGATAAGAGTGAGGAGAATGGAACTGTGAAGTAATTAAAGGAAACACGAAAGTGGGGGAAAGATTATTTTACCCACAAATACCGATTTAAGCAAGTATTTATATACAAATCAGCACAAGACAATTGAATTAGAATTTTACTGTAGATGTATCATATATGCCTTTAAAAAATGTTTGGTAGCCCTGGCGATTCACAGACCTGTACCCCTGGGGATAAAAATATATTATATGTTTATAAAAAATAAAATTAAAAAAAATAAATTAAAAAAAAATTTAAAAAGTTTGGTAGCATCTGCAAGCTATTCAAATAATGTTACAGGAAATAAAACATTTGAACATATAATTTAATAAATAGATAGCTAAATAATGGTAAATATTTTCTTCTTTTTAAAAATCTTTTTTTTTTTTTTAAAGATTTTATTTATTTATTTGACAGAGAGAGATCACAAGTAGGCAGAGAGGCAGGCAGAGAGAGAGGAAGGGAAGCAGGCTTCCTGCTGAGCAGCAAGCCCGATGCGGGACTCGATCCCAGGACCCCGGGATCATGACCTGAGCCGAAGGCAGCGGCTTAACCCACTGAGCCACCCAGGCGCCCTCTTTTTAAAAATCTTAATACATATTTTCAAACCCTGACTATACCTTAATTACCTCATACAAGACACTCAGCCATATGCAGCAGCACAAACATATCTCCCACTCTCCGTCTACAATGGTAAGTAGGATGGATAATACTATATGTAAAATGAACATGGAGTGAAGTTAGAAGACACTCTTTGAGACTTGGTAAGCGTCATCCTGGCTCTAATTTCTCACCTATGAAAGGAAAACAATACTTGTGAACAGTATTATTGACTCTATTTTACCTCATAGTCTTATTTTGAAGGTGAAACAATATATGCAAGAGTAGTTCCTACATTTTAAAGAATTATGGAAATATGACATTGTGCTTTAGAGATTAAAAATGTCAAAAAAATTAAAATGCAAAACTATTAGTGTCAAGATGTTGACTTAAAATTTCACTCCCGTTTTGTATTTTTTTCTGCTAGTTTATTCAGTCTTTGGGAAATGTTCCAAATATTACTTAGCACGTTTTTATGGATTGACAGAAGAAAGGAAAAAATTGTATAGTGAGTCATTTTCAAAATTAATTTGCTACAGGTTATTAGATAGCTGTTATGTAAAGAACTGAAGTGCATGATACGGTAATTTATTCTAGACATTTACTTATCAAAATTGTATCTTTATTGTTCATTATTGACGGGTACATGTTTATATGCCTTGTGTATTTTATGACTTTTTCTCTAACCATTAGAAGTAGTAATAAAATAAAATAGGGGGTTATTTGTTTTGTCCTATAGTATTTGTAATGCCCTAGATTTTTTCTGACATCTTTCAGAATTTACCATTGACACTAAGGGCAAAAATAGTTCACCACTACTGACTCATTTATGGGAAACTCTCATTTCATTTAATTGGTATCCCATTTAACACCTGATACGCAATAACTCACACCTCTTGAAAATAGCTTACAGCAGTCTTGCTGGGTTCCAAGCTCTCTCCTCAAGGCCTGAAGGGGAAAATTCTCCTGGAAAGACATATCATTTATTCTTTAAACTTTTTTTTTCTGAAGAGCCCATGTTATCTGCCCACCTTTGCAAACTGTGCACATCCTGCTTTCTCTCAAGCACAGGAGAACCTATTGAAAAACGTCTTCTTACCATACTGAAACAAAAAGTGTAGGCCACACTGCTAATGCTAGTGATGTCTTCTAAATTTAAGCCACATTACTCAGGCAGAAATTGCAGCTGTTAAAACACAGATAATGGAAAGCCAGTGTAAGTACTGACCAACATTCTCAATAAGGTTAAACACCAGCATTACATATTACTTGAACCAGAAGCGCAATTGTTTTGGGGTCATTGACAATGTCATCGTGCCTCCAGTTTTCTGGTTGGTTTAGTGGCTAAATTCCACTTCAGGGAAGAAAATTACATTACTCGCCTTTTAGTATTTTATTGGATTGTGCACTAAGTTAAACACTGCATTTAACATCACAATGAACTCTCAAATCTGAGAAACTTCATTCTTGAATTTATAGTTAATTTTGGAGTCAGCTTGATCTGTGCGGAACAAAGCAATAGACGTTTGGAATTGGCCTGTTTTCTGTTATCGGTATTATCCAGTCTAGGATAAGTTTTTCTCCTTGTACCTCTTCTCGGCAATTTCCACATCTCTGCTGTATGAAGTTGCAAAAATAATATATTGAGTCTTGGGGAATTAAGATGAATCAAACCAATGTGTCTTTCTTTCATATGTAGCTTAACAGGGTAAAGAAAGCCTTCAGTCTAAAATCATGAAAGAGGAGGTAAATTATTAAAAGCTGCTGCCAAGTTAGTTATTTGAAAAGAATTAAAAACTCAATCTTTCCTCTTAGCTCAGTATTGAAATTTCAGGACCATACTCCACAATATCAGAAGAATATCTTGTTAAAAAAAAAAATCAATCATGTGGAGAAATACCTCCATGTCACACCTCCATATTACTTCAAGATGCATATTATCATTAATAAGGTCTTTGGGGAGAAAACAAACACCACTTTCCTTCTTCAGTATTTGATTTTATTTTTAATAAATACCAGGGAGAATTTAATTATATTTATCCTAAACCTTAAGGTATTCATCCTGTTAAGAATCCCTTATAAATTGTAAAATGTATATGAAAATATATTATCTTCATGAAATAGCTTGAGAAATAAAGAACATAGCTCTTCTTCCTTTAGTTGTTTTAACAATGTGATAGTTTTACTAAAGCCAGTGGCAATCAAAATGTAGAAAAGCAATAGGACCACAATGTTCCTTCATGAGCAGCTCTCAGAAAGCATGCAGTTTGTATACGTCTGCTTTCACATCAGCACACCTGTCTACAGCAGTCTGTGAGTTCTTTTAGATACAGAAGAAAATAAGCAAAGGCAAAAAGAAAAAAAAAAGTTTGTTTCTAGAAAGGTAGTATTTTTTTCAAGTGTCATCAACAGTTGTGCATTTATTATGTGCCAGTTACTTTATTTGATAGAGGGGATCAAAGATTAATATCACATGGGCAGTTTCCTCAAGAAAACCCTACAAACTAGTAGGAAGGAGGGTCAAACAGGCAATTATAATGCAGAGAAGTAAATGATACAAAAAAGGGATACACTGATGTTTGGTGGTTGGGTCTCTCTAGGAGAGAGATTCTAGGGTATCTCCTAGGAGGAGATCCCAGGGCAGACAAAGAGGTCAGATCAGGATTCCTGGGGGTTCTAGGGTCTCTGCGGAATTTTTAATATTATATGGACATTATTATCCTGAACACTTTGAAAACCAAGTAAGAGATCTTCAGGAAGCTATAAGTAGTTCATAACGGCCGGCATGCAGACTGCGAGAGCAATTTCAGAACTTTCAAGGGTTCAAAGCACCTTTTCATTATTTTGTTATAAATATGATAGTCTTCAGAATGCACATCCCAGTAGTTTTCAAATTTAAGAAGTATCACACTCTCCAGTCCAATTTGTCATTGTCTTTTTTGTCGTTGTTGTATTATTTGAATCCTGGAATATTATTCACCAAGTGCTATATATAGATGAAATGACTATACCCTCTAAAGTTTAGGATCTTTCTTCTCTTTGTGCATAAAGATAATGTTGCTTCTCGAAAGCAAGGGTGCTCCAGTGGTTTATCTTTTTTTTTTTTCTTTTTACACAATTAGAAACTGAAGAACTGGAGCACCTGGGTGGTTCAGTCGGTCGAGTCTGCCTTCGCCTCAGGTCATGATCCCAGGGTCCTGGGATCAAGCCCAGCTTTGGGCTCCCTGCTCAGCGGAGAGCCTGCTTCCCCCTCTCCCTCTGCCTGCAGCTCCCTCTGCTTGTGCTATCTCTTGATCTCTGTCTCTCTCTGTCAAATAAATAAAATCTTTAATAAGAAAAAAAGGAACATATGCATTTTTAAACTAAAATACTATCTCTGTCCTTTATTCAAAAATATGGATTTTTAATAGTGATATAAAAAGCAGCCAAAATAACCTTTTATTATTTTTAAAGGACTATATGTCGAGGCAGCTATAGCCATTAATCAAGTAAATGAGATAGATACTTGAAGTCTTCTGTGTTAAAGTGCAAGGGTTCAGTCAAGGGACATGAGTTTGGACAGGAGGCATAGGTCTGTGAAAATATTGGAGTATCCAACGCTCATTTATTCCCAGGTTTAAATGTGAGGTTTTGTAAAAGAGGATCCTTTTACAGACTCAGCTAGATTTACATACTGCACAGAATCAGGCCTCATACATAACTAAAAATTCCGCCTGATTGTGGGTTCCACTTCTTTTCCTAAATGTTAAGATTCTAGGCATCTTTTCAAATATAGGATTCCACTGATTCAAGCAACTTTTCTTGAAAGTCAAAGACAATGATATGTCAGATAATTGAAATCTCAGACCTGTGCTGAAATTCCCCAATCAACAACAGCCTCAGGAGCCTAAGTGGTGACTTAGACTTTTGAAAACCTGTGACTTTTCCAAGAAATTGTGACTTCATTCCCTTCACCTAACTACAGTCCTTTGAAGTCTGAGATTCTCTTAATCTTAGAATTCTTAGTTTGCATTTTCTATGTTTCTTCTACTTGACAGGTTTTTTTTCTTTTTTGAAGTTTTTATTTATTTATTTGACAGAGATCACAAGTAGGCAGAGAGGCAGGCAGAGAGAGAGGAGGAAGCAGGCTCCCCATCAAGCAAAGAGTCCAATGCGGGGCTCGAACCCAGGACGCCGAAACCATGACCTGAGCTGAAGGCAGAGGCTTAACCCACTGAGTCACCCAGGCGCCCCTGCTTGGCAGTTTAAACTTAATATATTGCGCTGGCTCAAATAAATATGCAATACACTTGTTTTTCGCTTGCGGTTTCAATTTTAGTGTTGAAGGTGTGTAATTTTATCCATTAGGTAAATCACCTTCACCTGTCATTGGTGATAAAAAGTTGAGTGTCCGAATTCTGAGGCTGTAGAAAGTCTTGATTTAAGAGAGCAGTTCAGTATATCTCTTTAACAGCTTTCTCTGACCAAATATTTGGACATTTGACTGGAGGAGAACAAATATAAAATGTATGTCCTACCTACTTTGTTTCAAGTAACTTCTATAGTGGCAGTGACTAAAGGGTCACACAAATATTACATTCACGCACTTGGTCACTTTCTCCTTCACATAACGTGGCGAGTCAGTTTTCCAAATTGAGATGCAGACCGTTCAGCACAAGTGTTAGCTGGGCATCCCGATAATTCTCTCTCATTTAAACAAACTTTTTCTCATGTCATTGCAAATTTGTCATCTGAGTAGCGAACACAAAAGTGTCTCCAAGACGTGTCTCCAAGAATGGGTATTCTTGCTCTCTACTGATGTGTGCAAAGTGTGTAAACAGGAAAAAAATTGGGGGGTTAAAAAAGTTTTTTGGCTTTTAGCCACCTCTGAGTCAGGAGCCTCTATTTGTCCCCTGGGCTGTGGTTCAATCCCAGGAAGGTTGTAGGGGTCAGGTGGACTCTGCATTACTGGAAAGGTTTTAGAATCACAGGATCAGAATGGTGATTTTGGAATCAGAGAGAGGAAGAAAAGTGTGTCAAATAAGAATGGCAAGATCAGGACAGAACAGATAATGGGAAGTAAGGGGGGTGGCTAAGAAAGTCAAATTCAAGTTTGAGAAAAGTGGCTGCAAATCAGAAGTTACTCAGGACTTTGGGATTGTTTTGAGGTTCATGGGCAGGGCCATTGATAGCAGGGGGCAGTATCAGCAATGTTCTCTTGCAGAGTATTTTTTTCTTTTCCTACAAAATTTTCAATATTGATTCTTATTGTCACTTTTCCAAACTTTCTTTTACCCAAACCATTTATAGCACACTTAATGAATAATAATTATGAAAATATATTAATGAGAATTTTGAAATCTGAGAATAGAGAAAATTTCTGTGGTTAGGTGCTAGCAATAAGAACCAGTGAAGTTGTCGTTTTTCATAGAAGTACTTTCAAGCTCTTATTTATGTGACACAAGTCTGAAACATTGCTCATAATGTGACATTTATCTATACATCTATATTCCAGTAATTGTTTATGCAGCCATCATTTTCTAAATTATTGAAGTTAAATGTCTATACCAAGAATATGTGATGAAGAAGAAACATGATTGGAAATAAATAATCTAAATTGATAGAAAATTTTATCAGCTTCTTCCGCAGACCCTTCAGAAAAAATCAGTAGTGGCCTTTGTGGGATAGCAGTCAATTTCTGTATTTATCATTAAGCCTCCCTTTTTCTTTTTTAAACCTCCCTTTTAGTAACCTTTTTTTTTTTTTTTTAGCTCATTTTCATTCCTTTGGCATATTTACTGGACAACCCTCAGAATAACTATTACTGTCCGCTCATGTGATTAAAAACTGTTAATGTCTTTTATTTCATCACCTGTATACTTTCTGGGAGGAGTGAGAAATGGACCTGAAAACCCATATATTTATTTATAAAACCCAGTTTGGCTTTAAGAAACTTGGTACTCATGGTATCCTGTTTATACTGTTTGCAAAAGGTCAGGTTTTTATATGTCTTATCTGAGCAATTAGATTCTTACTAAAGTTGGCAAATACATAATGGCTTTTCTGGTTTATTTGTTGTTTTTTTTTTTTTTCAAGGATCCCCTGTTTCATCTGGAACCACACAGGTCTGAAAGAGGAAGGGGCAGATGTCCTTTCGATCCCAGCTCCTCCTTCATCTCCACATTAGTTGGTAATTATTGTTGCCACAGACATCATTTGGTCACCATATTGATTTTGAAACTTCGCTTAGGTTCTTCTGGTGTTTCTTTATACGTGTGTTAGAGTTGTTTTTATTTATGGGTGCTGGAAGCAATGATATTAGATTTCAAGTCATGCTAAACTGAACCAATTTTGACTCTAAGATAAATGCAGCTACTCTGAACTATGTGTGTCTCATTCTGGAAACACAAGTTTTATTTAGTATCTGATAGAAAACATCCTGTATTATGGCCGTTTACTATTCAAAAAATGCAGTTAGAGAAATACTTTATAAAAACCTGGCTGGAGAAACTCAACTATTACAATATATGTTAGTTCTTTTTGTTTTAATTACTCTGTAATTTTAGGAAAACTTTTAATATTCTCTTCTTGGTGCCCTTCTCTGTATCAGTACAATTCATCAGAAGGTCATCTCAGTTGAGAACTTTAAAATTATTTATCTAAACTCTTGTTTGTCTAGAATCTTAACAATAGAGGTTGACCTGTTCAAAATTCCACTAAATGTCCACATTGAAATAATAAAATAAGTTGGCATGTCTGATCTAGATTTCCATTCGATTCCATTTAATTAGATGAGGTACCTCACCTGAGTACCTCACTTAAGACACAATGAAATTATTTTTCTTTCTGTTTATATTCTCGGAGTTTAAAACTGGCACACTTGGCAAAGTACTCCAGCACTGTGATGGTACAGACAGAGGAGTTCCCAAGTACAAAGCTGAAGTGAGCTCTTCCTGATACCTAACTAGGAGCTATGAGGAGTCATTCTTTTCTCTCAGGGTTGTGAGGTTCTGATATAAGTATGGTACAGATGTACGGATTTCTATTATTACATTTGCAACACTTAGAGTTATAGGCTAATATTAGGTCACCCTGTTGGCAGAAAATGGGAAAGTGTAAAATAACATGTGGGGACTTCCCATCCTAAATAAAAGATTAACACTTAAAACTCCCCCACTGATGAGTAATCAGAATACAAGATTTTGAGTTGATGCAGATATTCCCGTGTATTATAGAAACTATACAATCCCTGAACTTTTCCAGATAATTCATTTTGATGGGCTTTGTGTCACACTCTGTACTTCCCCATCCCGGTCATGGCACTTACGTCCATGTCAGCAAAGTTTTTTTTTTATACATAGTTGACCCTTGAACAACACAGGTTTGAACTTCATGGGTCCAGGCACATGCAGTTCTTTTTTATGTATATAGTGAAGTACTGTAAATGTATCTTCTCTTCCTTATGGTTTTCTTAACATTTTCTTTTCTGTAGTTTGCTGTAAGAATACAGTAGGTAATACATAAAACATGCAAACTATGCATTAGTCAGTTGTTTTGTTATCCGTGAGGCTTCTGCTCAATTAATAGTTAAGTGTTTGGGCACTCACAAGTTATTTGCAAATTTTCAGCTGCATGGTCAGAGCTCCCAACTTCCATGGTGTTTAGGGGTCCACTGTATATCTGTAGAGCAAAGATCTTCAATTAGCGCTAATTATTAGGGAAAGATGGATTTGCTTCAGCCCCATAGTTTGAAAAGGCTCTAAAATAAGATTTCACATAGTAAGTTCTTTCAAAGCTTGCTCCAAGAGATGTAATATTCTTAAAGAGTATAATGTTTTAAAGAAAAATAGTATATTTAAGATAGCTAGCGTTGCTCTGCTAACCTATGTGTGTGTGTGTGTGTGTGTGTATAAACAGAATATAAGGAAGGGAGACCTTAAATATGAAAATAAGATCGCCTAAGTTTAAACTTCAGTAGGAATCAGTCTTGGGAGGGACACTGAATGGATGCCAGCTAGATCTATGTTAGAAATGGCACTGGATGCATTAAAATACATGCATTTGATAGATAATTTTTTCTAATGCTTTCAGTGCTTTTGGGGGGTAATTTCATAAATTTAAAATTTGAATATGTTTGGAAGAGATTTTCTTATTATTTCTTTTACCTTACGTCTTGCACAGAACAGGCCTCCTATAAATATTCATTGAATAGACTCAATATTCCTAAACAGGCAAAAAACAAATTTGGGATATTATTCCTAAGAATATTATAAGTGATACCGAAAGTGGAAAATTACCGAGTAAACACTACTTCTGTGGTGAAATCCTAAAAAGATTAGCACACCATTTAATTTTAACATTTCATTTAAATGGTTTAAACAATTCCTCTAGTCACCCTGCCACTCACCACTAAGCCTCCCTGGAGCTTATTTATGCATGAAACCCGGAACTTAAAACTGAATTTTTTTAAGAGGGGAAATATTACTGGAGGGACATTTCCCAGTGAGTTTCATTGAACTTCCAAATCAAATTACACTGTGCTGACATGGGAAGTGCTTGCCATCTGGGTGGCTGTTTCTCATGTTCAGAAGAGAAATCCAATCGTAAGAGCCCTCCAAACTAAACACAAACACTATAGGAATAATCCCTCCAAAAAGAAGAAATAAAAATATCATTCTTCACCTTTATCCACTAGCTTTCATCCCAAAGTACCTTTGAAAGATTATTTGCTCACTGTAGATACGAGGTGCCACGGAAACCTGATAACCTCTACCTGAGCCAGCAATTCTGAGAGAGAGGAAGTAGGAATAATTCACCCAGTTGAAAGAACAGCAGGAGTTTGGGCTGGAAAAATGGAGCTACCTGTGTTGGAATTTGGCAAGCCCGGTGTAGCTTACTCTGACAGGGAAAGAATGCGTTAATGTGGTATTTTATGGCCACACATGTTCTCGGTTGATGGGTTAGGACAAGACTCCAGCAAAAGGTTGACCATCTTGAGGCCACGATCCTTGTTTCTTTGTTAATTGTGGGTCACACTTAACTCTTGAGTGCCTGTTCACCTCAAGTTGTGCTTTCGTGATAAGAAACTCCAATTTGTAACAATACTCATAAAGCTAACAAGGCCCCCAAGGAAAAAAAGGAGGTGCTGGAAAATCAAAGGATGTCTTATAATTTCTGAACTTCAGGTACAGTTTTCATTTCAGTTACCTTAAATTTAGTTGGCTGAAGATCACGTGAACTAAAAAGCTTACCGAAACCTGAATAAAGAATGATCATTTGTTAGGTAAAAGACAACTTAACGAACATGCGAACATGTTTTAATTAAATTTATCATCTAATTTAGAAATGAAATGTTAGTATCTCGCAGTGATTCCATGTGAAACAGAATTAAAGGAGTGAAACAACCTCTTTGTTTAGCTCTGTTCTGAATGTTCACAAATCAGTCGAAATGAAATCATACATTAATTAGGGTTGCTCTCCAAATGCCACTTGATATTAACATAATTTATCTTGGTGGCATATAAATTCATATCACAGGTGCAAATATTTCTACACATTTAGCCACATTTTCCCCTACTGTGATGACAATTTTTATTGAAAATGGTCTTCAGTAAGTGTCTGAAGAATATAAGACATTATAGCCTGGTTTTAAAAACACTTTGTTGAAACAACGACTTACTTAGTAAAATAAATTGATGTATTACTTGCCTATACCTTTTATTTCATCCAAAGATAGTACTTATATTGCTATCTAATTATTGGGTTTGGTGACTAGCCAAATAAAAATTCAGGAAATACAAATATATATATATATATTTAAGAGAGGGAGAGGGGATGGTGAGAAGAGGGAGAGAGAGAATCTCAAGCAGACGCCGTGCCCAGTGGGGAGCCCAACACAGGGCTCCATCTCCACCAGAACTGAAATCAAGAGTTGGACACTTAACTGAAATGAGCCACCCAGGCACCCTAGGAAGTATTTTCTTTATGTCATATATCATTTTGGCCAGCAAGGAAAATACGGGCTGACTCTTTTTCTCAGCTCTGTTGGATATACTGTTGCAATATTCTTAATACGTTTATAACACCTTTAGTAACTGCAGGATTTTCCTTGTACCTTGCCCTCTCAATTCTATTGCCTTTCTTAAAAAATATTTTATTCTGACTCAGATTTGTAGTTCCAGGTGTAATTTAATATTTACCATACCTGACATGACTATGACATGCTAACATACATGTTACTAGCATTTGGGGGGGAACCACTCTAATTTGTCACATACTTTTTCTTTGCTTTCAGAGTGTTAGCTTTGTTATTAGGATATTTTTAGGATGACTTCTCAAGTTAAAGACTTACTAAATTTTATTTCAACAAACAACCATGAATAAAATATCGTAGGCCCTGAAATTTTCTTTCTACATTCTATTTGGTCCTATCTTACCATTTTTAGCAAATAAAATTACAAAAGTTGATAGCTGCTGAAATTCTTTTCCTGTACTTTTATTCATAATAATGAGACCTTTGTGAATATATCTCCTCGTTACATATTCTGTACATTGAAGGTCAGTGTTGACTGAATGAAAGGGAATTGGAATATATGCAGAGGAAACTTAAGTGATTATTTCAAGCTATCAATGGCATTAATTTTTTTTTAAAACAAATGTTCCTTTTAAATTAATTATATCCAGGACAGAGTTATGAATGAGTAGTTCTGGCGCAAAATATGACTTAATAATATTTGAAAAATCTTAAGTGAAGATAAAATGTATGTCTTTATAAATGCAACCTCTGTAAATGTAACAAATGAAGTATATCTCCTTATTTCTTGAATTGACTTCAACTGTACAGAAATTTGGACTTAAAGTCATTCCTTTGCCATGTTCCTGTCCCTGAAGAATGTCTATAATTTTTTATCCAACTCTCTTGCTCTCTCACATTTGGTGCAATGCCAGTTATCCACATGCTCGTGGCTTCTGGCTTTATCTACTAGAGTCTGTGAGCCTCTTTGGATATTTTGCTTATGTATTCCTCAAAACAAACAAACAAAAATGATAAGGCTAGAAGAAAAAAAATCCAACTACAACTGTATAACTAATTCAAGGATATATTCTGCCTGGTTGCTTTTAGCACCCTAAGCAGAGTGTGACTGTGAACTGGGATGTGGGTATTGGTATATATATCTCATTCTTATCCATCCTCATCCTCGCGCGTGTATTTTGTTTTATATGCAATGATGCATGTTATAGTGATTCTATAAAACAGTGCATCTGATATTTGAATGACTTTCTAACAAAATTATACAACTCAGTTACGAAATGAAGCAGTTAATTCCATCATTAGTCATGTGCTGTCCATGAGGCAAATATATTTCACATTATTTAGTTGTGTAGACGTTTACAACACAAATAGGAGAAATGCTTGAGTAAAACCTAAGAAGATAAAAAGCTTGGAAAACTGTGATGTTTGTCTTACCAAACAACTAAAATCTGTATTTCTAATGTGGTAACTAAAAACTCAAATCAAGTAATAAGTATCTAGCCCATGAGCAAAACTGCTGAGAATGGTAGGTTTCATAAAACATGAAGGCAATGTAGTATGCTTAACTGAAACTTCAGTTAGAGTTTGTTCTGATAAAAGGAATTATGTAGAAAACTATTGTAATGATGCATTTTAACTTAAAATTATTTACAATAGATTTGTTTTTATATATTGGCAAGAGTCAAATGATTCTTTCTTTCATATAAGCTGTTTAGTGTAGACACAGTCTTTGGGGGCTGAAACTATTAGGGACAGATACTGGAAGAAAATAGAGTCCTTGTGTTCATGAATTAAAATTATTAAATATAGGAACAAAAAATCAAGGAACTCTGTTATTCATATAAATGCCTAATATTTTTTCTTTCTCTTAGTGTTTTTTACTAAAGCTTTATTGAAGAATCAGAATCTTATCCTGAGTTTTTATTGCATTTTATAGCTTTAATTTAAACACCTAAAAGAATTTTTAGATATATTCACAAATTAATTCACTGTGCTCTTCATGGATTTGACAAGTGTTTATTGAGCATTTCCTATATTCCAGACACTGTACAAGATATTGGGGGAAAAAGAATATATAAGACACATCAAGAGGCCTACATTCTAGTGAGGCACAATGTCAAATGTATAAGCAGTAGGTTAATACAGTAGGATGAGCAATATGGTAGAAATAGGCACAGGGGCTTTGGTGGTACTAGGAATCACAACACTAACAGAAGTTTAGTCAAGGAAGGCATCAAAGAGGAAGTAGGCAATAGCCAGGCACATGGGAGGTGAAGCAGGAAAGGAGATGCAGAATTTAGGCAAAACATTTCCAGGAAGAGAGAACAGAAAAAAGTTTGGCAGGCTCAAGAAATTACATGTAGGTCTCTGTGATTTTACAAGCAATGAAGACCATGAGATATCGAAAAGCAGATTTCAAGCTGGGGGCTTAGTGTGACAGATTTCCAGTGCAGAACTGTTCCCACTGTTATTGTGTCTGTACAGAGAGCCTATGTTGAGCATGACAATAATAAGTTACATTCACCTGTCAAAACACCCTGCAGATGCTCTATTTTTTTTTAATTATAACCACACTTGACCATCTAAAATTAACATGACATCCGTCACCCTCAGAATTCAGTGCTATAACAAATGAAATGTAATATATGGCATAAAAATCAAGTTGGTTATTTATATTCAGAATATTGAAATAGATACCAGTTAAACTTGTGGCTAAGCTAATACATTTATTAAATATCATGTCTTCATAGACCTACAAAACCGAAAACTTGGATAGTTCTATTCTTATCATTGAAACTCTAGAAGATGTTTTTTATTTATATGAAACCTTTCTCTTTTTAGTCCATGAAAATATGATTTATCCAGGTTTTTTTATACTCTGTAAAATACCAAGGTAGTGATTCACAAATTTACCCTAATTATATCAAATGGTTATAATTTTAAAGTTTTCAGTTGAGATATCGTACATATGTACTTTATGTATTGCTATAAGTAGTATCAATTATAATGATGCTGAATATGTTGGCTCATTTAATTACTATTAGGTAATAGTTGTGCCTAAGGCTTATTCTACTTGACGATTTTTCATAAAAGTTTTTTTTTTTCCTTTAGGAAGATTTTTTTACCGAACATGACCATTATCTGTGACTATGAATTTATTTTGTTCTTTACACTAATAATAAGCTATGAAAGGAGAATCTTTCCCTTCTGAGGAAAATCTAACATTTCCAACAGAAACACATTTGGTTCCATTTACACAGCATCGAGTTTTTAGCACCTGTTCATTTTCTTTGAAGTTTAAATCATACATCTCATATTGTGTTATTTAAATTGTTCACAAACTATTTTCTTTTATCTGTATACAAAAAGGGAAATTGGGTAAAATTGGTAATATATCATCTTTTCCTTTGTGCAGATAACGTGCCTTGGATGTGGTATTATTTGGTATCATAGGGCTGCCATCTAGTGTCTCCAAGGGGTACTTGTTTGTTAAATTTATGAAATTGATTAAAATGAGTAGAACTTTGATAGGGTGTTTCAGATTGGGATAAATGCAATAATTGTTGTGAACTAATATGAAGATTTTTTCTCATAATAGTAATGTTTTCAAATATTGAAGTTCTAGAAGTCTTTTAAGATATTAAGCGAAATCAGATATTAAAAACTTAAGAAATAAAAAATTTTCATGATTTTTAAGAAATTTACTTTTTTGTACCTGTTGTGCATTAAGCATTTGGCCAAGTCCATATTAGAAAAATAAGTTTTATTTAGAATAATTCTCCAGGGGTGCCTGGGTGGCTCAGTTTGTTGAGCGACTGACTGCCTTTGGCTCAGGTCATGATCCTGGGAGTCCTGGGATCGAGATCTGTCTTGGGCTCCCAGCTCCATAGGGAGTCTGCTTCTCCCTCTGACCTCCCCTCTCATGCTATCTCTCACTCTGTCTCTATCTCTCTCAAATAAGTAAATAAAATCTTTTAAAAAATAGGATAATTTTCCAAAATGGCCTTTATACTTTATATGGGGAATATAAGTTAAAAAATAACAAAAACATTTCAGAAAAATCCTCACTCTGGTAGTTCAATAGTCAATGACCCACCTCTTGTGGGTCAACTCATTCTTTTATGCTATAAAGTTGATGTTCCCCAAGGCCTATTAATGAATTTAACATGACTCTTATCCATGTTCAAGTAGTGCAGAATGCCTCCCACAAACAGTTTATATCCCTAACCACTAAATGCATTTTATCTCAAAATATGCCTTCACCACACACAGATATAACTTTCTGATGAATATAACATTAACTGGCTCTGATATAAATTATGTTGCTTTTTTTCCTTCTGTTACCAAAGAACATGCTTAAATAAGAGTTCTAATGTCATTTTTTCTATCAAATTATGTTTTAAGTCCAGAGATAAAGCATCTTTGTTTTTCTTTTCTGTTACTTTCCTTATCACACCTCTCACTTAGCGTACATTCGAGTGTATGGAATGAACTCAACAAATCCAGTTTGTTTGTTTTTTTTTTAAACTTGTTAACTAGAAAATTTTCAAATCCAGGAAAAAAAAAAAATGAAAGAGGAGTAAAATTTACACCTTTATACCATTTACCTGAATTCATCAATTGTTAATTCTAATACTTTGCCACATTTACCTCTTCTTTTCCTGTTTCTCTCTTATTACATAGATGTATAGTTTAAAAGCAAATTCCTTTGTGGGAAAACCTGGATTTTATTTATCTTTTTCCTATATATTTTTTAAATATCCCTAGTGGATTTTGTGAACAAAAGAAGCTATTTACACTTACTTGTCTTTGTATAAATGAATGTTGGTTTGTTATTATAATATTTTTAAAAGTTTATTTTTCCTAAGCCTTCAAATTCAATTGATATCTCATTTTTTCTATTTTTAAATCTGCTATAACAAAAGCAATTATCTTTACTTTTTAAAAAGTAAGTCAGTTAATTCAAGTTGAAAATAAATTTCTCTTATAAAGTGTCCTGTTGACAGCACATTTGATTACTTTCTCAAATTTTAAACCATACAAACATATTTGGTTTATTCAAGTTTTTTTCAAAGTTTTAAAGGCCTTATCTTAGAAAAAAAAACCCTTTATAAATATTGAAATAATTTTAAAAATCTAATAAAATTCATAACATGAGGATCACCTGGGTGGCCCAGTTGGTTGAGTGTGTGACTCTTGATTTTGGCTCAGGTCATGATCTCAGGGTTGTGGGATCAAGTCCTAAGTGGGGCTCTGTGCTCAGCAGGGAGTCTGTTGGAGATTTTCTCCCTCTCCCTCTGCCCCCCACCTCTCTCTGTCTCTCTAAAATAAATAAATAAGTCATTAAAAAACTAAAATTTATAAACATGAAATTGAGTTCTCTTAAATTCTGTTTATATACTGGGCTGGATTTTTATACCTGTAACTTTGATAATTCTAATTCTAAAATCAATTATTCATTTAAATGTACTAAATTAGAGATACAGTTAATTTGAATTCTCTTAAACTTTAAAGCACTTCAAATGCCATATGTACATGTTCCATATTTAACAAGAAAACATTAATACATTGAGCTCAGTATCAGCTCTATATTTTTAAACCAACCAGAGTTGTATGATACTCATTATGAGAATTGTACTGCCCTAAATTGAGGGTGCTGCTTCTATTGATCTGATACTATCATTTGCTTCTTTTAGAGATTTTTGCCAAAGACAGGACACCTGAACTGCATATGTCCAGGACAATGCCTCTGGCCCCACTCATGGGCACACTGATTATCTTTTGTTGTCCCTTGGACAAAAGAGAACTCCCAAGTTCCTATGCTTGAGAGGTATTAGTCTTTCTGCAGTTCCCTTTACCTTTATTTTATTTTTCTATTATATTTTTTCCTCTTCCCGTAAGCTATTTTAATGTTTTCGTGGTTATTTCCAAGGACGCACATTGTCGTTTCTTGGGAAACCCTGCGTACATTTGTGATTCCTTGATTTGATTTCAGTCTGGGTCTTCCACCACATGTTATAACTAACTTCGTTCATTCTGTTAACTGATTAAATTATAAATTCTTTATATCATTCCCATCTATGCCACAACTTACAAATTAAATGACAGTGAATTGGATTATTTACAACTTTGTCAGACATTGTGGTTCCTATACTAAAATCATGTTCGTGGAAGCAATCTCTTGTTCCAAGAAGGATTTGAGTTAGCTGTCTTACATATAATACCAATAATAATAATATAAAAATTAATAATAATACCCTGATGATATAAAGGTTAAAAGAAGTTTAGTTAAATAAAATGAACCAGCTTACTTGTCAAATACTCATACAGGTCTGGGGCACCTGGGTGGCTCATTCGGTTAAAAGTCAGGATCTTGATTTCAGATCAGGTCATGATCTCAGAGTCATTAGATCAAGCCTTTCAGTGGGCTCTGCTCTCAGCGGGGAGCCTGCTTGAGATTCTTTCTCTCTGCCCCTCCCCCCAATCTGTGTGTGTGTTCTCTCTCTCAAATAAATAAATGCATCTTAAAAAATAGATTCATGTAGGTCTTATGAATATATATGCCAGCTGTTGTTTGAAGTGCTTCACTCTTTACAATACTTTTGAGCACTAGTCCTATTTGGGAATGGGGAAACCGAGGCACAGAAAGGTTAAGCAACTAGCCCAAGCTCACACAGCTCATAAGTGGCAGTGGATATTCCAATCCTAGCGATCTCACAGTACCATCCATGGTCTTGCAGTAGTATTCATAGGTCATATACACAGTAAACCTGGATATGTTTGATGTCATTGTGGCTTATAGATTGTTGTCAGATCCAGAAACAAACACTAGCTTCTTTTTAACTCCTTTTTCCATGTAGGTAGTGAATTGTTTACTGGACTCTACAGTGATTACTGGGGCAGAGACGCTGCAGTCTTCCGGAGCATGGGGCGACTGGCTTACATTCGCACCGAGCATGACGACGAGCGCCTGTTGAAAGGTAGGGTTCAGGAGGAAGGAGCATGTAAGTCGGAACTGAAAACAAGTCTAGAACTCTTGGGAAATTTGCTGTTTTGATCATAATAATGATACAAATGTCTTTTACAGTTTGTACAAATTTCAGAATTTTAGTAATATTCCTAAATTAAAATATTATTCCTAAATTAAATTATATTAAAATATAATTTTATATCAGCATGAACTGGCCCTATTATAAAACCAAATTGCCCTCATAGCAATACTTAGTAATCAGGATTTAAATGAAGAAAATAAACCAAATATATGAAAAGCAAAAAAAACCCTTTTTACCTAGTAAGTTGTTTTGTTCTCTTGTCAGTTGGTATAATTTTGGATCCATTGATTGCTTTGCTTATTTTAATGGGATCACATTGTTTTTAGAGACGAATAAAATTCTAGGAAAATCACTAGTCATTTACTGACAGAATCCTTGTAAGGAATAATGTTTATTTGTCACAGTGGTGTATCCAGGGATTGAAGTATCATTTAATAATGAATTTTTTAAAATTATTTTTAGCTTTTTTATTAAGCTTTAGAGTACATAATCATTATTGGTAGCATGTTTTCATTAAAGTATTTGACATAGTATATTAAGCAAGGGTTGTTCACTCCAATCCCTTAGACTACAAACACAAAGACTTAAAATATTCTTTTTTTTAATATTCTACTTATTTATTAGAGAGAGAGAGTACAAGTAGGGGGGATGCACAGAGAGAGAGAGAGGGAGCAACAGACTCTCCATGGAGCAGGGAGTCCAACATGGGGCTCGACCCCAAGACCCTGGAATCATGACTTGAGCCAAAGGCAGACACTTAATGACTGAGCCACCCTGGCGCTCCTAAAATAAATTTTCTACCTTAAAACTAAAATGGTCTTCCATGAGCTGCACTGGTAGATAATCTATGAATTTGAAAAAGGGATAAACTTCTCTACTCAACAATTTTACATGTATTTATGTTGACTTTTTACATACATGGGAGGAAATCCATGCCTCTAATCTGTTCTTTGAATGCAATTTTAAGGTATGTTGTTTGACATTGGTTTTTCCTTTCTTGACTCTTATTTTCCATTTAAATTGTACTCCTAGATCTAAACAAAACTGTTGGTTTGCAAAGAGAGTGGAGATCTCTACATGACTTTACCGTTGATAGAAAAATCTCAAGGAAGAGCCTTTTTTGAAACTGAAGCATCCATGTGATATGTAATTTATTAGAATAACCTTGCATTTTACTTTTCTTCTACTTTTTTTTATATCTGTAGAGCCAAAATTTGTAGGTTCATATATGATTCCTGACAACGAAGACCGAGATGACAACAAAGTGTATTTCTTTTTTACCGAGAAGGCCCTGGAGGCAGAGAGCAACGCACACGCAATTTACGCCAGAGTGGGGCGACTCTGTGTGGTGAGGACCGCCTTTCTCTCCCATTCCGCGTGCTTATCTCCCAATTTACCTTCAGGTCTTGGTGATTGTATTGCAGGCTTTCTACTTGAAGATACTTTCTGGCAAAAATAAATAAATAAATAAATAATAAGATGTTCTAGGATTCTATAGGCTGCCTAACAGTATTTGCTACCTCATCTTTAGACTTAACATCTCCCTAAGGTTTGATCTTAGAAGAGCTGTGCCTTTTGTGTGATCTTCCTCATTTTCCAACCCCTACTAAGAAGAGCTAGTCTGTAGTTAGGCTGTACTTCTTCCCACACAGAAGTTTGAGCTCCCCTTTTAAAAATTAATTTAACCAAGGTCTTTTTAGTTTCTTTAGTCCACATACTAAGTAATGTATGTTATGTTTCAACAGATCATTTGATTGATTCTGTAGAAAAAACATCTGTGGTTGGTTGGGTATTCAGATAGGCTGTTAGTGAATATTCAAAACCAACTGACGTAGCAATATATAGTGAGGGAATGCTAATAATATTGCAAATGTGAAGTTTGATATTTAGGAATAAATTTAAGAGGAAGTTTATATATACATATCTATGTCCATGTATGTACATTTGTGTGTGTATATGTGTGCAAATAATATGTACGTACTCTTTATGTATGTATTTCAAACTGTTTTTTTTCCTTTTAGAAAAAAAGAATGGTTGTTTTCTGTATCTCCAAGATAAGCAGATTGTTTATCATTAAAATAGTAATAAAGTTTATTGTATTATAAAAGCCACTATTTTATATAGGATAGACCACTCTATTAACATTCTTTAATGTCTGGAAAGTATATTTAATGGCCCAGAGTGAAAGTATACTAACAAGGCCGAATGTGCAAGCCTCAAATAGTTTTTATGGGGAATTGCAGGTATGGTATTATTTGAGGATTCGGCTACACGTTCCAGATTAAATTAAAAAATTGCAACTGTTCTCATCTACATGTTTAATAATACACAGTTCGTTGTGGTTAGAAGCCCTTTAGGTACTCACTCACCTGCTTTTCTTCATTGCAGAATGATGTAGGAGGACAGAGGATACTGGTGAATAAGTTCAGCACTTTCCTAAAAGCCAGACTGGTCTGCTCAGTACCAGGCATGAATGGAATTGACACCTATTTTGATGAATTAGGTAAATCTTCTTGAGAGAATTAAGTTGTGCTCTTTGATGTGTATTCCTCTCTCTACCCCTCTCTATCTCTAGCATGTATGGAAACTTGCTTCCCACAATGAGCAAGTTTCTCTTCTTTTCACTGGGGCCTGGTCTGCATGATGGGGTCAGGGGAGTTGCAGGAACAGGTGATCGTCTCCATAGCTGGCAGTCAGCACCTCATTTCTTCCTTGTGGCCCAGCTCAGGGTCATTCTGAACAGCCAGGTGTTTCACTCTGTTGTGATTTGGTCATGGTCGTATGACTGTGTATGGACAGAAATTGATGTCTTACATCTGCAATGGGTTCTAAGCTATTTTATGTCAATGTATTTTCTTTACCTGCAAAGAGGACTAAAAATACTCATCTAATGGTCTTTAATTTTCCAGAGGATATTTTCTTGCTGCACACCAGAGATCATAAGAACCCAGTGATATTTGGACTCTTTAACACTACCAGGTAAGAAATTCATAGGATCTATAAAAACATGATGAAACAAAATATGCCTTACTCCTTCACTGGGTGTGTAAGTTGGAAATACTGTTGACCCATTGTCGCCGTCTATTATTTTATGTCACCAATTTCTCTTTATTCTCTTATGTTTGCAATTGTTCTTTTACTTTTAAAGCCATGATCTCAGTTCAGATCTTTATTTGTTTCTGTTTGAAGCGCCCCAGGCTCCGTCTGTGCTCAGTATCCTAATCCCCTTCTGCTCTGACCTACAACAGAATGATTTGCTTCTCACGGTTTAGAAGGTATTTGTTCTGTGCTATAAAGGCTAGCATAATTCTTTTAATTGTCACATAGTTTTCCAAGTCACGTTTTCAAGGCTTTCTGTCAACTGTTAGCCACTCAGCTTTGGAAGTTTTCCTGTAAGATTATGACTTCACAGAATCTATTTCTAACTCATTAGGGTTCGTTCCATCACTATGATTTTATTTGCCCACTTGTTTTGCTTCAAATGACTCTCTTCCAACACTGACTTTTATCAGTTCTCTAGTGCTGGTCGGTTGCCATCCGTAAGAAATATTCCTTGATACCTTAATCACAGAGCACTTTGCTTACTCCTTTACTCAGGTGGTCCTGCTCCCATGTACCTTCATAGCAAACATGTATTTGTGATTTGCCTACCATGTTTTAAATTTAAATAAGCTGTTCAAGTTTAGGGCATGTAATCTATTATTTTTCTCTTTAACATGTTTGTATTTTGCCCATCGAAGAGTGTTGGAAAAATATGAAATATCATTTCATATCCATGTGCCAGTGTATGAATGAAAAAATATCATTAGAATCCGTTTTGGTTGAAAGTTTACATATATAATTCCCTGAGTGTGTCTTTCCAAATAGGAGAGAGTGGATATGAGATGCCTGGAATGAGAAATCAAGAATATTCCTTTGGGTGCCTGGGTGGCTCAGATGGTTAAGCATCTGACTGTTGATTTTGGCTAAGGTCATGATCTCAGGGTCTTGAGATAGAACCCGATGTTGGGCTCTGCTCTCAGTGCAGTTGGCTTGAGATTCTCTCCCTTCCTCTCTCCGTTCTTCTACTTTCCCTTGCACTTGTGCTTTCTCTCTCTCTCAAATAAATAATTCTTAAAAAAAAAAAAAGAATATGCCTCATATCTCTTGAAAGGGATAGAATGATCAAGTTCCCTTCCTCTTTTGCATTGCACTGGACTTAAACTATTATAATCATGTTTACTTTGTTTGCTCAGGGTCTCTCCACAAAGCTTTTGTTTGTTTGTTTTTTCAGCAGAAGATTTCTTATGCTCACTTTGAAAAAAATAATAAAGTTCTTTCAATAAATATTGTGTTATTTTAAGGAGACCTTTTCTTCAACAGAGAAACATGGAGACAATTTTACCATCAGCTCGTCATTGATGCAAAGGAAAGTAGTGAATGTAGATTAGTAGTTGTCACAGTCCACAGAAAATCCTTTTTTTTTTTCTTAAACTTCATATTTATTCTTATGCCGGTGAAGAATTTATATACGTTGTGTTCTAAATTCCATGGCTTTATATAATGAACAAAAGCTACGGGATCACCAGAATAAGTTTTCTGTGGGTTCGTATGGTCAGTTTATAAGCTACTTTCCTAAGTGTTAGCATAATGGATCTGTCTAGATTTCAAAGACAACACGTTATTTTCTTCCATAATTTCAATTTGACTGTTCAGTTTATACATAAATCTGTGGAAAAGGCTTCCCAGCTGTTACCTGACGTAAAGGTTGATATTTGTAGCGTGGTGATCAAAGGTTTATTGCCACTTTGGTTGGGAGACCATCTCTGGTTTTCTCACTATCGCAGACATTTCCAATTGCTTCAAGGTGTGTTACAGAATGTGTGAGTTGATGTCCTAGGACAGGAACGTAACTGCTGTTCTACAGGTGTCTCTCTGCATAGGACCTTCTACATTTAAAAAGATCTGTACATTGTGCAGAGCACGTTCCCAAACATTAATTATTTTGATTCTCACAGGAGACTGGGGACATGTTAGAATACATTCACATCATGCAAAATTAAGGAAAATGGTCAAATTTTTAAAACAAATCAGTTTAAAATGTCCTTTCACAGAATCTTATCACAAATGCTCCCAGTAAAACTTGCTATTGTTAGTCATCATTGACTGTCTTTATCCTTTGCAAGTAGAACTTGTAAAAAAATTAATGTAGTTCAGCCCAGTCATCTTTCCACTCCGGTACCAGTTTCAGTGGCCTGGTGGTCCCTGGAGGATGGGATATATGGCAAGGCTATTGATGCCTCTGTGACCCCAAGGTAAAGAATGGAACAAAGCCCCAAAGTTTCATAAGACTTTAACTTGTTATTTGATCATATGCACTGAGAAATCAAATAAAATTTTAACAGATTTAGCAGTATTAACAGCACAATGATTGGGCAAACACTGTTTACTCTGAATATGAAACAACAGACAAGGAGACAAAGCTTAAAATCAATAATTCAGCTTGGGAATAAATCTTTTTAAATAGTCAGGCCCTATTTTCCTTCATAAAAATATAAAAACACAATATCAGATTAACAATAATGTGAAGTGACAGGTGTCCCTTTTTTAGTCTAACAATGTCATTTTCAGTTAATTGTAATAAGAAGATAAAGAAATGGTAAGTTTTAGAGTTCCAGTACTTGAAATATTGCAGTAGTTAATATTTCTAGAATATCCTCTATTTAAGAGATTGCAACTTTTTTATCCAAAAGACTTCTTTTCTCTGTACTCTGAGGTGTGTGACTAGCTGACTGCTAGTCAGTTCCAGAAGAGTAATTATCTATTTTTTTTCCAGTAATATATTTAAAGGGCATGCAATATGTGTCTATCATATGTCCAGCATCCGGGCAGCCTTTAACGGACCGTACGCGCATAAGGAAGGACCTGAATACCACTGGTCACTCTATGAAGGAAGAGTCCCTTATCCAAGGCCTGGTTCCGTAAGTTTAGGCATTTAAAAAAGTATTCTTATTTTTTTAAAGGCTCTCTTAGTAATATTTTGTTCAGTGTTTAAGGTGCTTTACAAAACTTCCGTTAAGCAGTTAAGAAATTCTACACCCCAAAATAAAGAAATAACGGTAAAGAAATATCACTTCTTATATCTGCTTGTATGCTTTTTATTTAATGAAAAAAATCTGTGATGGGTACATCTTAGCAACATTATAAAGTGTATGTTATCATTGCTATTTTGGCTGTCTAAGTAACCTCAACTGAAATTGTATTTTTAAGATACTGGTGAACACAGAAACGTCCAATAAAAAGAGCGTCATCCTCCTCCATTTCTTCAGAAGAATGAGTGCCACGTGCAATTGAAAGGGGGAGAAAGTAACTAAATAATTACACTGTAATATTTGAGTCAGCCTCTAAGTTCCCTAGGCCATACTTTCTCCTTACTTCTCACTTTAGCTTAACTGGAAGAAGCTTTTTCTCTGCCTCACCAGAATACTTAGCATCTCATTCAGCATCCTTGCTGACTCCTAGAAGAAAAATTCCAATACAAAAGTGCTATTAGAGTTCCAGAAGTTTTACCACTGGCCCCTGCACTCGTGCTGCCAAGATTCTCCCTAGCAATCCGTGCAAACTTTTGTGCTTTTTACTTATATGTGTATCTAAAACCGAAGATAACAATGGCAATGATGATGATTTTGTATCGTGTATCCTGTGCACGACTAGGTTGGCAAAATGTAGGCTCATTGTGTGTGCTCATGGACCGTGGAGAACAGACATTTAACTTGTCATACAAGTCAAAGTCTGCACTTCTTTGAGCAGCTGGTGAAAACCCATCACTGTGTTGATTCCACAAGTACTTGAAAGTCAAGTAGAAACCATTTTTGCAGAGCCAAAATCCAAAGTGGAAACAAACCTTACCTCCATTAACAAGTGTAAAGCTTTACCATTTCAATCATTCTCACTAGCTTAAAATTATTACTTCCAGTAAGACATAAAATATACTTTATTTCACTCTATTGATTGAAATTACAATTTAAATGGAGAAAACCCACTCCTGTGGCTTTGCTGGAAATGCTTCTTGAAACCACATGGTATTAAAGGAGATTTGGAGGAAGTGACTGGTTACTGAACTGTTTCCAGGCCGGTCCAGAATGTTTCCAATTATGTATCATGTAAGTACACTCCAGTGAAAACTTCAGGCCAAATTAAGAAATATGACCTGAATTTTAAAACAAACCATTAAAAATGCCCTCTTTGCAGAATCTGATTACTACACTACTGGATTTATACCCAAAAGTGGAAAATTCCTTATCAACATAACCATTGTAATTGCTGCTGATTCTGGAGGGAAATATGCAAAACGAAAGAGTACTTAATAACAAGCATGAATCAACACAGTTAAAGGTATTCCAAGAAGTAACTGAGATGCTATTGAACATTTATTTTTTGAGTCAGTGATTTAAGAATTCAGGCATGTTATTGCAAATATTTCTCATTTTCTCAATTTATTGTGTTGAATCCATACAGAAATAATATAAATTCATACAGATTACAGTAGAACAGAGAGGGTTTTTTTTTTTCCTCAGTGAACACGGACAGAATTTGAATAGCTTTCTTTGTTACCGCACTAGAATTCTATAGTCAGTGAGTCAATTGGAACCATCACATTATTATTTTAGTCTTAGGAATGGGAAAGCTATTCAGTGCAGTTGTGATCCTTAATCCTGGGTGGGGGATTTAACACAACAAAGAGGCTTTTTGTTTTGCTATGAAAATACATTGTTTACCTTCAGGAGTTAATTTACACTGTGAAAAAATAAATTTCAGAAAATGGGGGAAATAATAACAATATTTATGGTGATACATACTTTTACCACCTTTGAATTGTACCATTATCATTTAGTACCTCATTTTTCAAAGTTTTTGCTAACTTCTGTGTTTTTCTAGAGCTGCATGTTTGGAATGATTCGGTCTTTCTCTGCAATCTTTAATGCAGATTTTATTTTTCTAATGAAGAATTTGTGGTCACTAAATATTTCTAACTGCAGTCAATTAATTGAACACGTCCATTTTCTGATAGCTTTCATAATTGATAATAAATGTGCTCCTTAGATATAAGGCAAAAAAACCCTATCTTATCTATTTGCATTTCAGTGTGCCAGCAAAGTGAACGGCGGGAGATACGGAACCACCAAAGACTACCCCGATGATGCCATTCGATTTGCAAGAAGCCATCCACTTATGTACCAGCCCATAAAACCTGCCCATAAAAAACCAATCCTGGTAAAAACAGATGGAAGATATAACCTGAAACAAATAGCAGTGGATCGAGTGGAAGCCGAGGATGGTCAATACGATGTCTTGTTCATTGGGACAGGTAAAGAGGTTACAAAGTACTGAGGCATGTCTGTGGAATCTTAAAATCAATAACATTATTAGTATTTTAAAAAAGTATCAACAAATCTTCTGTTAATCCATTAGCCCGTTTGAACACTGCTTATTCGCTGCAACGGAAGAGAGGATTTGGGGCAGTTACAGCGCATAATTTCTGATACACAGTCAATACTCAGTATCTTTGAAAAGTGACTAAGTGGAGGATTGAGTAGTTGATGTTAATTAACAACACTGGTTCCAAGCAGAGCTTCTCACAGAGGAAGGAGCCCACCATAGCAAGGATGACTGTGCTGTCTGTCCCCCAGGTCCATTACCACCTTTGGCTGTTCAGTAAGATCTCAAGGCTCTTAACCACTTGGACAATAGCTTCACCTAAATCTGTAATCACAACAGTGCTTATCAGGCCCCCTCAGAATCAACCATTTGTACCAAACAGGCCAAGTGTTAGTCATAATGGAGATTAGCTTTTGGAGCAGAGCTATAATATCCTGCATTAATGAAACAAAATAATATATATGCTAAAAAGTGAAATTTTCAAATAAATCTACAACTTCACTTAATTCCATACCTTAGATCTAGCTTGTGGAAGAGAATGTGGAATCTTTTAGCATCTGGGTAATACATGACAAATTCTATCAAGTACTTTAAAATCCTATAGCCATTTAAAAAGCCTTTTAAATCATCATTTCTTTCTTTTTTTTGTATGCATGATAGTCATTGCTACTCCAGTTGCTCTTTAGAGGAGGAAGTTTCCTACCATACCTAACCTCAGTCATGGACATAATTCTGCAGAGACATCGCAGAGACCCCGCTCAGGAACCGGGATATAATATCAACACTGGTGCTTCAGCCTCTCCATTCATACTTTTTGAAAAAGCAAAGATTTAAGTGAGGAAACATTCATCTGATTTGCAGAGATTGATCTCTGGTGTAGGCTATGTTTTATCCTTATTTTAGGAGGTTCATGTTAATAATATGCTCTGCACTGTGGATTCAAGATTAACAAAGCATCACATTTCTTTAACAAACTTAAAAGTACTTGGCCATGCATGAATTCACTCATAATGACATCTAGTAGAGCTTTTTTTTTTTTTTTAACTTCCATAAGCAAGAATAATATTTGATAGGAGGCAGCATGGGAGAAAGTATGTTATTTTTAAATGTCCTGGAAAGGAGCAGTCATACACAGTCTATCAGTTTAAGACTGTTTTTGGAAATACTCTTTCATTAGATTGACCAAAGCTGTTTCAAAGAATTCCAGAAACATCAGGTATATACTTATGCTATCATGCAAATGATGTTTAACTCAGAGATATCATTGTATTGAGCCACAGCTCTACAGCACAAAAGAACCTATTTGATGAAAGTGTGATAAGTACAATATTGGAAAAACCCACAAACGAGAGTTATTTTTCCACGCATGCTGTAATACTCTGCGTGTGTGTGTGTGTGTGTGTGTGTTTATAAAATGCTATATATAGGGAGAGAACATCCTTACTGCAAATCACTAGTTGGAAATTAATAATTTGAATTTCATCTTTGCTTTTTGCTTGATATAATAATAATTGAATAATAAAAAAATGTATTATGTGTTCTCAGCTTAAAAAATTATAGTTTATATTCCTTTTCATGTACTATCCAGGTAACTCTTACTAGTTTTATTTTATTTTATTTTTTTTAAGATTTTATTTATTTATTTGACAGACAGAGATCACAAACAGGCAGAGAGAGAAGGAAGCAGGCTCCCTGCTGAGCAGAGCCCGATGTGGGGCTCGATCCCAGGACCCGGGGATCATGACCTGAGCCAAAGGCAGAGACTTTATTTATTTATTTATTTATTTATTTTAAAGATTTTATTTATTTATTTGACAGATAGAGATCACAAGTAGGCAGACAGGCAGGCAGAGAGAGAGAGGAGGAAGCAGGCTCCCTGCTGAGCAGAGAGCCCGATGCGGGGCTCGATCCCAGAACCCTAAGATCATGACCTGAGCTGAAGGCAGAGGCTTAACCCACTGAGCCACCCAGGCGTCCCTTTACTAGTTTTATTTTAAACAAATTTCATTAACCCAACCACAAAATTTGATAATTTTTTAACAAATTAGTTAAATACCATATAATTATTGGGTCATTACCTCCAAAGTGCTTATTTTTTCTGAGCTGTTTTTAGCACTACATTAAATTATTCTTACAGGCAAATTAGTGTCTTATTAAATTTTTTATTGAAAAGACCAAGCTCAGCATGTCAGATATAATAAAAATTAGGTGGAATTTTAAATTATGAATTTAAATTTATAAAGCTATTGATAATTATAGAAACTAAATGGTTAGTGCAAGAGTACTTATTCTGTTCTCTCAATAGTATGTACTTGAAATTTTTCTTATTAAAAATGTGTGTACATATATATCATGATATCAAATATTGTGTATATATTAATACTTTTTAAATTTTTTTTATTTTTTTATTAACATATAATGCATTATTAGCCCCAGGGGGACGGGTCTGTGAATCACCAGGTTTACACACTTCACAGGACTCACCATAGCACATACCTTCCCCAGTGTCCATAACCCAACCACCCTTTCCCTAACCGCCTCCCCCTGGCAACCCTCAGTTTGTTTTGTGAGATTAATAGTGTCTTATGGTTTGTCTCCCTCCTGATCCCATCTTGTTTCATTTATTCTTTTCCTATTCTCCAAGCCCCCCACGTTGTATCTCCACTTTCTCATATCAGGGAGATCATATGATAGTTCTCTTTCTCCAATTGACTTATTTCGCTAAGCATAATACCCTCTAGTTCCATCCATGTCGTCACAAATGGCAAGGTTTCATTTCTTTTGATGGCTGCATAGTATTCCATTATATATATATACCACATCTTCTTTATCCATTCATCTGTTGATGGATGTCTAGTTTCTTTCCATAGTTTGGCTATTGTATATATTAATACATTTTGATTTCTCAATCTTTGATTGAATTCTGAATCAAATTATTTGAAAAACAATTACATTTTATTTGGTCTTATTTTTTAGCCAATCATATAAAGTTATATTTTGCTAATTGAAAATATGAATATGTAAGTAGTCATATTGTTTTAGCCAGCGATGATTAAATGTTTCATGCATCTAAATCTCAAAGCGTATTCAAATTCATAGTCCCCACATGGTTTTTAATTGTTTTGAAAACCAGATTGTGACAACCTTCTGGTTTATCTTTTCTTTTCCTTTCTTACAGATAATGGAATTGTTCTGAAAGTAATCACAATTTATAACCAAGAGACAGAGTCAATGGAAGAAGTAATTCTAGAAGAACTTCAGATATTCAAGGTATTTTTTATAAGAAGGAAAAGGAAATAGCCAACATTTATGTATTACAGACAATTGCAAATGAGTTGTAAATAGGAAAGATGTTAGGTCAGTTTTTTTTCTAAAGGGTAGGTTGTGAATTCAGAATGAATTTGAAGTGAAGAATGGTTTAAAATCTATTTGATTATTGCAGACTATTCAAATGAGAAGGCCAGTATTTGCCCAGCCAGCATGAAAAGAATTTCAGTATATGAACTATGACTTAAAGAAATAACACATACCACATACGAATTCCAGAATCATTATTACAAAGTCTCATTTTACCAATGTACTACCAACCTAAACAATTAAAGCAAAACAGTAGATTTCATATTGTGGACATTGTGATGAGTATATTGCTTTTTTTCATAACATATCAATTACCACAAAGAAATTAGTAAAAAAACTAAAAAATGATAATGCAAAGGTTAGACATGACAATTGTATGTATGCATATACACACACACACACACACACACACACACAGACTGAAGTGTCAGTATTTTTGACAGGTATGGTTTCTAAAATCACTATGAGGGGCTCCTGAGTGGCTTAGTGGGTTAAAGCCTCTGCCTTCAGATCAGGTCATGATCCCACGGTCCTAGGATCGATCCCCATATCGGGTTCTCCGCTCAGTAGGGAGCCTGTTTCCCTCTCAGTCTCTCTGCCTGCCTCTCTGCCAACTTGTGATCTCTGTCTGCCAAATAAATAAATAAATAAACTCTTTTAAAAAAATAAATTAAAAAAAAAATAAAATCACCATGAACGCCACATTAGTGAATACTGGCGAGTGCTCCTAGGGGACATATAGGGTTAGGTTCCTGTGAGTTTCTAGTCACGTTTTTGTCAACTGGTCAATATATAATGTTGTTCTCGGTTGTTTTTATTGGAAGACACCTTATTTACTGTATATTTTTGATTAACTCACATGGAGCTCATGGGCCACAGCACTATAACGTGTACACGAACAGAGTTACTTAACCTGTGTATTTTCCCGTAATACACATCACAGCCCTTTTGAAGCTTTGAAACATGAGAGAGCACTTCAGCACTTTGCTTAGAGGCCATTTTAAACATCAAAATTGCCGGTAAAAAGCACAAAAATATGAAAAACCATGGCATTAAATAGACCATGAAAAGGACACTTGTTTCGAATAGGAGAGCTGAAACAAGAAGGCAGAGTGTCGCCTTCATTGATCTCAGCTGGGGTTATACTTGTCGGGCAGCCAAAATTTATTGCCTCTTGGTGCCTGCTCGTGTTCACGAATGACCCCAGAACACTTGGTAAATATTAATATTGGGGTTACAAATACATTTTAGCAAGTAAGCAAATTTGTTTTTAAAAAAGGCTGCAAATTATTAAGATTGTGCATGTTTGTAATGGATACATAGGCAAATATGTTTATTGGTGAAAAACAGTTCATTTCACCTTGGCTGTCCTGGAGATTACATTGCCCGTCGACGCACCAAGGGTAAGCATGTTCTATTTCAACCAGAGCAGCTATGTTTTTGTTTATTTTGCATATTGGATTTCTGTGTCAGATTTCATTTCACTTCAGGGACCATAGCTCCCCTGTGAGGAGCACCTGCCACAGTGTTTTGTTCTTATCAACCCTAAGAAACATTGTCACCTGAATGAATAAATGAGGGCATCCGTGCCTGCCTAAAGCATTCTGTAGTTTAAAATATTGACACAGGGGATTAGATTTTCTCTTTCAAAAAATAATTCTTTGAAGGATAATCATCCACTGAGCGGATCCCACCTGCCTGTTGCTTGTCTCCTGGCAGAAACCACCTGAGTTTGTGGTGCTCATTTGAGACACGTTAGTCTTAATCACCAGCCCTGGAATAACACACAGGCTCTCAAAGCTGTGTTATAGATCATCTTTTCCTCTGTTGCATTTCGAAGACAATGAACTTATTCATCTTGCTCAAAGCAACCTGGGCTCATATTGATTGACTGTGATAACTCCAACAGAAAAAGTATTTTGTTAGGCCTGGATTTAAGCAATTAAAGTCACATGGTTTGTTAACAGTATCATCTATTCAGAGACAACTGTTTCACTTCTAATGGTTCTAATACTTCATAAGAAAGAACACTGTGATTCTGCTATTTATTAAAGATACTTGAGTTTCCAAAACTTGAGTAATATGCAAATGCAAATACAAAAATTACATTTCAGAAACAAATGGTGAGCTAGATTATCCACTACTTTTTCCATCTTACATATCTAACCTATTCTGTTAAAAAGAGTTTTTAAAAAGAAAGCTGTATTTTATTTTATTTTAAAGATTTTATTTATTTATTTGACAGACAGAGATCACAAGCAGGCAGAGAGGCAGGCAGAGAGAGAGGAGGAAGCAGGCTCCCTGCTGAGCAGAGAGCCCGATGCAGGGCCCAACCCCAGGACCCTGGGATCATGACCCGAGCTGAAGGCAGAGGCTTTAACCCACTGAGCCACCCAGGTGCCCAAGAAAGCTATATTTTAATGTAATTATAAGTTCCTATTGATTTGCTAAAAATGAAAGCTATAGGCTAGCATAGAACTAGTCACATATCTAATATGAGTTCAGATGATTTGCAACCATATTAAAGTATGTTTCTGTATTTCTTTAAAAGCTTAAACTTTTTTTTTCAGGAACCAGTTCCTATTATTTCTATGGAGATTTCTTCAAAGAGAGTAAGTTTGTGTGTATGTGCAAGTGTACTTGTGTGTATATGGGAGTCATGGTCAATGATAAAGAGCAGAAGTACACGTGCTTAAAGATGAATAAAAGTTACAGTTTTACTCTGATAAAAATAGTGATTTACATGTAATGGATTTCTTTTTCTATTATTGGAAGAAGGTAGGTAAGAGTAGATTTACTTCTATAATCATGATAGGATGCTCTTCTATAAGAGCAGAAGAGCCCTTACAAAGAGCTCTTGCAAAAATAACGGTAAATGATGGTAATACAAAAAAGTGTGCAGTGAAACACAAACCTCCTCTCCACTTTACTAGAACCAGTTTCTGGTGCAAATTTCTCCAGAAAAAGTTGTTGCATATATTACCTCAAATGTATTTATAAGTGACCATTTATGTCTAGGCAAACAGGAACTTGTAATGTTAATTGTTCTGCTACTTACTGTTTTTACTTAACAATGTATCTTACAGTTTATTCCCTTATTCTGTGTATATATCTGTATCAGTGTTTTAAATGTTGCACGTTAGTGTGCACTAATGGTGGGAATGCAAATTTGTGCAGCCAATATGGAAAACATTAGAGAGTTTCCTGAATGTATTAAAAATAGAACATATGATTAAGCAATTTCATTTCTGGGTGATTTTCCAAAGGAAACAAAACACTAACTCTGAAAGGCATCTGTACCCACATTTATTGTGGCATTATTTGCAATGGCCAAGACATGGAAACAACCTAAGTGCCCATCAGTAGATAAATGGATAGGGATAATGTGGCATATATATACAATGGCATATCATTCGGCCACAAAAAGGAAGAAAATCCTTCCATATGTGACAGCATGGGTGGACCTTGAGAGCATTATACTAAGTGAAATAAGAAAAGGCAAATACCATATAAACTCACTGATAAGTGAAATTAAAACTAACACCACAGAAAAATGAGGGTTTTGTTTTGTTTTGTTTTGTTTTTTAACGGAGAACAGTTTGGTAGTTGCCAGACGCAAGGGGTGGGAGGTGGGCAAAATGGGTGGACGGGATCAAAAGGTACAAACGTCCAGTTATAGAGGAAGACCTCGGAATATAATATATGGCATAGTGATTATAGTTAATGAAACCCTAATGTATATTTGAAAGTTGCTAAGACAACACATCTTAAAAGTTTTCATCACACGAAAAACAATTCTACCTATACGGTGTTGAGGAATGTTAGACTCACTGTGATCATTTCACAATACATACAGATATTGAATCCGTATATCATACGCTTGAAACTAATAAGGTATTACTTGTCAGTTACATCTCACTTTTAAAAATGCAACAATAATAACAAGAGACCGTTTACTTACTCTGTCTGTTATTGGACAACCCTAAAGGTCTTTTAAAAAGACCTACAGTGTTAAATGATGAAAGAGGCTTTATATTTAAATAACAAAAGAACAGTCAACTTCTTGAGAGTTTGTCAAGCTCACTCTAGCAATTTTGTTTACGGGAGTCCAGGTCTATAAATGTATTTCGGATCTTAGAGAACTGAAAGTACCAGTGTTTTGTTACCTCTCCTGAGTAGCTGCAGTAATTCAAATTCAAAACTTCACCGAAGTGAACGTGTATAAATGTGAAATTCACTGAGAGTTCCGTCCATTTCTGCTAGCGGCCTCTCTGTTGTTTGATGTCTCTAGCAACAGCTGTATATTGGATCGGCTTCTGCTGTGGCCCAAGTCAGATTCCATCAGTGCGACATGTACGGAAGTGCTTGTGCTGATTGCTGCCTGGCTCGAGACCCTTACTGTGCCTGGGATGGCATATCCTGTTCCCGGTATTACCCGACAGGCACCCATGCAAAGAGGTGAGAGGCCTCAATGCGGTCATTCCCTGCTTTAGAAAAGCCATAACACTTTGTCAAATATCTTTTTTTCTGCACCCATCCCACGAAAATAACCACATTAGTTTTGTTTAAGTAAGCCCTCGTAGTCATACTTTGTTCATAATATAAGCTCTGAAAGTTGAATTTTCCCTGAAAATAACTCCTCTCAATTACTGTGTAGAGATTGGAGTTTTTATTGGGTTCTTATATATTTTATTTTTTTTAACCCATGTTTGAATCAGCTCTTCCCCCTCCTGACACTCGTATTGCAAGACGTGAAACCAGTTTAGATAAACTTAAAATGTGGAAATGGCAAGCCACCACACATGAGGGATTCAAAGACTTGAAAGAAAAATAAATAAATAAATTCTAAAATACATCCTGCATTTGCCCCATGTCCTCTCAACCAGCTGGTCTTCATTTATTTCATTTTGAAAGTGAATATTTTAACTCCTAGGCAAATGTATGATCTGTATAATTAATGAAACGTGTGATTTAATTCAACACAAATGAAAGGCACTTAGAGACCCCCAAACTCTGATGTGTTTAATTCAGCGAGGTCATTGCTACTTGTAAGAGAAGGTAGATCTTGAGATTCTTTGAAAAGAAGATCTTGAGATCTAGAAAATATTTTGAAGGATGGAGATATTTCTTTGCTCAAGCTATATGAAATTGTGTGTTCTTTGCGGGGAAACATAAAGGAAAATATTGTTATCTGTTATAGAATAAGCATTTATTTTTTCTCCTAGTAAAGTGGCCAAAGACACTTTAAAAAATAAAAATAAAAAATAAAAATAAAAGAAAAACATCGAACTATATACAGTTTCCTTACTGAAAATTAAGTTTTTACTGATTTCAGTTATTTTTACTCTTCTATTCTGGATTACTTCTATTCTGGATTACTACTTTTTAAAAATCTAATTTAACCCACCTTAAAATAGTTATTATTTTTACAAGGTCACATATGTAGTAGAATCTCGTTTTTGAAAAACGTAGTCACCGGTTCAAAAGCTTTGTTAATTTTGGGACGCCTGGGTGGCTCAGTTGGTTAAGCAGCTGCCTTCGGCTCAGGTCATGATCCCAGTGTCCTGGGATCGAGTCCCACATCGGGCTCCTTGCTTGGCAGGGAGCCTGTTTCTCCCTCTGCCTCTGCCTGCCATTCTGTCTGCCTGTGCTTGCTCTCTCTCCCTCTCTCTCTCTGACAAATAAATAGATAAAATCTTAAAAAAAAAAAAAAAAAAAAAGACAAAACCTTTGTTAATTTGACATTAGCTAAATTAACAGTCGGTCTGATGAGTAATTAAAGTATATCATAGGCGGATAGTGAAAAGATCCTTTGAGAGGATGTTTGTTAATGAAATAACTTGCAAAGTGTTTTCAAGAATCAAGCAAATTGATGTTGTACAAAGGCTTATTGCTATTTAAAAACACTTCTTGAAGAATATAGCCATGTTACTATGTAAAAATAGTGTTCAGTGAATTATTCACCCATTATGCCAACTACTGTACTATGTGTGAGGAGGATGAAGAAACGGTCGATAATCCTTGGCTATATGAAATCAGAACCTAAACTGGGAAATGTAATTGTAAATAAGGATGATAGTAGGTCATTATTGAGCACTTATTATGTATAAAGTACTAGACTAAGCTCAGTACATGTTAGACATTATTTAATTCCCAGAATAACTCAACCTTTGAGCTCAGTCTTGTAGGTAGAGATATAAGAAGATTCCAGTTAAAGGGAATTATACAAAAGGCATAGAACGTTCATGGAAAACCATGTAGTTCCCTAGGTTAGGAGTAAAGTAGCTGGTTGTAAGGGTGGAAAGATAATTTCACCGAAAATAATAAAATGAATTATTTTATTGTTATTAGCGATAATAGTAACATTTGAAAGCCATGCATCAAATACTTGTGAATAACAAGGTTTTGTTTCAGGTATCCAATAAGGGTGATGAATTCTTCTAACTGAACAGTTTCCATACCTAAATAATTCTTGCTCCATGGTGCATCTTATTGAAGTATACATCCACAGGCTTGCTAATATATTTGCAAAGGGTGGACAGAAAGTTATTTAGTGAAAGTCAAACAAATGGGCAAAATCTTAGGAAGGCGCTCAGTGCTCGAGTCAGGAACCGTGATCACAAATGAACGAGTTCAGTTCAGTGACATGTAATGGAGATCTCTCAGTGGTGTCAGATTCTTTTGAACCATCACTCACCCCTGGAGGAGAACTTTTTGGATGGATTCCAGCACATGAAAAGGAAAATCGTTTGCTTTTACAGCAGATCGTTTTTGCTTCAGACCTGACTAGAAGCAGAAATTGAAAACTGGTCATTAAAATAAATACTTTTCTGTTCACAGAGTGAAAATGAGTCAACAGAGGAAAAACATTAATTCCCAATCCAAACCACTTGTTTAAAATAGTCTTCCAAAATACACTATAATTTATATAGCTAAGTCTTTTACTTCCCCTGGCTCTTGTATGTTGTCTCTTTCCGGTGTTCTCTTTAAAAGTTTCTGAGTGGTTGGGACGCCTGGGTGGCTCAGTTGGTTAAGCAGCTACCTTCGGCTCAGGTCATGATCCCAGCGTCCTGGGATCGAGTCCCACATCGGGCTTCTTGTTCTGTGGGGAGCCTGCTTCTCCCTCTGCCTCTGCCTGCCACTCTGTCTGCCTGTGCTCGCTCTCTCTCTCTTTCTGATAAACAAATAAAAATCTTTAAAAAAAAAAAAGTTTCTGAGTGGCAAGATAGAGAAGAGAAATAGGCAACTTTGGGAATAAAGGGCAACTTTGATTAACCTTTCTCAAACTCTTGAACATTTACAGTCTTTTTAAAATGCTGAGATAAAAGACAGTTATATGAAGATAGTATAAAATGAATTGAACCCTTGTTGGGGGTTGAATGCTTGCTTTCCTGACTTTCAGCATACTCTTTGCGTACTATTGACATTGCAAAATTTTGCATTATTCTTCACATTGCATACCTGAATTATCTGATTGCACCTCCCTTTGTTCTCACCCCACATGTGTAATAAACCTGATACAGCATTTCTGCAGAGTAGAAATGATTTCCCATTTCCTTGATTTACCCCTGCTCCCTTACTCACTACTGCTCAGCAGACTTTGGATCCCCAATACCAATGCGATACTGAATGAAGTAAGGAATCCGTGGAACCAGTTTACTTCTCATCCAGAGCTGTAATCGGTTATCTATACCTGTGCACATGCTAGTATAAAATAAGAACAAAAGCATAAGACTTTTTGTTTTTGCTCCTTTTTTGTCAATTTCTTTTTTCAGTTTTACCCAGTGGGATGATTCATACAGCAGTTTTAATCTGAAGTTTATTAAATCCCAGGTTTCTAGACAATGTCTTCTAATCTACCATCTCTGTATTTTGAAAAACCCAGCTTTGCACACAGGTCATAATTCTAAAAATTGACTGTAAATCGGCATCTGCTTTAGCTTTCATTACAAGGAAATACTTAGACCATTGCTTCTCAAGTATTGGTCTCTTAACTAAGATCTGAACTGACGTGTGAGAAATCACTTCATCTCTTGAAATGATGTTCCTTTATCATTATTGGGAGGCAAGAGGTAAGCCTAGAATGAAAAAAAAATTTGATATTGGAATAATTTTTAGATGTCAGACCAACTTCATTTTACAAAGGAGGACAGGAAGAATCAAGCAAGAGAGAAGATACGTACGAGATCAGACGGCACGTGAGTGATGGCATTGGGATTTGAATCTGGTTCCTTTTTCCAGATTTTATCATTGCATATGGTTAGAGCATTTCATTGTCACTTCAGAAGCCTAGCCATCTCCCTCTGGGGTGAAAATTCTGCTCTGCTTTCTGTTTTTTCCTCAATCTTGAAGAAATGCCATGATTTAGAGAAGCAAGTGGTATTTTCTGCACTTATGTAATACTTCTATTTTTATCTTTCATCTGAATTAATATGCTGAAGATTTTGATCTTAGAATTTCAGTGCTAATAATGACAATTTCCATTGTCCAATCCCTCAGAAAGATGCTTACTAATTTAAAACAAGATCTATACTATAGAATTTTCCCCCCAAGGGTAAAGAACATTGTTATTTTTTAGTTATATATCTAAACAATCTATAAAATATAAAAAACCACTAGAAGTTATTCTAAATCTAATAGGCAGTCTTGCCATACAGCCTGTTAAGTATGTATAACACACAATCACGTTGCATAGAGGCATATAATATCTATATATACTATCTGAGTAAAAGAGTGAATTGACTACATTATTGGTTTCTGTCTTTATTGCCAATTGCATTTGTGCTATGTGACTAAGATGGCCATAGAAGAAAATATTTGGATTCTAATACTGTTACCCTTTTTGAATGCCCGTTATTATATGTAAGAGTTTTGTGATTTTTGTTCAAATAAATAATCTGCCTCAAATCCCACTATCTTTCCTGCATACCTACCTCCCTTACTACCCCAAACCCCCCATTTGAAACAGAAGAATTCTTATTGCACTGGATTTTTAAACAAAATATAAAAAGGGATTTCTCAAGTTATGTCAGGATCCAGAATTCAAACTTATGTGAACACTTAAGTAAGAGTTTTATATAGATCTTACCGTTGAATAACATTCAGTGGAAATATAGGGAACTATGAAACTTGAATTTTATCCTTGTTTTGTATGACAGATCAATTTTTTTCAGTAGCTGATGAATACTACTTGAATCCTTAATGCAGTTGGCTGAATTTTAAAGTCTGGAAAATTGAAATCTGACCATCTCCTACATGCATCTACTTTCTTTCAGGCGGTTCCGCAGACAAGATGTTCGGCATGGAAACGCCGCTCAGCAATGCTTTGGACAGCAGTTCGTCGGTAATCCAGAGAAAATCAATTGCTATGGGTTACTGGGGTTAGGATAAACTGCAGACCTCTTAAAACGGTCCTTGTTTTCTTTGTGATTGATATATAGTAGAACAATGTAACGGAAAGTATTCTTTTTTCTTCCACGTAGCTAAAATTTTGTGGATTTTAACACCAAAATTTTAATTCTGGGTGGACGTAAAATTTTAATTAATTAGGAAAATAAATTTTATATACCACCATGAAAACCTTACTGTTAGACCTCAGAACAGGGGATGTTAGAACGAGATGCCACAGTGACTTGTAGGACCTCTCTCTGCATCTCAGCCCCAGTAATATCTTCACCATGTCACACAACCTATGGTAATCCTCTTAAGGGTGATCAAACTTGTATCAAGTCACCTACTAAGCTTCAGGGTCAAATAAAGTGAAAAACTTGAAGTCTTCTACAAGAGTGGGATTGATGTAAGTTTCTGAGATGCAGATGAGAGTTTCTGCGGAAAGTTTGTACACGGTCGGATGGGTAAAGGATGAGAGGAAATTTGCTTCATCAAATGTAAGGAAGTCACACAAGATGGAAGACCATGGTCCTGACTCTCCACACCATGTCGGTGGTGGAACTGGCTGTGTAATTGGTGGCCTCAGTTGCACAGGAGGGACCAGGGAGATGAAGCTTCGTGACTGGGAGACCAGGAGCGCTTCCATACAATCCAGAGTTGCACAGCATCCTGATGGTCAATAGACCCAAGGTTGACTGAGCATTTGGTGTAGGACATAAGCCTCGGGCAACATTGGCTGGAGGAAGGCAGGATCTTAATCTATGAAAATGTAGGCATCAGTTTTGAAAGTGAGGAGAACTCAGACACAAGGAAAAAAAATCCCAGGTTCTAGTTACTGAATTTGATGTTGGTTAAAACTTGCTGTTTTTATTTATTTTTTTTAAACTTTAATTATTTATTTGAAAAACAGTGAGTGAGTGAGCCGGGAAAGCACAAGCTGTTCTAGGGGCAGAGGAAGAGGGAGAAGCAGACTCCCTGCTGAGCAGAGAGCCGGATGGAGGGCTTGATACCAGGACCCTAAGATCATGACCTGAGACCGAAGGTGGCAGCTTAACCGTGACCCACCCAGATGCCCTATTCACTTGCTTTTATTCCCCACTGCAGTTAAGTAGATTAGTCTGTATGCAGATTTGAGTTCAAGTCCAGTGAGAGCCTCTGTGGGCCAAGATGGATATAATAATCAGGAAGCTCCGGATCTGAAGTCCCTAGTCCAGTTTTGTACCCTTTTCTTACTGAAGGAGCCCAACATTTGGATCAGTGCAGTCCCTTGATAAGATCTCACTCACACTTGTGTTTAATGTAGCACCATATCACGTTGATTTCTGCTTTCTGCTTTTCTTGGTAACTATGAATTTTGTCTTGTGTTTTACTTGAATGTTTAGTGCTCACCTTCTCTTGCCGGTTCTGTTGGTTCATGTTGTCACTGATTTTCCATGCATTTGACACTTTGCACCTTCTTAGTATCCTGACTGCCCCGTACTTGGACCCACACTCCCATTTACTTCTTTCTGGTCCTTTCCATAGTCTGCAGTACTCTCTAAAGCCTAGATTTTTGGTGTGCCACTGCCTCATCTCCTTTAAATGACCTTGCATAGAAATTAGTAGTAAATCATGAAAGATATTCGCTTTATTCCATGAATCTAAGTGAAGAAGCTTTTAAAATTATTATTTACTGGGACACCTGAGTGGCTCAGTTGGTTAGGCATCTGTCTTTGGCTCAGGTCATGATTCCAAGATCCTGGGATCAAGTCTCTCATCAGGTTCCTTGCTCATGAGGAAGCCTGCTTCTCCCTCTGCTTCCCGCTCCCCATGCTTGTGTTCTGTCTCACTCTGACAAATAAATAGATAAATAAAATCATTTTAAAAAATAGTATTTACTGTTAAAGTCAAAGTCTTAACATTAATTTTAATATTTATTTTGTAGGGGATGCTTTGGATAAGACTGAAGAGCGACTGGCCTATGGCATAGAGAACAACAGCACATTGCTGGAATGTACCCCACGATCTTTGCAAGCAAAAGTTATCTGGTTTGTACAGAAAGGACGTGATGGAAGGAAAGAGGAGGTAATTCATAGCTGCACATTCACGCCATGCTGTCTTACTTGTGGTGTGTGATTAGTAGATAGATGATGACTTATTTGATATTTAAAAATGAATCTTCCATTGTGCTATATGTGTGTTATTTTTTTTTTAAAGATTTTATTTATTTATCAGAGAGAGAGAGGAAGAGAGAGCGAGCACAGGCATACAGAATGGCAGGCAGAGGCAGAGGGAGAAGCAGGCTCCCTGCCGAGCAAGGAGCCCGATGTGGGACTCGATCCCAGGACTCTGGGATCATGACCTGAGCCGAAGGCAGCTGCCCAACCAACTGAGCCACCCAGGCGTCCCTATATGTGTGTTATTTAACAAGTGGATTTATTTACAATGTGTGATTTATATATATATGAAAAATTTAAATACACACATAGATTTCTATGTGTATATAATTTATATATGCTGTAGAAACCTAGATGTATATATAAAATTTTATGTGTATAAATATATATTAAAAAATACATATATACATATATTAAATACAAAATAAATATATACACATATAAATAAATTCTATACATATGTATATGTGTATGTATAAACTTGGATTCTGAAAATTGGATTTTTATTCAGTAGGTACTCAGAGTTTCATGATTTTAGTATCATGTCAAAATGATTGTCGTAAATTTCTAGAAAATTATCTTAAATGTTCTAGAAAAATAACAAATTTAAGCACCATTAACATACATATAAATAACAAATTTAAACACCATTAACATACGTATCTCAGACACATGGATAATAGAATTAAAACAACAGCAGCAACATTAAACCAATTGTTTGATAAAGCAATTGAGTCATACACGAAACATTGCCACAGGGGTTCCATTGGTGCCCACTGGGAACAAAAGAAAAGCATCAGTTTGTTTGTCCTTTTAAGTAGGTTTAGTGTGGAGATTGTATTTCTATTATCTAAATAATGAGTGAGGACTCATTTGTGCTCCTTTTATAGATGAGGAATAGGAAGCAGTTAAAGCACACATAAGGGATAGCCTGGAGGCAGTTTTAGGATAATCTTTTTATGAGACAAGGGATCTGGTTGTATATTGGCCAAGGTCAAAGGCATGACCCAGTTAGTAAAGGCAGATAAAACATTATGGATGCTTATGTGGGCTTTGAACTCAATTTTCACAAAAGTGGAATTATAAAAGCAGTAAGAGTGAAATTTGGTTAATTAAAGGGAAATAGGTCTTGGTGACTGCTAGCAAAATGTTTCTTGGTAAAAAGAAGGTTGCAAATTGAATAAGGGAAAAAAATTGTTAGACACCTGCCTTAGGACCTAGAGAAGAAGTAATAGGTTCACAGTGGGTAGAGAAGGAATCAGTAAAGCCATCAACTGTAGGTTCCAAATGTAGAGCACACTGACTTTTTATGCCTTTTTTTTTTTCCTTTCTAGCCTATTGTGAAACTAAAAATGCAACCTGTTTTTGGTCTAAAATCATGCAGTATATTCTGGGAGAGGATTAAATTTATAAATCCCAGTTTCCTGAAATGGTTATTAGAGAGGAAGACACTCAAAAGGCTGTTAGAGATAATCTAGAAAGGCAATCAAGGACGGAAAGATTCTCCTAAATTTTCATGACCTCATAAGAATAAACATGTGTCCAAAAATGTTACAGCATATTGTACTAAAGTACATTGTTGATTTAGTACTGAAGAATTTGCCGTTCCACAAAGTTGATGTGAAATTGATTTTTAAATTCTGTCGTAACTCACTTGGCAGGAGAGGACCTGGGAATATTCTATAGCTCCTCTCATTGAATGGCTTCAGAGGACAGAGAAGTCATTCTTTCATTGGTGGTTTTTTTCCCTCAGTATGTTCTGGTTCTAATTTGAAAGTCACTGTAATCTGCCTCATTTGGAAATCTTTACCAAATCATTTTGACATGCAGCATCCATCAATGTTCAATTATAAGCTTCTTTCTCCTATTGTTGATAAAATGTGCTTCTCCTTTCCCCAAATTTTAGTTTCTGTTTTCAAATTTCCATGGCTGATCTATTTACTGATCCTTGAAATTTTGAATTTGTGCCATACGTTATTTGTTGCCATCATATAATCCTTGGTTTCTGTAGACATCGTAATATATATTGATTGATTCAGAATCTAGAACAAAACACAAAATTGCTGACTTCATAAAAAGGGAGATGTGTTTGCTGAATGCACAGAGCACAATGACTCTGATTGTGGGTCCTTTTAGAGTTTGTTTTAAAGTTCTTTGAGAGTCTAATTTTGGAGCTTTTAGAGGTTTTTAAGATCATTTTTTTGAAAACCATTTTATTATAGTTACTACGGACAGAGGATTATTCTAATATCAAATCTTGACCATTGTATAAGATACTGAAATTCCTCCACTGTGTTTCTTACCTCATATGTTAATGCTTTTCACGCACTCCTAGACAGTAGCCAGCCAGGTTCATCATAGACACTTTTAGCAGTAAGTAATTAATTTATAGTCAGCCCATAACCTTTGTAAAAAATTTTGGTTGTCACACAAAACACACACACACACACACACACACACACACACACACACACACACACACACCCTTTTATGGAATTGGAATTTTTGACTCTGGAACTTTTGCCTGCAAATCTAAACTCAGCCCCGTGGAATTCTCTGGAAAGCATATATTCAGGTGAATAAAATGTAGCTCACATAAAGCTTTTGAAATGCTACATAGCTAAATTGCTAGAATGCATCTCGAAATTCATTTATCTAGTTTCTAAACTGGATTACTTCTCTTCTCTCAAATAGGCGCTTTATGGTGTGCTACTTTCTTAACACCTATGAAACACAATCTCTGTGCATTTTATTAATTCCACAAATGTTTATTGAAAGCCTGTTTTTGTAGGTTTTCCCTTGGCTCAATGACCTTAGTTAGGATGTGCCTCAGTTCTTGTGATACCTTGAGGGAAAGGATTTTAATAGAAGTCTTTATGGGTGAGGCTGTTCCATTTACTACGCACAGAATCTGCAGTGGTAGGTAGGTACTTTACCTCACTGTTCTTACATCTTACAAATGCACATTCAATGTCATGGACCTCTTCTTAAAAATGTAGAAATGAAGACTGAGGGAGATATAGGTCCTAAACACAGTCCGTGACAGACCAAAGGTATGAACTAAGATATTCCTTACTCCAAAGCTCCGCTACTTCACATGTAGTCATTGTCTAAGTACCAAGGAATTTATTGCTGTGTGCATTTTATAGAATGAACCGTTTTATTCTAAAACCTGATTTACCAGGGACAGAGACACAGAATGTTTAATCACTTCCCAGGTTACTGACAGGTAGTAAAATCAACTCAAATCCATGTGTCTGTGTCCTCTCTACTAAACCACACAGCCTTCTGAAATCGGAACCCCAAATACAGTTGCAGATGCTTTGGGACATGTAGCAAATGGAAAACTATTTCCAGCCGAAGTTCTGGAATTTGATTTTTGAAAAATGGTCCTGATATCTTCTTGATTTTTACGTATATTTTTTTCCATCAAACTTCGGTGAAACATGCTGCTGCAGCCTTGGGAGCAAGAACAGTAGTCCTCATGTTTATTTATTTACTTTTTTTTTGGTATTGTGTCCTTTATTTATTTATTTATGTATTTTTGCACAACAATGGGAATGTGCTTTTTTTTTTAATTGTCTTAGTCACCAAACAGTACATCATTAGTTTTTGATGTAGTGTTCCATGATCCATTGTTTGTGTATAATACCCAGTGCTCCATGCAATCAGTGCCATCACCAGGCTCACCCAGCCCCCCACCCCTCTCCGTTCTAAAGCTCTCCATTTGTTTACCTGAGTCCATAGTCTCCCATGGTTCATCTCCTACTCTGATTCCCCTCCTTCATTTGTCCCTTCCTTCTTCTAATATCCTCCATGCTATTCCTTTTGGTCTTCAAATAAGTTTTTTTTCAAAAAAAAAAAATATATGAGATTGACTTTCTCTGCTTGGCTTATTTCACTGAGCATAATCTCCTCCAGTCCTGTCCATGTTGATGGAAAAGTTGGATATTCGTCCTTTCTGATGGCTGAGTAATAGTCCATTGTATATATGGACCACATCTTCTTTATTCATTCGTCTGTTAAAGGGCATCTCAGCTCTTTCCACAGTTTGGCTATTGTGGACATTGCTGTTATGAACATTGGGGTGCATATGACCCTTCTTTTCACTACCTCTATATCTTTGGGGTAAATACCCAATAGTGCAACTGCTGGGTCATAGGATAGCTCTATTTTTAATTTTCTGAGGAATCTCCACACTGTTTTGCAAAGTGGCTACACCAACTTGCATTCCCACCAACAGTGGAAGAGGGTTCCCCTTTCTCCACAGCTTCTCCAACACTTGTTGTTTCTTGCCTTGTCCATTTTTGCCATTCTAACCGGTGTAAGGTGGTATCTCAATGTGGTTTTGATTTGAATTTCCCTGATGGTTAATGATGATGAACATTTTTTCATGTGTCTATTAGCCATTTGTATGTCTTCTTTGGAGAAGTGTCTCTTCATGCCTTCTGTCCATTTTTTGATGTTTGGATATTAAGCATCACCTGTAATTTGAACAGTTCCCACTCTAAGCACTGATACCATGAATCCTTATTATACAAGGTATACATCAGTGTGTTCCCATTCTCAGTTTCCTTTTCAGGCTTCTACTCTGAGAGTAGAAAAAAGATTGGTAGAAATAGGATTCTGTAGCAAATTAAATGTTCTCTCTCATTTGAACCTATGTAGATAGAAAACCAAGAGCACTCTACCTCATTTTCTTGTTTTTTTAACCAAAATAATGCTTCATTAATTCTTTGGCAACTTATCTATTGAGTACCCAATATGCCCCGTTTGCATAGAACCTGTATTTGGGAGAACAGAGGAAGATGATGGTGTTGATGAAAATAATAGTACAACTAAATAAGAACCATATTTCATGTATCTGATGATCTGAGAAGAAAAGTACAAGAGAGGTTACTTATAGGGAGAGATTGCAGTTTTAAAGGGATGTTCATGGAGGGTCACCAACTCAGTGACACTTGAAAAAGACTTGAAAGAACTGAGGTAGTAGGCCGTATGCTAGTATTGGAGAACTTTCTGGGTAGTGCGAACAGTTGATGTAAATGCCCTTGTGACGGGAGTGCCTCTGATCTGTTCAAGGAGCCCTAGAGTGAAGGGCAATGTGGCCAAAAGGGAATGTGCAATAGAAGCTCTAATAAACTATGAGTCAAAGAGTGAGGGAAAGGGCCAGCTCACGCAGGGCTTTGTAGGCCCTTACAAAGCGCTTTGGTGTTTGCTGTGAATTAAATGTATAGCCATTGGATAGTTTGCAGCAGAGCCATGGCATGATCAAAATTTGGTTTATAAAGGGTCTATTAAGAATATAGTATGTGGAGGTGGAGAGAAAGGCAGAAGCAGGTGATCATTCAGGTGATAGGGACGTAAATTCTTATGTTCACTGATACAACATGAACTCTGTATGTGCCCTTTACCTTCAAGGTCAAATGATGTGCTCATGACTGCCTGATACACATAAAAGCAATGTGATTTGCATATGCTCTCTGTTCTTATTGAGAATCGTGAAGGCTGTTTAACTTCTCAGGTAGAATACTTTTTCAACCTTCTGGTCTCATCTCTCTTTAAGTTTCTGCAATTAGTGTTTTAAACGCAGTAAGTACTCAGAGGGTACATTAATAGGTGATGAATAATTCATAGCCTTCGCCCTTTAGAAACCTATAGTCTTACAGTGAATACAAGAATGTCAACAGATTAATTATAGTATAATTTTTTATAAAATTATAAAACTTATTAAACTTACGTTGAAACTTCAAGAAAAGTGTCCACCAACAATTTGAGTATGGAGGTTGCATGATGGACAATGAGGAAAAGATTCAAGGCACAGGTGACATGTGAGCCAGGTCTTTATTTTTATTTTTATTTATTTATTTTTAAAGATTTTATTTATTTATTTGACAGAGAGAGATCACAAGTAGATGGAGAGGCAGGCAGAGAGAGAGAGAGAGGGAAGCAGGCTCCCCGCTGAGCAGAGAGCCCGACGTGGGACTCGATCCCAGGACCCTGAGATCATGACCTGAGCCGAAGGCAGCGGCCCAACCCACTGAGCCACCCAGGCGCCCCTGTGAGCCAGGTCTTAATGGATAAGTAGAAGTTAACTGTCAGAGAGAATGGGATAAACACATGTGTGGAGACAAGAAACAACATGGTATGTGTAGATCTGTGGCTGGAAATGAGGATGCAAAAGTGAGTGGATAGATCAAGGGACCACTTCACTTTATTTATAAGCCATGAAAACCCCTTAGACAACTGTTTAGACACATTACTCTAGAAACTTGCATATAGGCTTTGAGGAGAAGTAGATGTCAAGAAGACTATTTAAGAAGGTATTTCAATAGTCAGGTAGAAGATTTTTGACCGGAACTAAACAATGGTGGTAGGAGGGGAGAAGATAGTTTTCATTTTTATGAGATGACATGGAGTGCATTTGATTTTTGAGAAAAAAGAGAAGCAATCAAAAATGATTCACATGTTCTTGGTTTGGGTATTTGTGAAGTTCATGGTGCAGTAACAGGGTCTACAGGGAGGAATAGGAGGTTTAGGAGAAGAATGTTGGGTCATTTTGGCCATGTTGAACTGGGGTCTCCTGTAAAACATTTAGGTGGAAACTTTGGTAAATATATGTTCAGGAATCTAAAATACAAAAGACAGATCTGGAATGGCAAGAGATATGTGAGAGACGTTGGCATAGAGGTAGTAATCAAATTGATGGAGGTAATAAAAGTAAGTAGTAGAGCAGCAATCAATACTTAAACATCATTTCCTGTGTGCCAGGCAGTTCCTAACAATTTTAAGTATATTAATACTTTTAATCCTCACAACAGCCTTATGAAGTAGATACTGTTATTGCCCCCACTTAATAAAAAACCAAAGCACAAAGTGATTGAATTACTTGCACACTATCACATAGCCTATGAAATCAGTCTGAATCTGAGACCAGATACTCTGGTTTCAGTTCTGGGTCCTTAGTCACAGTGTCACAGGTGCTTCCAACTGCCTGGGCTTCCCCTGGAGAATGAGTAAATAAAAGGCAGTATGAACCAAGCCTAGAAGCAAATGGGAAAGAAACCCCATCTAAGGAAAAATCAGAGGATAAATTCTAAAAGATAAGGTGAAAACAGAAAAACAATCCTAATTATAGTTCACCTTCATTTAGGGCTGACTCGGTGCCCTGTGTTAGTCTAAGTACCTGATGTGTAGTACCTTACTTAAAACCTACAACAGTTCTCTGAAGTAGTTAGCAGTACTGTGAGCATCACGGAGAAGAGGTTAAGTAACTGATGCCAAGTATGACACTGGCAAGTACCTCCAGAGTAGTGTTGCTCAAGTAAGTAGACACCATGGAGTCATGGAGTCAGGGGAGTATGAAATAATTGATCTCAGGGAAGAAGAACTGGATAAGGAAAAAGTCATAAACCCCGTGAAATTTTTAGAAACGAAGTACCTAGTGTCCCCTGAGAATGTGCTCAGGGGGGTGGTTACGCTGGGAACCCTCTAGAAATAGGCTAAGGGATGAACGAGGCTGTGGAGAATTAGAAACAGCTAGTGCAGCATGTTTTACCTAAAGGTTTGAAGGAGAAAGAGAGAGGTCAACAGAGGGAGACAAGAGGAGAGAGAGTTTGTGGGTTTTTTTTTTTTTTTACTTCAGAAAGAAGGTGTCTTGGTCATGTTTATGGGTTGAAGGGAAAAAGCCATCGAGAGGAGAACTGATGAAACAAGATAAAGAGCTTATGAGAGAGAACCTAACTATAGACAAAGGTGAAGGGGTGGGTTTCAAGAAGGAAGAGAAAAACCCCTCATTGTCTGAATTGGGAAAAAAGAAATTAAAGATTTTATGAATGTGGATAAGGAAGATAATTTCACAAAATCCAAGTTGAGCTCTAATTTCCAAATTCCTTGTCTATGATTATTTACACTTGGCATACTAGTTCGAATCTTCCTTACCTATATAAGGATGTATAAATGATATTTTTGTGATTGCAGAGGACAAAACTATTGTAAACGTAACTAAATCACCTAAAGTGATACACCCTAGTTTATGAATTCTCAGTTCATGTACTTGAATTTTTAAGCTTCCAAAATAATTGCAGAAGTTTCATCTTGAGTAACATTCCAAAGGAAAGGGGTTCATACTTGTTAGGTCACTTGGTTAGACAATTGAAGTATTTCTTTGTGCATTTCTCTTTCTCCAAAATGCATAAGGACTACATTTTAAAACTTAAGGAAATGAAGGAAAATTTACATATGTATTTGTTGCTTAGATTTCAATGTTTATTAGTTCACTGCATGTACTTTCCAAGTTATCATGGTAAAGAAAACCGTAGTTTCGCCAAGCTCTTGACAAGATTAGTAAACAACTTTTTACCTTAATTATAATACTCATCTTGAATGTTGTAAATTTGGAATAGATGATTTTAACCTGAAAATAGAGTATTTCTTTGAACCTGACAATGATTTAAGGCAGAAGTTGCAAACTTCTGGCCCTCCACCTCCTTTGTAAATAAAATTTTATTTGAAAACTGTCTCGCCCATTTGTTTACCTAGTGTCTATGGATGTTTCCATCCTGTAACCACAAAGTTGAGTAGTTATGAGAGAGACCATATGAACTGCCAAGCCCAAAAAACTTTATTGTATCACTCTTTACAGGAAAGTTGTTGACCTTTGATTTAAGGTAGAGTGAAGCTTTATTAAATGAGTATTATTGTGAAAAATATCTCTGAATTTTGGAGAAAAAAAATTTTCACTAATAACCAAGCCCTCACTTTGCACTAAGCACTATAGTTTCATTAGAATGAGTTTTCGATAAAACTAAGCAATATGAATATTTTTTTTGGAGTGTGATCTTTTGACTTATTCTTTAGTCTTTTACTGACAAAAGCAATGTATATCCTAAAGATACTGTAAATAAGGTTGAGTTCCAGGAAGGAGTTGAATTACTATACACAAATCCCCAGTGCAGAAACTGGGGGGCAATCCCAAAACACATAAAATATTCTCCAAAGTGATATAAGGCAGGCAAGTAAGTTCCTGTCCATAAGACCAGCGCCACACTTTACCCAAGCACGGAAGTTTCATTTTCCCCTTGATCCTCATTGATCTTCCATTGTGGATCCTTTCTTTAAGGGCAGATACTTCTGTGTGTGATTGTGTGTCTTAAAATGTCTCATTTTAAAATAGCTGATGGTCTGCATTGTATAGACTGCTTAAGTAATGCACAAGTGTGCATGTTTATTATAGAAAAATCCAAGAAACAATATAAGTTGACATCAAAACTCCAAGACTTCAGTTTCCCCCCACTCTCTGAATTCTTTTTTTTTTTTTAACTGGATGCCAGAAGTTGTTACTTTCAACTCTGATCTCAGACCACCTACTAAGTAGGATGAATTCATCAAAGTTATTTGAATACTGTTGAGAAATCTAAGAAGCATGGTTAACTTTTCAATCAGTGATTCCTTCCAGATAACTTGGAGCTCATTGCATCCCTGCAGAATTTGCACAGCTTTAAATAAAACTAATTTTGTTGGTGATTCAGTGCATTGTGGAGACACCTTCTCTTGTGAAACCAAAAGAAAAATGGAGTATATAAGTTACATCTTTTAATGTTGCAGATTTATTACATCATCAACACTAGAAGAATTACGAAGTAAAATCTCATCCTTATTCTACCATGTTGCTTGCTAAGTGACCTGTATTTTCTTGACCTTCCCAATGCTAACCCATGACAGAAAGCCTAAGGGATCAATGATAGTCATAAGTTTATGATACTGTCTTTTTACACATGTACTGAAAGCATGAGGTTTGTTCCACATGAATATTATTTGTTTTTCTTGTTGTCATAACAGAAAGTGCATGAACTCTGCCTCATTTGAAACATCTGCTTAATAGTTTTGATGTTTCTATTTCAGTCTTTAAAAAAATCTCCACTCATCTTTTCTAAGCCTTGACAAGCATATGTTTATAATGTCATTTGCCCCATATTTTATTTCTGGAGTAATTAGCAGTGTAGCCCATTAATTTCTCCCCCCCCCCCTTTTTTTTTTATTACTTCACAGTTCCTGTCAGTGGAAAATAGAGAGCATTATTTTGGTCATAAGGATAGAACTGGATTTAGAGGTTTAGATAGAACTATCTTTGGTTAGTTTTCCAAGAGAATACTGAATATCTTTGAAAATTAAATATGCATTCCCGAATCTATGGAATCAGACACAGACCTGTGTTTTATCCCTCACTCTGACATTGGGCATCTGATTAAACAAACTAACATGGTAACTCTGCAAGCCCAGTGTCAGACACATGGTGGATGTTCAACAACATCAAAATATGAATTCTCTTCACTCTAATTCCCCTGATTCCAGGATAAATTATAGTTCCTGTGGTCTTCTAGATAATAAAAGATTCATCAGCATAGAATTTTATATCCATTCCACATTGTGTGAGTCCTGTAGAATAGCTTATATTGAACTGTACTTGGGCATCTTGACCTTGAGATGTGACCTTAAGAGAATGTGTTTAGTATAGTGCTATTGTTTGGATGCCTGTATCTCATTTTATGAAAACACAGAAGAGATTATTTTTTTCCTCAGGCCTCAGTGCTGGAAAAAGATGTTCTTGTCATAAAGAGTAACTTTATTTTTGTTCTAATATTTTTTTTTTGAGTATAGTCAACACACCATGTTACATTATTTTCAAGCATATGACACAGTGATTCAACTTCTATAGCCACTATGCTGTGCTCCCCACAAGTGTAGCTGCCGTCTGTCACCAAACAAGGCTATTACAGTATCATTGACTATATTCCCTATGATAAGGAATAATTTTAAAAATATAGGGACGCCTGGGTGGCTCAGTTGGTTGGACAGCTGCCTTCGGCTCAGGTCATGATCCTGGAGTCCCGGGATCGAGTCCCGCATCGGGCTCCCAGCTCCACGGGGAGTCTGCTTCTCTCTCTGACCTTCTCCTTGCTCATGCTCTCTCTCACTGTCTCTCTCAAATAAATAAAAATTTAAAAATAAATAAATAAATAAAAATATAATTTAGGGTCATTTGGGCCTTAGAATTCAGCATACTTTCCTCTTTCCTTCAGTCACTAGGTAACTTAGTGTTGACTTTGTAGTCTAAATAGACCAGTTGTTTAGTTCCTTATGGTATGCATTTTTGTGTTCAAACATCATCTTTCTTTCATCCCTTCCTCTTATTTTCCCTTCATCCTGATTATCCTGATATTCTTCCATATGGAAATTTTTAATAAAACATTACCCTTACACTGCTGTTTGTGTATTTTGCAGCATTATTTCTAAAATCCTATGATTATGGTATACTAGAGCTTGAACAGATCTTACAGATTTAGTTTATTGGTTGCCAAAGCAAGATAATCATTATAAGCATATCATTTGGTTCACAGCACATTGTCATAATGGGTTCACACAAATCTTTCTTGTTTGACTTCATTTTTCCTGGACCACCTTTTTCCACTTTTATGTTTGCTTCCCCATATGTATGCACTGTAATGATTGGAGTAAGTCCAATACTACATCTATAACATTTTGAGTACCCATGAGCTGTAAAAATAAATCTATTGAGTTCTAGGTCTTATTCTCCTTCTCTTTATAACTCAACACTGTGTTTCACGGCTTATCACTGTGGCTCTTCGTGTCTATGTTTCATTGTTCCTGATTGCAATTTAGCATCCCATAGCATGGCTCCATTGATCTTGATTGATCCGACCTCCTCAGAGTGGACCAAGAGTGTCATTAATTCCCACTACCACATCTTTAAGGATCATCTCTTCAAGTACCTCTTACAGACCTGGGTGCAAATCTCTGTATTCTTGTCTTGTGACAACCTTCATTTCTGCGATTCTGTCAGCTCGCTTTCCAAATTTTGGCATCATCTGCACTCTCAAAGTGGTTTATGTGGATTCCTATTTTCCCATACTCTCACCAGTTTTTGGTATTTTCTATTTATTGCCTGTCTTGCTGGTAGAAGTCGTGTCTTATTTACATTTGTATTTCTAAAATTGCTAGTAAGATTTAACATTAACTTGTGTACTTATTAGACATTTGGGTTTCTTCTTCTTTGATTTGCTTTTTGATATTTTTTCCCTATTTTTCTCTTTTATTTTTCCATTTTCTTGACTTTCGAGAGTTCTTTGCATTTCTATATATTCATTTGTTCTTGAATATAAATGTTCCAAGTTTCCTCTTTAATATAGTTGATGTTTCTCAAGATAACATTCTTTCACAGTATGGTTTTGAGTTCTTATTTATGCTAACTTTCTTCTCAGTATATTCTTGTGTTAGACAAAGTTTTTCCAATTTGGATCTTTAGTTAATCTGAAGTATATATACAACTTTATTTCTTCACTACATAGTGTGATAGGTTTCCCTAAATGAGCTATCAAGTACTTCACCCTGTTCCTGCTGGGCAGTCATCTTAATCATAAAGCAGGTTCACATTGAAAAGTGTTTTTTAAAAGAAGAATTTTATTTTTATGCTGTTATGTATGATATATTTTCTGTAAGTCAACTGATTTTTTTTTATTGAAGGTAGGCCAGATAAACAAACAAATATATGTTATTGGTGTTTATTTCTTGACTAAAACTCTATTTCAGTGTTAAATATATTCTGAAAGAAATGAGTTCAAGGCCTATGTCTTTCCTTTTCCTATGAAAAGCTTGGACCCATATGGTTGATACACATGGAAATCACTGCTTCTTCCTGACCAGCTTCCAGATGTGCTGGGTTCTTTGTTCAATTACTTTTTTTTTTTTATTTGACATTACAAAACATACTGAATCAATCTCTATAACTCAGAATATTAAAACCATTTTCAGTAAGAAATGCTATATTTTTGTAGATTGCCTATAAGAATATTTGATAAAGTGATATATTATGTATCATCTTCTTGACCATGGAAATCGGGTGTACAGACATAGAGAAAAGTACAGCAGATGAAAACAACTGTGTGATCAAGATTTGCTGCTGAAGGTGCCCATGTAGACTAAAGTGGAAAGATTAAATCATGGAAGGACTTCAAATACAAATTTCTAAGTCACTTTTATTTTTAGGTATTCACAGGCTACAGAAGATACATTTAACTTTCACAGTGATTTAACATTCATAGTGTACGGCCATCCAGATTTTGAAGTTAAAACATCTTTTACTACTGAAATTTCTAACTCATTGTAACTGTGAAGGGAAACCTACATTCTGAGACAGGCACTATCTCTAACTTGCAAATAATTGTTGGAGGACAGTTCCCATTGTAATTCTCATGCTTCCATGTCTTTTAACTTGGCTGGACTTTATATGCACATAATACAGTGTTTCTCATATTGGGCTTCTGATTTTGAAAGAATTACCTACTTGAGGAAAAAAAAAAAAAAAGATGCACTCCTAACCCAGTGGCCAAGAATTTGTATTTATTTTCATTTTTGCTTTTTGTTTTACTTTGTTTTACTTTACTTTGTTTTACTTTAAAACTTGTTGTTATATGCCAGCAATTACACTGGATGTCTTTTGTATGTTCATATTTGCCCTCTCACGGGAAAAAGAGTAGGGAGAAAACAAAGGACCATGTTCAATGCAGGTGTTTGTAAGCAAATGCCTTCCAGGTGAAGACAGTGTCCTAGGAGTGCTTTTCCTATGTATCTGTGAAGCATGGCCCTTCCAGTAGTTACTGACTGCTCCTGAAATCATGCTGGCTTCCTCCCTGTCCAAATCACTACTGGATCTACATAGAAGAAGTGAATCACTTCTGGGCATACCTTTATGGGGATACCCTATGGCCTTGCATTCTTGTACACTTTGAACTAACTAGTATGTTCTCATTTTCACTATGTTCTGAGCACTCTACTCATATGGAATACTCAGTATAATTAAAGGATAGGCCTTTGCTCTTATGAAACTTGCATGGCAAAATTATTTGACGAGGAATATAAATGTCAGCTTGTGTGCTACAAATGCGAATGCTATTGAATTATAAAAAGAAAGATGAGATCTTTAGGGCTGAAAAGAAAGTATTCATTAAGAAGTGAAAGTGTAAGCTTGGAAAGAAATTTTACAGAATGGATTGGTGGACGGTAGAAAGGAATTTACTAATGGAAAGGAAGAGTAAGACCAGAATAAGCCATGCAAGAGAGAAAGAAAGTGGCAATACAAGGAACCAAGAACAGAAGGAGTTCTGAAAGGAAGACATGACTCTGGTGTTTGTATAGGTTGTCCCCACCATCTGCCCTTGCAATTAAAACATGGTCTTGGGCTTCTAGCACAACTTGTATTAAAATGTTTATGAAATATTCGTAAGAATGAAAGAGGGAATGCATTCTTTATGCATGTAACTTTTATTCAACTATAGAAACAAAATAAATTTACAAATAAGATACAGACAAATATATGTATCATTTAAATCTTTATTTAATGTGATCATTTTTTACCACCAAAATAAGGCATCTCCATGAACGTAACATGGGACACAGACTCCCACATACATGTGTGCACACATGTGCTTAAAACAGCTGTCTGTAGCACTTTGTGCCATGTGCTGACTCAATCCCCCTGACTCTCTATACCATTGACTTCAAAACTTTTTATGTACTTTACTGCATAGGGATGTTGTTTGGTTTTTATTTGGCTGGAACGTATCATTAACATACTAGATTCATCTTTGTTCTCAGCAGCTGGAAACCATTAAAGCTCTGAAAATGGTTCAGAGTCTATGATAAACACCAATACTAATGATGAAGTTGATCTTCCCCATGATCCCAGATATAGTTTATTAATTTACATGATTATCATGAAGGTTAAACACAATCATCCAAGAAGTCTTTACAGAACACTCATCAATGTCCATCCAGAAATGTACCTATTCCACCAACCCTTGAGAAGCACTAGAGTGCGCTGTTCGGGGGTATGGATTTAGAAAGGCAGGATCTTGTTAACTGAACAATTCTTACCTGCTTGGGCAAGCAATAGAATCTGGATAAGGAGCGTGACAAAAGGAAGTGAAATTTGAAGCAGAGTAAAATTCTACTCTTTTGTTGAAAGAAACGGGAAAGGTTTCAGTCAAGAGAAAATCGTTTGAAGGACTTGTTATTTTTTGCAGGTAATATTGCATGCTCAGTTGACAAAGGTTAACAGGTGACATGATGGTAGTAAGGGAAGGAGGACAGTCTTACAGGGGTGTGAGGGAGGTCTGTTTGAAGAGATGATGTTTTAATTCAGCCTTTTCCAATATGGAACCAGCAGTAGGGAAGTCCCTATGACAGGTACAACAGCGTGGGTCATGAAACAGAATCAAGCTGAGCCTAATAGACAGAGAAAGCAGGAAGATTTGGGAGGAGTCTACTATGAGGTAAGATTGAAATATCCATCACAAAGTATGACACCGTGGGAAATTAGTGAAATGGAGTAACGGTTCCCACCATCACCACAGAAGAAACATTGATGGGAATTTATAATGTAGTGGGTATGAGGGCATAATAATGAGAAAGAAGTAGAGCAACACATGAGGATAGATGGACTAGAAGAATAATAATATAATTGTCAGGAATAAGAAAGTTAGTAAAGGGGGGGGTGTGGTTTGCATGGAAAGACAGTGGATTGTAAATAATGAAGGCTCAGGTAAGTTTCAGTCAGTGTTCTGTAATTAACAGGAAACACAAAACAGTAGACCATATATGTGTAAGAGACACCGTCTTAGGGAAGCTCATTGAAATGAGGAAATAGATGAATTACCAAATGAATGCAAATAAAACAAGAGATCAGGGAAGGATGGAGGATTGTGCCTTAGAGGGAAGGAGACATCTACAGAAGAGAACAAGAAGGAACCAAGAAGAGAACCGGGACAGTAAAATGGCATGTACCAGACTGTTTTGAAAAAGAAAAAAAAAAAATAAGGTTTAAGAAGGCAGATCCCTCTGTCTCATACAGCCACGAGTTTAAAAACATTGGAGGCTGAGCTTCACAGTCTGAATCATCCATGATGTGATTAAATTTATGGAGAAAGTAGTGGTGAACATGAGCAGGGACGCCAAGTCATTTGAGTTCCTGCCTGCGGCAGGAGTCCTGGATCCCTCCTCAGCAAACCTGTCGACAGATGAACAGTTGTTTGATGTAGTGATGGTGGTTTTGGTTCAACAGCGCTTCCTACTTGCTCACAAGAGAATTTCTTGAGTTAATGGCTGTAGCATTCTGCCTACTTGGACACGGTCCTGCCAAGTCAAGGGAAGCCCCTGTCTGGGATTTATGGAGCTCCTTCATCCAGTGATGTCATTCTGGAGCTGCTGAGTAATTAATTTACCTTACATGGCTTGTGGTGGGGGGACAAAACCCTCTGAGAGCTTCATAATTTGTCTTACGGCACTGCCAATGCCATTTCACCATGATTCACAGATTATGTAGTTACATAATGATATACAATCATGGGTTGTCCACACTGCAACTTTAGCCATGTGGGATCTGATTAGGGCTCTGGAGAGCTGAACCCAGCAGACCTGGCCAGGACCTGCCCCTGGAACGAAAACATGCTTGTCTTAATGGCCTTTACTGCCGGAGTGGTTGTGGCTGCTTAGTCTGCACCTTTTGTCGTGGCAAAGGTGAATATTGTTTTTGTTTTGTATTCTCAAGGGCCAAGTTAGCCAGTGTAATGGGAATCACCTTTATAGCTCCCATGGTATGATCCTAGGGCATCTGAAAACACCTCCGGGTTTGTTTTTAGCTGGAGGAAAGGGAGAGGAAAGGGAGAGGTAGGTGCCTGTAGCACCGTACGAAGTGTTCTCCCTTACATTATTTTATTTAAATTTCACAACAATCATTAGGGTGACAATAGGCTTATCTCCATTTTTAGGAAGAAAAACTAAGGCAGAGAATATACATAAATGCCCTAGATCACACAATTAATAGATAGTGGTGGAAATATTTGAGTGTAGCTTTGATGTCAAACCATAGACCCGCCGTTTATCATATGAGCTGTATTTTTCAAAAGCATTTTTGTGCTCTTCTTACCTTGAATTGTATTTATTTATAGAAGTCATGTACGTAATTTATTGTGTCATAGACATAAAAAGGTATTTGAGCCCTGAAGTTATGTGCAATACTAATATTTACTGGAGAGTGAGATTCTTCAGAGCAGATTATGGATTTTTCTGGCTTATTTTTAAGTCTCTGTGAAATAGAAAGCCTTGTAGAAATATAAGGAGTGCTCACTTCATTAATGAATGGGTGATTTTTTTTTTTCTTCATAAAGAAAGAGAGTGAAGGTATCTCAGATCTCTTAACAGAGTTCCTTATAGAGACACTAGTCTTTACTTTCTGGAAGGATAAGAACCCGCGAACAAACAATGTGAGAAATGGCTTTTGTGCTGTCTGCTAAGAAAAAGTTAAATCAACTGGACAGATTTGCACTCTAACGTTGAGTGCTCTACTGAACTCGATGGCTTTTTCTAATGATTAATTGAAGTCATTAGGGAGAAACCTCTCTCACTCTGCTCTTAATAATATTGATGTGAAATAAACTTAAAATCATCAGTGTGCAGTGATTTCAAATGTAAGTAAGTTCAACATACACACGTCGTCCTTCTCACTCGCTCAGTCACTCAGATGCATCTATGACTCAGGATTTCATCATGGGATCACAAACATTTAGAAAGAGCCAAGACGGACAGTGAAAGGGTTTATAGGTTGGTGTTCTATCCTGGAAAATATTCTAGTGGCATTAATTTTCTTGTTGTTGCAGGTGAAGACAGACGACAGAGTGGTTAAGATGGACCTCGGTTTACTCTTCCTTAGGGTTCGCAAAATGGATGCTGGGACCTATTTTTGCCAGACAGTAGAGCACGGTTTTGTCCATACGGTCCGTAAAATTACCCTGGAGGTAGTGGACGAGGAGAGAGTAGAGGAAATGTTCCACAAAGATTATGAAGAGGACGGGCCCCACAAGATGCCCTGTCCAGTCCAGACCAGCATCCCACACGGGGCAAAACCCTGGTATAAGGAATTCTTGCAGCTGATTGGTTACAGCAACTTCCAGAGAGTGGAAGAATACTGTGAAAAGGTCTGGTGCACAGATAAGAAGAGGAAAAAGCTCAAAATGTCGCCTTCCAAGTGGAAATATGCCAACCCACAGGAAAAGAAGCTGCGTCCCAAAGCCGAGCACTATCGCCTGCCCAGGCACACCCTGGACTCCTGAGGGGGCGAGACCTTCTACTGGCTTCTGGAGAATTTCTGTTTGGAACCGAAAATAAACAGGACGACCATGGCCACAAGGAAGAGAAACCATTCAGCTTCTTTGTATTGCTTAAAAGAGTTCTGTAACACAGAAATGACTGTGAAGGTATTATGATAAATTATTCTATGTACTCATTTGACTGGTTAAAAATCTCATAGAATTAACTAATTTTTCAGAACAAATGTATTCCTCAGTGGCTTCCCACTATATTTACCAAAAAGTGACCCTAGCTGTAGTTTTGAGTACTTGGCTGCTTTTCCTTGACAATTATTATTTTACCCTTGGAAGACTTAGGATTACTGGAATATTGGTGAAAAATCAAGAGATTTTCATAAGCATGAAAAAAAAGAAATATATATTTTAATCTTTCTGAATTCTATCTTTCCTCCATGATGTAAAATATACAGAATATCCAGTACTTTAACATTCTCATATGAGCTGTCTGTACTTGTTAAGAATTCTCGTGTTAGTATCTAAGCTATGTGTTGTATGAAGCAGGTGCGTTGTAATTATCGTAAACCATGAAAGAAAAATTGTGGTCACCTTGAGGTTCGTGCCCTTCATAAAACAATTCATTCAGTCCCATTTACGATAGTTATGTTTCAGATGAAAACACGTCCTTTCAATTTCACTCCACTACATAAAGAATGAAGTTAAGGTAACTTCCGAAAAAGATATATATTAAAAAAAAAAAAAAATGCCAAAAAATGTTGAAGTTTCAGTTAGAAGTCTAACTGAAAAGTTTTTGCTGCCCTCTTGTGGTAGAAAAATATATTCTCTTTTTTTTCTCTTTTTAGAGATTGTCTAATAAAGATTTAAAAGCAGCTTCTGTTAATCCATCTTGTCCATTTTCAGGGAAAAAAAAACTTAAATAAAAATGTCTTAATATTTATGTCATTCTCTAAGATGGATATAATGTGTTTATGAATAATTTATTACCTCACAAGCCAAAAATGAAGATATTAACAGCACCGAAGCTCTATTAAAACTTAAATTTTATTCTTTCTAAATAATCTTCCCTGAAATATAAAAGGTACTCCAGAAACATAAGTTTGTTATTTTAAAAATGTTAAAGCAGATTACTATCAGATACCAAATTTCCCTATTTTAATGTTAACAAATAAGAAAATTGTTTCACGAGTTCACTTAACTCCCAAGATGTCTAGAATGCTTTTTGCTTCATAAATAGTATCAAAAGTTTTTATTTTTGGGAATGCTAGTTTCTTGAAGTCTTTCCTTCTCCTTTTCATTTAGTGATTGCCTTTCTAAAGTATGAAGTTTTGTTGAGATTTTTTTGTTTTTTTTTTAATTTTTATTTATTTTTTAAATTTCTTTACAGTGTTCCAGCATTCATTGTTTATGCACCATACCCAGTGCTCCATGCAATACGTGTCCTCCGTAATACCCACCACCAGCCTCACCCAACCTCCCACCCCCTCCTCCACAACCCTCAGTTTGTTTCTCAGAGTCCACAGTCTCTCATGGTTTGTCTTTTAAATAAAAATTAAAAGTGAGAGAATTACACATGACAAAAATTATAAATATTCATTTAAATGTTAACTTTATTCATTTCAGTTCTCAAAGTTAGCTTATAGGGTATATAACTAAGAAAGTCCAAGTGTTGATAACTTGTAATGACTTGCAATTTCATTCAAAAACTAAGAAATACATAGTTTGTTTTTTTAAGTTTAAAAAGTTCATTTGTTAAGCCACCAAGCTCCAAAAGGTCTAAAGTGTGGAGATACTTTGAAAATTAACATTCTCTGAAAAATACAGTTGCTGTTTGCCGATGAATCCACTGGAGGTCATTGCTGCCCACCAATATTAACCGAACACAGCATATTTATCAGTAAAATCCTGCCCAATTGTGGAGAAGTAGAACTATAACCACGGATCACAGGGTCTTTAGCAAAGTTTATGTCTGAAACACTCAAAGTGAACAGATAAGTCAATAAAGCACAATTTACTGAAAACATTCTGCCATTATACAAGAAAAAGGAAAGTGGGATTTTTTTCCTGTGTTCAGATTTCTTTTTTAAGTAAGGCAGATAACACATACGTTGTTGCCATTTTTGTCCAACTGAAGAGATAAGAGTGAGAAGAATAACTTTTCTATGATTTAAGCCTTAAGAATTAAATATACCTTGAAGCTGTTCAAGTAAATGAGATGACTAGTAAGAGGGGGAGCTTTTTAAGGTGCTAATTTGAGAAAAGTCTGATAAGAAAATTTAGAGGACTCAAGTCCACAATTTAGAGAGAGCACTAAATTTTCATACATATGTATGTATACTTCCCCCTTTTGCTCAGTCTCTCCCTCTTTATTCCCTCAAACATGCGTGCCGGTCCAGTGCACATGCGTGCACACATCACGATGTACTTTAAGATAAACCGGCATTGTCCTCTCAAAAGACAAACCAACAAACAACCTATGTTGCTCTGTCCTTGAGAATCTGAAACATACCACAAAATGCATACCCCGTCTTTTGTCCTGTCTGGTGTCAGAATTCGAATTCAGGATCTCCTTTGAGAAATGTCCAGGCTTGGAAAATCACAAATGGATTGACCAGATTTATCCTTTTTCTCGAACTCAGGAAAGGACACGTGTTTAGCTACCTGCAAGACAGGGAGGAATTAAGAGTGGGCCCTGACCCACCGCATTTTGCCCAGTCATGGATAGACCTGGGGAAGAGAAATTGTGCCCTCCAGGAGCAAACATTAGGCTGAGAAAGAGTCATAACCACCCATCCTACGTTCAAGGAGGCACCTCCGTGTAAGATCAGTCTTCTGCTTCTTCAGACCTCCAGTGTGTTGTCCTCTGTGAAGGAAGAGGTCCTGGGAGTAGAATTAGCCTTGATACAGAACAGTGTATATCTCCTCTTTCAACTTTTCATCAGCCCTACTGAGTGAGGGGTGTGGATTTGTTGGCAAAGAGAATGGCACCTTGAAAAGGTTTTGCTTCATTAGGTTTCTTCCATGTCTAACATTCTACATTGCCATTTTTTTCCTTTGTTTTTATTGCTGAGTATTTCAATACAAAGCTATGAACTTGGAGAAACAGGGATTAAAGTGGAAATAAACACAAAGAAGAGCTCTAGGGGGAGAAAAAGGGAACAAAAAGTCTTTGCCAGTTTAGTAAATGGCTGGTCTGTATATACTTTAGAGTTTTTTCTTTGCCCAAATTAGTTACACACTTAGGATGTTTTTATGGAGTGTTTAATATTTGCTATAGGGTGTAGGGCATTGTAAATCTTCATAGCGACTCTGAACATTTGTAAAATTTGTAAAATACAATAATAGTTCTGAGTGTTGGTGTTAAGCATGAAACAAACACAGCAGCTGTTGTCCTTAAAAATGAGTTGTCTTTAGCCTGCCAGATACATTAAGAAAACCTCTTGGGATCGGGAAGATATCTGAGCTCCTAGGGCAAAGTCCCGCGTAGATGCCAACGGGGAGCCCAGGTTCTTGTTCTTACAGCAGAGTATCGCATCCGAGTTACTCTTGCAAGAGCATTGCTCATTTTTCAGGCCAACAACTGTTGCTTTGACTCAGTTATAAATAATAGACTTTCCATGAACACTGTTTTGATTGTAGTGTGTTATTTAAGCTGGTATGTTTATTTTTTTCTTGGGAAGAGAGCATTATATTTTGGCTTTTGTTACAACTGAATGTATTCTGTTTGCGTTTAAATGGCTTAGTTACAAGCTAGAGTACTATATGGGGTGGGGGCGGTTCTTGCCTCTCTGATTCCCTTTTATGTGCCCAGGTCCAAAATAGCATGTGCTTTCTTACTTCCTGTCACCAGTTAGAAGCCATGAGACTTACCATCTAGCGGTCAGGTCCAAAGACCACTGACCCTGCTCGGACTATCGTGTGGACCTGCCGCTCTACACTGCATCCTTTGCCTGTACCATTATGTACGATTTCTATTTAGTGCAACTTAGATGCTAAAGAAATAAATATTTGCTAAACCCTCAACGTGCTGTCCGAGGCGTGTTTTCTAAGGTTGTGTGAGTTAAACTCAAAAGTTTTGGAATGTGTCAAAGCCCGCATGTAAACATACAATGCTAGGCTAGTGCTGGTTTTCTTTAAGAAGTTAGAAAAGCATTCAATTTCCCTTTTTTTCTTTCTTTTTTTTTTTTTTTTGGAAATTCAGAAGTCCACTTCCTCAAGGAGGAAATTGTCCACTCATCTCGTTCCCTTGCAGCATTTGGGCTTATTTTTGCCATATCATGTTTGTAGGACCAGCAGCCAGAAATGCCTTTCAGAGCTGCGTCATCCAGATAAGACGGGTGATAAAGGCTTTTGTAAGGGTAACTCATAGGATGGTTACAATTTTTGCAGGCCTCAACATCTACCTTAATATACGTAAATGACTGTTTTCTCTGCTATTTTTATTAAACCTCATTTTTGAGAAGTCATTTAAATGAGATTTGGTATTAAGTGAATCTCTCTTTGGGAGTTTTGTTTCCAAGGCTGATTTTGTTGTTTGGGTCAGTAACTAGTTACCATATTTTGTTTTTTATTTATTTTTATTTTTGTGGTACTTAATGCCTATTTATTGAGTGAATGAACCAGTGGATACTTAATGTTCAAAGAACTCTTTAAAATGATCCAGTAGAAAAAGTTGGCAAAGGATACAAATAGGTCGTTCACAGGTACGGAAATCTAAACAGCCCATTTAGCGTGTTTTAAAGCAGGAATCTGGCAGAAGCTTAGAGATGTTGTTTCTGGCAGACTTATGATATGGTTATGCCATTAATGATAACTGTTTCCACTGGTTTCAGACTTGCATTCCTGTACAATACGGCACCCTGTTTTCGTGGGGTACTTGATGAGCCCATTGAAACTTTGGCTATCTACTCAGTTACCAGTCCAGGAATCATGGAGAAACAGTTGTGGTCCCTAGGACTCTCTTACCTGTTACTCAAGGGAACAAAAGCATTCACCCGTTTTGTTTCCTAAAGTGTAGACATGCTAAGCGTGCCATTAATTTATATGAATAAAGAAAAATTGAGTTGTATTTGTACTGAGAATGTGTTTGCAGTTTTGACCGGAAAAATTCCAAATCCTACTTTTCACTTGATGTAACTTGAAACACACTCAGCGTCCAGCTTTGAAAGTGCATTTCGAGTGTTTGGAATGTTGTGGAGTGTACTTCCACAAGTACAGTGGAGTGAATCTCGAGACTCCTGCTCAGGGTGGCTTTGAAAAGCACACTTGAATCCAGAGAAGCCGCAATGAGGGAGCAGTGATAAATGGTATGCAGAAAGAGAAAATAATTTAACGGAAAAGAGACAGTAAGAGACAGCAAGAAGATGGCTGCGACACAGGAAGAGGGCTCTTGCTAGGAATGACCCAATCAGGACCTTACCTTGAACTTGGACTTCCCAGCCTCCAGAACTGTGAGAAGTAAATGTTTGCTGTTTAAGACACCCAGACTGTGGTATTTTCTTACAGCAGCCTGACTGGGCTAACACTCGAAGGAAAGCAGACACAGATAGAGACGTTCAGCATGAACAGAAACATGCAAAATGAGCCCGTCGACAAATATTCCAAAACATCTGAAAAGATCTAAAGTTAAGTATACAATCATATATGGGAAAAGTGGCTATGATAAGCTTATATAAGTTATCATGACTGCTTGCTTATATTTTCCAAGTTGTAGGTGGGATTTCTTCTCTGGATCAGAATAGGTTCTTGGGGAAGGAGAAAAGAAAATGATCTACTCAACTTTCAACCAACAAAAGCTAGTGACAAGTAGAATGATCCCTTGGAGTCGATTCGATGAATTCAGCCTAATTTGAAAGAATAGTTGAAAAGTTTCTTTTACATGTGTGATGGTTGGTTGGTTTTAACCCGCACAAAGCAACTCAAATTTATTATCTTGTGATTTTTTTTATCAGTCAGAAATCAAGGTACATGCTCAGCTCGACTCTCTGCTTGAGACCTCAACAGATCAACATCACTGCACCGGCTGCCTGGGCTTTGGGGAGGAACTCACTTTCAAGCTCATCCAGGTAATTGAGAGAATTCTGGTCCCTGGGGTTCTAGGACTGAGATCCCTGCCCCCTGCCTTCTGTATTTAGTGTCAACAATGGACTGTTAAGTCCTCCTTACTCTTGGCATCTCTGACTCTCTGCTGCATTTCTCTGCTTCAGACTGGAGAAATTTCTCTGCTTTTAAGGTTCATGTACTCAGGCTGGATCCACGGAGATAATCCAGGCTAATCTCTTTCTTTAAAGATTTATTACCTTAATGACATCTGCAGAGTCCCTTTCACCATGGAATACAACATATATTCAGGTTCTGGGGATTAGGATGTGGCCATATTTGGAGCACACAGTCCATCCCCTGCCTCCCCCCCCCAAATTTACGTTCTTCCCAAATGCAGTTTACATTTATCCCATCTCAAGGTCCCCAAAGTTCTCTTTCTTTTACAGCGTCAGTGAAAAGTCCCAAATCTTATCATCTGCCTTTAATCAGGTGCAGATGAGACTCTTGGTATAATCCTTCACATACCCCTAGGGCACGATTTCTTTCCATGTGTGGTTCTGTAAAACTGAAGCAGTCAGTTATCTGCTTCCAACATACAATGATGGGACAGACAAAGGGGAAGAGTTTACAGATACTCTGTTCGAACAGGGGGAAAATGGTAGGTAAAATGGAGTTTCCATCCAAAGCGGTTTGATATAATTCATCAGGGCAACCTCCATTAGGTTTTAAGGCCTGGGAATACTCTATAGCTCTCAGTGTTGCCTCCTTTGAGTTTACCTTTGGCCCTGTGAGCTCTCCATCTGGATTCATTGTGTTTTTTGTTTTTTTTTTTTTAAAGATTTTATTTATTTATTTGACAGAGAAAGAGAGAGATCACAAGTAGGCAGAGAGGCAGCAGGAGCAGGCCCCCCGCTGAGCAGAGAGCCCAATGCAGGGAACCTGAGATCATGACCCGAGCTGAAGGCAGAGGCTTTAACCCCCTGAGCCACCCAGGTGCCCCTCACCCTCTGAATTCCTAAGTGGCTCAGGTAATTTCCATCTTTCCCTTCTGCTATCCTGGGGATTGACTTTGCCCTCAGGCAGATTGGTCAAGGCATCTGTTTTTGTCACAAAACGTGCTAAAGGCAGTACTCAGAGGTAGATTATCTGTCCACGCTGCATCCAACCACACACACCAAAGCCTCTACAAGACTTCCATGCTAAGACTGTGTCAGCACCTATATAAAGGAATCCAGGAAAGGTAGTTTCTAACCCTGTGCTAGGAGACCAGCATACCTATAAGAAAAAAAGACAGTGGGAGAGAGAGCTGTTGAGTAGGAAAAAGGCATCATCTGCTACAGACATCATCTGTTGAGGCAACAACAAGCAGATTGAAAAGTTTAAATTAAAATTAGTACCACTGGTGTGGGATGGGCAAGGAACTCATCCATCTCCTGAACCCGTAATTTAGAGACTTAACACTCGACTTAAAAATCCAAATTTTGGGGGTGCCTGGGTGGCTCAGTGGGTTAAAGCCTCTGCCTTTGGCTCAGGTCATGATCCCAGGGTCCTGGGATCGAGCCCCGCATAGGGCTCTCTGCTCAGCGGGGAGTCTACTTCCCTTCCTCTCTCTGCCTGCCTCTCTGCCTGCTTGTGATCTCTGTCTGTCAAATGAAGAAATAAAATCTTTAAAAAAAAAAATCCAAATTTTGGCAAAACATTATACTTGGGCAATGTTAAAAAAGTCTCTTACTTTGTTGGTAAATGCTGCGTGTTTGACCTTTCGCTACAATAGTTTATGAGAAAGGAGTAATTGGGCAAGCTTTCTGAAAATATGTTAACCGTGGATAAAGATTCACTTTACATAATTGAAGCAAAAGGGTAAAATATTGACACCAAAAGGAGTATTCAGAATTACATTTTATAAGACATAAAAGGACAGCACATTTTTTCTTATCATGCAATTCTTAAAGAGCAGATGGCAGAAGCAGGGACACTTCTGGAGCATTCTTGGAATGTCTGTTCCTTGTCAGTTTTGTCACTGTTCATATTGGGAAATTTGGTCTTATGGACAGTAGAGCAAAAAACTGCAGCAATGTGTGAAAGGTATCCTAGCCTAAGCCAGCAGAATGGCACTCCAGTTCTCATGTTGACAGATAACTTAGAAAACCCATGTAGTTTCTCTGCTTCCAAATATGTAAAATATATTTTGGCTACCAAATATGTAAAATGAAGTGATTATACCAGATGATTTTGGAAGGCTTTACCATTTATGACATTGTTAGGGCCTATAAAATGGGATATCTTTTCCAAAGACTGTGTTCAAGTACTTACAGAGAAAAATCACACTCTTTAGTATGGTAGCCAAACTACTTTATCTTTAAACTGTTATTTTTAAAGCTTTATTGACACAGAGTTGATGTAAAATAAACTGTACATATTTAAAGTGTGCAGTTTGGTGAGTTTTTGTATGTATATTATATATACATAATATATATAATAAGTTTATATATATATTATATGTACATATATATAATGAGTTTTCATATATATTTATGCATCTGTGAAACTACAACAATCAAGATAATGAACATATCTATTACTCGCAACATGTCCTCATGACCCTTTTCAATTTATTTCTCTCTCTCCAACCCCCCCTGCCCTGACCCAGACAACCACCCGTCCATTTTATGACACTATAGAGTAGTTTATGTTTTCTAGAACTGTATAGAAGTGGAAACAATACAGTATATCCTCTATTTGTCTAGCTTCCTTCACTAAGCATAATAATTTCCGATTCTGCCCCATTGTCAAATGTCTCAACGATTTGTTCTTTTTTATTACCAAGTAGTATTCCACTGTGGTGGATGGACAAATATGTGGACGTTTTGTTGTTCCAGTTTCCAGCTATTATAATTAAAACTGCTTTGAACACTCAGGTACAAGATTCTGATAAATACAGCCATTTATTTCTCCTGAGTAGAAACCTAGCAATGGAGTTTCCAAATTGTGTAGTTGGTATGTATTTAACTTGCAAAGAATTGTTTTCCAAAGTGATTGTACAACTTTACGTTTCCACAAGTAGTGTATGAGAGCTCCATTTCCTCTAAATCCTTACTAACACTTGGTATATTCAGTCGTTTCGATTTTTTGCTCAGATACTAGGTGTGGCCTGGTATCTCATCGTGGTTTTTCATTTGCATTTGCCCAGTGACTGATGATGTCAAGCATCTTTTCACATGCTTTTTTCTTATCCATATGTTTTTCAGGGGGATGTGACTGTTCAGATATTTTGCCCATTTGCATTTGGTTGTTTCTCCTCCTGTTAAGCTGCAGAAGTTCTTTACATATTTTAGATACACAGCCTTTGTTACATTTAGATTATGTAAATATTTCAGTCTTCTGCGTGTTTTTGTTCACTTTGGTAACAATGTCTTAGCACCAAACATTTTTACTAACTCCAGTTTTTGACACTTCAGGTTTTTTGTGTTAAATTTAAGAAAGTTTTGCCAAACACAAGGTCACTAAAATTTTCTCCAATATTTTTTCTAGAAGTTTTATAGCTTTACCTCTTACATATAGATATGTATCCATTTGAAATTAGTTTTGTGTGTGCTGTGAAGTATGCGCCAGGATTTCTTTCCTTGTGTATAGCTTCTCAACTCTTCCCAATCCTATCTACCATTTCTTGAAAATATGACTCCCTCAGGGAATTACCTTGGCATCTTTTCTTCACCCCTTTTCTTTTTCTCTAGAGAGAGACAGAGAGAAAGATTATGAGCAGGAAGGGCCAGAGGGAGGAGAGAAAGAATCTTTTAAGCAGGTGCCAGGCTCAGCACAGAACCCAACACATCGCTCGATCTCATGACCCTGAGAATATGACCTGAGTCGAAACCAAGAGTCAGGAACTCAACTGACTGAGCCACCCAGGAGCCCCAACCTTGGCACCTTCTGATGAAGATAATCAGCTAAAGAAGTTTAAGGTTAGCTGAGTCATGTGCTCGCTTCGGCAGCACATATACTAAAAGGTTAGCTGAGTCACAAAGACCTACCAGACTTAATGATATACCCCGGTTGCATGTGCAACATTTTGTGTATATGAAAGTCTTTTAGTCTCATCTTAAAAATTCTGTCAGAAAGGGGCACCTGGGTGGCTCAGTTGGTTAAGCAGCTGCCTTTGGCTCAGGTCATGATCCCAGGGTCCTGGATTCGAGCCCCGCATTGGGCTCCCTATTCAACGGAGAGCCTGCTTTTCCCTCTTTCTCTGCCTACTGCTGTGCCTACTTGTGCTCTCTCTCTCTCTAATAAATAAATAAAATCTTAAAAAAAAATTCTGTCAGAGAAAAACATCTTTGATTTATCCAGCAACCTTCTTTAAAATGCTAATAACTGTTGTAGAACTGAGTGGACTAGAATTCACAGAAGCAGTATCAGTCAACCAGCTAAAAGCCATCTGGGGTCACCTGAACTGTTAAAATGACACGTTTAATGGGGCGGAGGTGGGGGAAGGAAACCAGGGAAGGAAAGAAATTATTTGGCTTTTTCAGACAGGAACACTTGAAGAGAAAGTTCAGGCCTTGGTTAAGAGACTTAAAATAACAAAGAAGAATGTTCCCCTAGGTGAAGAAAATAGGAAATAAAAAGATGTTTTATGCCATTTTTCCCTATAGTTTTTTTCCCTTTATTCAAGAAAAGGGACAGTTTAAAAATGTTTTCTGTCATCCCCTTCAGGTCAGCTCTCCACTTCTCTTGTCCCCTTCCTGAGTTCCCAGATGCCAGGTCCTTCCTCCTCCTGCTTTGCACACTGTGTGACCTTTGTTCTCACAGAGCCGGAGCGGAACTCAAGCTAGTTCATGTAGGGGAAGTCTGTCAGGGACATATCACTTGCAGATTCTTACAGTCTCTCCAAATAATCCAGTCGCAGTCTACAACATGATCTCCTTAGCTACAGTCTATTTTCGAGATGCCAAATTAGTTTGCAAAGGAGTGTAACCTGTCCCTTTATACAGTTTTCTGTGTTACGTAATCATAAAATGTCATCTCAGTCCTCAAAACTTAATTACATGCAAAATAATCCTAGTGCTAATATATTTTGGGGGAATGTCATCTTCTTAAATATGAAATGCCTATATGAATATCATTTTTTATTAGGCAGACTTATAATAAGCGGAACAATATGTCAAATATAAACCAGTCCCTAAAATGTGTGCAGAAATGGATGTTTGCTGTTTCAGTTTTACTCTGTCAGGAGGGATATTGCACATATATTCTTGGTAACAATCTGAAAATTAGCTTTGAGTTTATTTTTAAATGTGAGAATGTCTCATTTCTTCAACTAATTAATTCTGTTTAAAGAGGACACACATTGGAACTCTGTGAATTTATTTATTCCGGTTTGTCCCATCTATATGTAGACTAGCAGTCAAAGCATTTCTAAACAGGAGACTTAAAATTGCGTTCATTTTACCACATTTTATGGTATAGCGCCACATAGCAGAAAAAAATACTATAAAGTGTTTTCAGAGAATCCACAAATGAAAAACGGAAGCACTTTACTGAGGAGCTCACTGTTTCTTTTGCTACATATATCGGTTCATCTACTGTATTTGAGGGACGTGGTAGATTCTGTCTTTGGTTTGGTGCAAGGCTCTCTCTGTAAAAGTATCTCTATCCAGGGGCGCCTGGGTGGCTCAGTCGGTTAAGCGCCCAACTCTTGATTTTGGCTCAGGGCATGATCTCAGGGTCGAGAGATAGAGCCTGGCATCAGGGTCGCTGCTCAGCGAAGATTCTCTCCATCTCTCTCTGTCCCTTCCCCCTACCACTTGTTCTCTCTCTCTCTCTCCCTCTCTCTCTCAAATAAATAAATAAATAAATAAATCTTCTTTAAGAAAGATCTCTCTGCAAGAAGGGCTGTCCCAATTCCGGCTTTCGATACCAGCCTCCTGCCTCATGTCATTTTCCTTCCGACTGTTTATACTTATATGTGTGGTGTGTATATTTTAATTGAGGGAGCCCCTCCGAATTACATCACTAATTATCTTATTACCCTTGTGAAAATCCCCTCCAAAGACTCTCTTCTTTGTATAGAGTAGAGCCAAACTCCTCAACGTGACATTCTAGGCAACTGGTTTATCTCTTATACATTCTACGCTTATACAGCAACTGAGACATCTTAACAAACACACCTAACTGTTCAAATTTTTTTACCTTCTGCTCTCCTCTGCCGGCATGTTACAAAATGGAGCCATAAATCTACTCCCTTTATAACCAGATAAGCAGAGAAACTGTGGTTTCTTTATCAATGCCTGGCTCTCTTCCACAAGCTCTTGGATTCCAAGTGTCAGGAAAACGTCTTAGCCCTTTTGATTTCAATTTGGTACGATGAAATGAGTCCGACAGTCCTTTCAGGTAGTCCAGAGTCCTCCTTGGACACTAATGCTCAGTTTTTCAGGTGGCCAAGTGTTGTCTCTCCCAAGTTCCCAAGTTTTCTCAAAGGTACCCAGGGAGGGAGCCTGGGTGGCTCAGTCATTAAGTGTCTGCCTTCACCTCAGGTCATGATCCCAAGGTCCTGGGATCGAGTCCCGCATTGGGCTCCCTGCTCAGTGGGAAGCCTACTTCTTCCTCTCCCACTCCCCCTGCTTACATTCCCTCTCTCACCGTCTCTCTCTCGTCAAATAAATAAATAAATCTTTAAAAAAAAAAGGTACTCAGGGATATGTGGGAAGGAACACCTCCTTGTTAATAACTGTGTTAATAACTGTGTCTTCATACCTTGTTAACAACTGTGTCTTCACGGTGAGTCCTTGTTAATAACTGTGTCTTCATACCCAAGCCATGACTTAGAGGGTCCTTGAGCTCCTAGGGTATTGAGTTGAATTGTGATTTTGATGCCATTAAAATATTCTTTTCCCTCAAGGCCTTGATGTTTCAACCTCACCTCCAAAGTCTCTGGTGTTAAGTTGTACTGGGATCTGGCTATGCCACCATGAAATGCTTAGCCCAAGTAGTCCTCCTGGAGTACTACCCCATCTCTTCCCATAAGTTAACTGACCAGCACACCTGACTGTCTTTCACTTCTTTTCAAAAGGACAACAAGGTTTTCTATAATTTGATTCAACTCTCAGAGACCCACGTGTACATTATGAGTTAATGTCCAGGCCTCTATCAACATAATCTCCCACCACGCCACCAGGTTTCTTGGATGAGACCTAGTTCCAAGTGGCCATATGGGTCATTTATAAAGTAGCCTTCTCTAACCCTTCCAGGTGGGATGTGGTTTCTTCTACCCACAGGGACCTCTCCATCTTTGTATACTTTAGAGCTTCAAAGCAACTGAGAGAGAGAAGGTGTCAAGGCCTGCGATGTGACCCTATGTTCAAGTTAACAGGTAACCTGTTATTTGTTTCACAGATGCTACCAGAAGACATGGAGCTCCAGGTCAGAGACAAAGGATTTTACTATAACAGCAAGCAGCATGAGTATGATGTTGGCACTGGTTATCTTTGCCAACAATTCCCATGGAGGTGACAGAAAATGGCCTACGTGTTTACTGAGCATCCAGTGAGTTTGATTCATAGCCAAAGAACACTGATCTTGGGAAATCTGCTGCTTTTCCATTAAGCCTTGTCTTTGTTCTGGAAGGATACATCATATCATCCTTTAAAATTGTTTGCTGCCAACACAGCCCCGAGAAATGGCCCAGGTAAGTGCAGTCAAGGCTTTGCCTTCTTGCCATAACCAGCAAGAAAATGCGGGAACACCTATGTCCTATGGCAGAGTGCTTCTCCCAGCAGAACATTTGTATGCATTTCTTCCAGTCAGCCTTCCCTACATCTCACTTCTGTCCACAACCTTCCAGGCTAGAAGAAGTGAGCTTTCCTTCTCCTTGCCCTACAATACATCCACCTTCTTTATCATCATTGCCTTATGCTTAGAACTGTCACAGATAGGAATATTATCCCTATGCAATAAAGTTTCCCAGATATCCTTCATACCTAGCTCTTGAAAAATTCACTGGGAGCTGAGTCGATTCAGGTCCTCTGGAAAGCAGACATTAAGATGTGTGAGTTCAGCATTGGAAAGAAATGACAGAACACAGGTATCCCTGCCACACCCAATCATCCAGTTGCCCTGGGAGAGAGCACTGGTGAAGGGCCATCAGCTGACTACACTACTTGCAGCTGGTTTTCTCTTAGGGGAGTCCTGAGCACTGTACTTCCTTGGCTGCCATAAAAGCCAAAGGAATTACACATGTCCTATCTTTTCCTTATGGCTTGTTTTAAAACTTGTCATCAAACCAAAGAACTCAAGACCTGCTTTGTCTGCCTTGGAGCCATAGTTGAGTGAGTCTAGCTAAAGGCCTCCCATTATTTTTTTAAATTAATATATAATGTGTTATTTGTTTCAGGGGTACAGGTGTGTGAATCATCAGTCTTACACAACTCACAGCACTCACCATAGCACATACCCTCGTCAGTGTCTATCACCCAGCCACCCCATCCCTCCTACCACCCTCTTCTAGCAGCCCTCAGTTTGTTTCCTGAGATTGAGTCTTAGTTTGTCTCCCTCCCCGGTTCCATCTTGTTTCATTTTTCCCTCCCTTCCCCCCATAACACCCTGCCCTGCCTCTCAAATTCCTTATATCAGAGAGATCATATGATAATTGTCTTTCTCTGATTGACTTATTTTGCTTAGCATAATATCCTCTAGTTCCATCCATGTCATTGCAAATGGCAAGATTTTGTTTTTTTGATACCCACAATACCCACTGCTATATATATATATATATATATATCTCACATCTTCTTTGTCCATTCATCTGTTGATGGACTTCCAGGTTCTTTCCATAGTTTGGCTATTGTGGACATTGCTGCTATAAACATTGGGGTGCACGTGCTCCTTCAGATCACTACATGTGTTATCTTTAGGGTAAATACCCAGTAATGCGATTGCTAGGTCATAGGGTAGCTCTATTTTCAACATTTTGAGGAACCTCCACACTGTTTCCAGAGTGGCTACACCAGCTTGCATTCCCACCAACAGTGCAGGAGGGTTTCCCTTTCTCCGCATCCTCTCCAACATCTGTCATTTCCTGACTGGTTAATTTTAGCCATTCTGACTGGTGTGAGTTAGTATCTCATTGTGGTTTTGATTTGTATTTCCCTGATGCCAAGTGACATGGAGCACTTTTTCTTGTGTCTGTTGGCTATCTGGATGTCTTCTTTGCAGAAATGTCTGTTCATGTCTTCCGTCCACTTCTTGATTGGATTATTTGTTCTTTGGGTGTTGAGTTCGATAAGTTCTTTATAGATTTTGGATACTAGCCCTTTATCTGATATGTCATTTGCTAATATCTTCTCCCATTCTGTCAGTTGTCTTTTGGTTTTGTTGACTGTTTCCTTTGCTGTGCAAAAGCTTTTGATCTTGATGAAGTCCCAAGAGTTCATTTTTGCCCTTGCTTCCCTTGCCTTTGGCCATGTTTCTAGGAAGAAGTTGCTGTGGCTAAGGTTGAAGAGGTTGCTGTCTGTGTTCTCCTCAAGGATTTTGATGGATTCTTGTCTCACATTGAGGTCTTTCATCTATTGAGTCTATTTTTGTGTGTGGTGTAAGGAAATGGTCCACTTTCACTCTTCTGCATGTCACTGTCCAATTTTCCCAATACCATTTGTGAAAAAGATTGTCTTTTTTCCATTGGACATTGTTTCCTGCTTTATCAAAGATTAGTTGACCATAGAATTGAGGGTCCATTTCTGGGGTCTCTATCCTGTTCCATTGATCTATGTGTCTGTTTTTGCACCAGTACCATACTATCTTAATAATTATAGCTTTGTAATAGAGCTTGAAGTCTGGAATTGTGATACTGCCAGCTTTGGTTTCTTATTCAACATTCCTCTGGCTATTTGGGGGTCTTTTCTGGTTCCATATAGATTTTAGGATTAGTTATTCCAGTTCTGTGAAAAAAGTTGATGGTATTTTAATAGGGATCGCATTAAATGTGTAGATTGCTCTTGGTAGCATAGACATTTTCACAGTATCTGTTTTTCCAATCCATGAGCATGGAACATATTTCCATTTCTTTGTGTCTTCCTCAATTTCTGAGTATAGATTCTTTGCCTCTTTGGTTAGATTTCTTCCTAGGTATCTTATGGTTTTGGGTGCAACTGTAAATGAGATTGACTCCTTGATTTCTCTTTTGTCTTGCTGGTGTATGGAAATGCAATAGTTCAATTTTGGTAGTTTTTATGTCTCTAGGAATGCACCCATTTCTTCCAGATTGTCAAATTTGCTGATATATATATATATATATATATGAACAGAACAGAGCCACACACTTGATTTTGGGTGTATTTTGGTCTGTTAGAAGAGAATGCATCCCAAAATTTTAAGGAAAGAAAAACTTATCTATGTACAAAAATAAGGGTAAGTACAATGAAGGGATGGAATATGATTATGAAGATAAAAATTTAAAAGGATTGTAAAAAAGGAATTGATAAGAAGTTGGTTAAAAAAAAGAAAAAAAAAAGGAGAGAATGTGATCAGCCTGGAGACTAGAACAAAGCCATATGCTAGATTTAGGGTGTATTTTGATCTCTTAGAAGAAACCGTATCCCAAAATTTTAAAGAAAGAAAAACTTATATGTATACAAAACACAAGGTTAAATACAATGAAGGAATAGAATATGACTATAACAATGAAAATTTAAAAAGATTTTTAAGAAGGTATTGATAAGATAAAATTGTTACAAAGATTAAAATAGGAAAAAGGAAAAATTTAAAAAGAATAGAATAAGAAGAAAAATAAAATAAATTAACTTTGAAAAACTAAAGAATCATAGGGACAAAGCCATGAATTCTACGTGCTGTTTTCCCCAACTCTGAAGTTCCACACTTCTCAGTGATCGGTAAACTTGATCTTGGCTGTTTGTTCTTGCTGATCTTCTGCGGGAGGGGCCTGTTGCAGTGATTCTCAAATGTCTTTGCCCCAGGTGGAATTGCACCATCCTTTCCAGGGGCCAGGCTAAGTAATCTGCTGAGGTTCACTCTCAAAAGCCTTTGTTCCCTGAACGCTTTCCGTAGAGTTCTGGAGAACAGAAATGAAAATGGCAGCCTCCCAATCTCCAGCCCGGAGGAGCGGAGAGCTTGGGGCCCCACTCCTCAGTGCACCCTCGGAGAAAAGCAGTCAATCCCTCCCGTCTCCTTGGTCTCCGGCTGCGCTCCGAGCTCATCTGGCCTGTGATCAAGCGTTTCAGTCTCTCTCAGGTGCACAGCCCCTTTTGGAGTCTCCAAACCCAGCAGATTACTGCAGTATGCTCCTGTACCACTCCTTCCAGTGGAAGAAGGAGGGGGGCATCTCCCTGGATATGCCAATTGTGGGGTCCCTGCTCCAAAAGCAGTGGACCGACTGCCTTGGATCATGGGTGCTGACAGCCTTGCTCAGCTCCATCTATGTAGCCGGCTTCCCTCCTCTGATACCTGGGAGCTCTGCCACACTCAGACACCCCCAGCCTTTCTGAGGACCCCTGAGGGTCCTGAGATCACACCATCCCTGTGAGGGCTCCACCCCCACTTAACCTCTGGACCAATGTCCCTCAGTGGAACAGACTTCTAAAAGTTCTGATTTTCTGCTCCACTGCTGGGACCCGGAGCCTCCCCCGCAGTCTATCTTCCATATGTTGCCTTGGGTTCACTTCTCCACACATCTTACCTTCCAGAAAGTGGTCAATTTTTCTAGAATTGCTGCTCTTCTTCTCTTTGCTCACCTGCTGCATTTGTAGGTGTTCAAAATAGTTTGATAAATATCTAGCTGAACTCCTGGGACACCATGAAATTTAGGTCTCCTATTGCCCTGCCATCTTGCTTCTCTCCCTCCTCCCATTATTTTTTTTTTAGTTTTATTTTATTTTGTTTTATTTTCCAGTGTTCCGAAATTCATTGTTTATGCACCATACCCAGTGCTCCATGCAATATGTGCCCTCCACAATACCCACTGCTAGGCCTACTCAACCCCCCACCTTCTCCCCTCCAAAACACTCTGTTTCTCAGCATCCACAGTCTCTCATGGTTTGTCTCTCCCTCCAATTTTCCCCAAATCACTTCTTCTCTCCATCTCCCAATGTCCTCCGTGTTATTCCAAATGTTCCACAAGGAAGTGAAACCGTATGATAATTGACTCTCTATGCTTGACTTATTTCACAGAGCATTATCTTTTACAGTCCTGTCCACGTTGATACAAACATGGGTATTCATCCTTTCTGATGGAGGCATAATACTCCATTGTATATATGGATCACATCTTCCTTATCCATTCATCCATTGAAGGGCATCTTGGTTCTTTCCACAGTTTGGCAACTGTGACCATTGCTGCTATGAACATTGGGGTACAAGTGGCCCTTCTTTTCACTACATCTGTATCTTTGGGGTAAATACTCAGTAGTATAATTGCAGGGTCATAGGATAGCTCTATTTTTAATTTCTTAAGGAATCTCCACACTGTTTGCAAAGTGGCTGCACCAGCTTGCATTTCCACCAACAGTGTAATAGGGTTCCCCTTTCTCCACATCCTCTCCAACACTTGTTGTTTACTGTCTTGTTGATTTTGGCCATTCTAACTGGTGTAAGGCGGTATCTCAATATGGTTTTGATTTGAATCTCCCTGATGGCTAATGATGATGAACATTTTTTCATGTGTCTGTTAGCCATTTGTATGTCTTCTTTGGAGAAGTGTCTGTTCATGTCTTCTGCCCTTTTTTTTTAATGTGATTATCTGTTTTGTGTGTGTTGAGTTTGAGGAATTCTTTATAGATCGTGGATATCAGCTCTTTGTCTGTAGTGTCATTTGAGAATATCTTCTCCCATTGCGTGGTTGCCTCTTTGTTTTGTTGATTGTTTCCTGTACCGTGCAGAAGCTTTTGATCTTAGTGAAGCCCCAAAAGTTTATTTTTGCTTTTGTTTCCTTTGCCTTTAGAGACATGTCTTGACAGAAGTTGCTGTGGCCGATGTCAAAGAGGTTACTGCCTATGTTCTCCTCTAGGATTTTGATAGATTCTTGCCTCAAGTTGGGGTCTTTTATCCATTTCGAGTTTATCTTTGTGTATGGTGTAAGAGAATGGTCGAGTTTCATTCTACACATAGCTGTCCAATATTCCTGGTACCATTTATTGAAGAGACTGTCTTTTCTCAACTGTATATTTTTAGCTCCTTTGTTGAAGATTATTTGACCATAGAGTTGAGGGTCCATATCTGGGCTCTCTGCTCTGTTCCACTGGTCTATGTGTCTGTTTTGGGGCTGGTACCATGCTGTCTTGGTGATCACAGCTTTGTAGTAAAACTTGAAATCAGGCAACGTGATGCCCCCAGTTTTGTTTTTCTTTTTCAACATTTCCTTAGCAATTCGGGGTCTCTTCTGGTTCCATACAAATTTTGGGATTGTTTGTTCCAGCTCTTTGAAAAATGCTGTGGAATTTTGATTGGGATGGCATTGAAAGTATAGATGGCTCTAGGCAGTATAGACATTTTGACAATGTTTATTCTTCTGATCCATGAGCATAGAATGCTCTTCCATCTTTTTGTGTCTTCTTCAACTTCTTTAATGAGTGTTCTGTATTTCTTTGAGTACAGATCTTTTACCTTTTGGGTTAGGTATATTCCCAGATATCTATGGTTCTTGGTGCTATAGTAAATGGAATTGATTCTCTAATTTCCCTTTCTATTTTTTCATTGTTAGTATATAAGAAAGCAACTGATTTCTGTACATTGATTTTGTATTCTGCCACATTACTGAATTGCTGTATGAGTTCTAGTAGTTTGGGGGTGGAGTCTTGTGGGTTTTCCATATAAAGTACTTCCATATAAAGTATCATGCCATTGAGAGAGTTTGACTTATTCTTTGCCAATTTGAATAACTTTATTTCTTTTTGTTTTCTGATTGCTGTTGCTAGGACTTCCAGTACTATGTTGAACAACAGTGGCAAGAGTGGGCATACTTGTTGTGTTCCTGATCTCAAAGGGAAAGCTGTCAGTTTTCCACATTGAGGATGATATTCGCTGTGGGTTTTTCATAGATAGATTTTATGAAGTTGAGGAATGTTCCCTCTATCCTTATAACTTGGATTCATTTTAATCAAGAACGATGCTATCTCTTGTCAAATGCTTTTTCTGCATCAATTGAGAGGACCATGTGGTTCTTCTCTCTTATCTTATTGATTTATTCTGTCACATTGATTGATTTATGGATGTTGAACCATCCCAGGTGGGATTCATCCCACCTGGGATGAATTTTTTTTTTTTTTTTTTTTTAGCCTAGACAACACAGAACTTTATTTTTATTTTTTGGTGAAAACAAGAAGTACAGCAGTGACAGACTTTATTTTTCCTTTGAGCACATATACGAAGACTAAAGTACTTAACGATCCTTGTTTAGTCTGACAGAGCAATTCTACAAGTACGTACACTGGTTAGGAACATAAGATGTCAAATACAACATTACTATTAGGGCAAGAAATATCAAGACAATAGAGTTATGTTTTTCTTCTTGAGATTACTTTCACAAGACAGCAACAATTTGCAAAATTTCAAAGATCACATTCAAATTCTATTTCTAAGAATAGAACTATATATGAAGACAGATCAGAACAAGCTGATATATTAGTGACTGCTCACAGGTTTCATACCGCACAGGAACAGTTTTGATATTTTTGCACATTCTCAATTACAAGCAAAAAGCAGGCCTGTGAATGTCAATTTTGCTGGCAAGCAAAAACAGAGAAAGGAATTAATGGGATTTTACTCAAATACAGTGAAATAAGGAGCACATACCATTAATCTTCCACACAGAAAATTCATCCCATGGATGAAGCCCACCTGGTCATGGTGGATAATCTTTTTAATGTACTGTTGGATCCTATTAGCTAAGATCTTGTTGAGAATCTTGGTATCCATATTCATCATGGATATTGATCTGAAATTCTCCTTTTTGGTGGGGTCTTTGCCTGGAGTGGGGATCAGGGTAATGCTAGCTTTATAGAGTCTGGAAGTTTTCCCTCTGTTTCTATCTTTTGAAACAGCTTCAGGAGAATAGGTATTATTTCTTCTTTGAGTGTTTGGTAGAATTCTCTAGAGAATCTGTCAGGTCCTGGGCTTTTGTTTTTTGGGAGGTTTTTGATCACTGCTTCAATCTCATTACTAGATATTGGTCTATTCAGATTGTCAATTTCTTCCTGATTCAGTTTTGGAAGTTTGTAGATTTCCAGAAATGAATCCATTTCATCTAGGTTCACCTAGGTTGCTTAACTTATTGGCATATAACTGTTAATAATAATTTCTGATGATTGTTTCTGTGTCCTTGGTGTTAGTCATGATCTCTCCCTTTTCATTCATAATTTTATTAATTTGGGTGCTCTCTCTTTTCTGTTGGATTAGTTTGGCCAGTGTTTTATCGATCTTATTGATTCTTTCAAAAACAAGCTTCTAGGGGCACCTGGGTGGCTCAGTGGGTTAAGCCACTGCCTTCGGCTCGGGTCATGATCTCAGGGTCCTGGGATCGAGTCCCGCATCGGGCGCTCTGCTCAGCGGGGAGCCTGCTTCCCTCTCTCTCTCTCTCTGCCTGCCTCTCTGCCTACTTGTGATCTGTCCCTGTCAAATAAATAAATAAAATCTTAAAAAAAAAAAAAACAAGCTTCTAGTTTTGTTGATGTCTTCTACCATATCCCTAGTTTCTATCTCATTGATCTCTGCTCTAATGTTGATTATTTCCCTCCTTGTGTGTGGGGTTGGCTTAAATTTGTTGTTGATTCTCCAGTTCTTTAAGGTGTAAAGAGAGCTGGTGTGTTCTGGATTTTTCAATTTTTTTGAGGGAATGTATTTCCCCCTTAGGACTATGTATTTCCCCCTTAGGACTGCCTTTGCTGTATTCCATAGGTTTTGGACCAAAGTGTCTTCATTCTCATTGGTTTCCATGGCTTGTTTAAGTTCTTCTTTGATTTCCTGGTTGCTCCAAACATTCTTAAGCAGGGTGGTCTTTAGCTTCCAAGTGTTTGAATTCCTTCCGAACTTTTTCTTTCTTTTTTTTTTTAAGATTTTATTTATTTATTTGATAGACAGAGATCACAAGTAGGCAGAGAGGCAGGCAAAGAGGGGGTGGGACGAGAGGGGGAAGCAGGCTCCCTGCCGAGCAGAGAGCCTGATGTAGGGCTCTATCCCAGGACCCTGGGACCATGACCTGAGCCAAAAGCAGAGGCTTTAACCCACTGAGCCACCCAGGCACCCCATCCTTCAAACTTTTTCTTGTGGTTGAGTTCCAGTTTCAAAGCATTGTGGTCTGAGAATATACAGGGAATAATCTCAGTCTTTTGGTATTGGTTGAGTCCTGATTTGTCACCCAGTATGTGGTCTGTTCTGGAGAAAGTTCCATGTGCACACCAGAAGAATGAGTATTCTGTTGTTTTAGGTTGGAATGTTATCTATATATCTATGAGGCCCATCTGGTCCAATGTGTCATTCAATGCACTTGTTTCTTTATTGATTTTTCTGCTTGGATCTTTCTATCACTGAGAGTGGCATGTTAAGAACCCCTACAATTTTTTTTTTAAAAGATTTTATTTTTTCATTTGACAGAGATCACGAGTAGGCAGAGAGGCAGGCAGAGAGAGAGAGAGGAAGGGAAGCAGACTCCCTGCTGAGTAGAGAGCCCGATGTGGGGCTTGATCCCAGGACCCTGAGATCATGACCTGAGCCAAAGGCAGAGGCTTTAACCCACTGAGCCACCCAGGCACCCCAAGATTCCCTACTATTAATGTATTCATATCAATAGAACTCTTTATCTTGATTAACCCTTGTCTTATATAGTTGGCTGCTCCCATATTGATGTTGTAAATATTTACAATTGTTAGATCTTCTTGGTGGATAGACCCTTTAAGAATGTTGTAGTGTCTTTCTTTATCTATGACTACGGTCTTTAGTTTAAAATCTAATTTATCTGTTATGAGAATCGCTACCCCAGCTTTCTTTTGAGGCCCATTGGCCTGAAAGATGCTTCTCCATCCCTTCATTTTCAGTCTGGATGTATTCTTAGGCTCCAAATGGGTCTCTTGTAGACAAAACATGGATGGGTCCTGTCATTTTATCCAGTCTGCAACCCTGTGCCATTTTATGGGAGTGTTTAGGCTGTTCACATTGAGAGCGATATTGAAAGATGTGTTTTTATTGACATCAAGTTGTCTGTGAAGTCCTTGTTTCTATAGATTGTCTCTGTAAATTTCTGTTCTATGGCACTCTTGGATTCTTTCTTCTTTTATGGAAAGCCCTTAATAGTTCTTGTAGTGCTGGCTTGTTGGTCACATACTCTTTTAAACCTTGCTGGTCTTGGAAGCTCTTTATCTCTCCATCCATTTTGAATGTCAACCATGCTGGATAAAATATTCTTGGCTGTATGTTCTTCTCATTTAGTGCACTGAAAATATCTTGCCAGCCCTTTTTGGCTTGCTAGGTTTCTGTGGACAGATCTGATGGACCTTCCTCTGTATGTAAGGAATCTCTTCCCCCTAGCTGCTCTCAAAAGCTGTTTTCTAAAATTATGATTCACCAGTCTTGTGATCAAGTGCCTTGAGGTCTTTCTAGATTCGTTCATCTTGCGGAGTGATCTTTCTACCTCTAGGACACAAACACTGGTTCCATTTCCCAGATTGGGGAAATTTTCATGGAGAATTTGTTCAACTATATCTTCTAGTCTTCTTTCTTTCTCCTCCCCCTCGGGGACCCCGATAAATCTGATGTTGCAATGTTTCATGGCATCATTTATTTCCCTAATTCTGTTTTCATGGCTTCTAAGCTATTTTTTCCAGGCCTCCTCCTGATCCTTTTTCTCTATCAGTTTGTCCTCTAGATTACTAATTCTATCTTCTGCCTTGGGTTACCCTAGCTGTTAGAGTATTTAGATTAGATTGGATCTCATTGATAGCATTTTTTAACTTCTTCCCGGGTGGCTTTCACTTCTGCCCTAATTGATTCCATGTTATCGCTAATGGTTTTCTCCAACCTAGCTATTGCCTGGATAATTGTTACTCTGAATTCCCTTTCCAACTCACTGTTTGTGTCCATATCCAATAGCTCTGATAGAGAGGACACAGTCTCTGAATTTTTCCTCTCTTAGTTTTTCCTCCTTCTAGTCATTTTGGTGAGAGGTGGTTGAAGGGATGTGTAGCTGAATATATCAACCATGATCCAGGCAAGGTGTACCCTGGAATGCTTCTAAGCAATCAGAAGTCACAACCAAAAAGAAAGAAAAAAGAAAAAAAGAGAGAGAGAAAGAGAGAGATAGAAAAAAACAGAAGACCCAGATAGAATAGGCCCCAAAGGTAAGATTTATAAGGTATACAAACAAAAATGGACAAACAAAAAGACTAACAAAAGTAAATGACAAGAAAAAAAAAAAGAACCCAGCCAAAATGAATCCCAAGAATGAGATTTATATAATACCAGAACAAAAACAAATACACAGAAACGCTGAAAGAAGAAAAAGATGGGAGGGTGGTTATAAATCCTCAATGTTGGGTGAGAAAGGTTATTTTGATTCTTCCTGGATGTATCTTGATAACTCTGTTAAAGGACTCAACTTTCCAGAGAGAAAGGGAGATTAAAACTAGTTTAAATATAGGAGTAGTATTGATTAGGGAACAAGGATTACCTTGAAGTTTCTATCTATCTATCTATCTATCTATCTATCTATCTATCTATCTATTAAAAAAATAGAAAAGCAAAAGAAAAACACAGGTATATGTATGAAAAAAGTTCAAGTTAAAAGGTTATTATGGAATATGTTGTATTAACCTCTGGTTTTAATGGTAAATAGGTTAAAAAAATTCAAAAGAACAAGAATAGTGAGAACAAATTAAAAATAAAAGTTGTATCTGTGAAATATACAGCTTTTAGGGCAATACTGGGAGCTTAATATATTTGTTTCCCCTGATATTGGGGTTTTACAGTTTTATGGGGACCTTGTGGTGGTTGTCCTCTCATTCTTTTGGCTGGATTTCTGGGGGAGGGGCCTGCTGCTTTGTTTTTCAGGCAGTCTTGCTTGGGTTGAGTCCTTCTGCCCCCTATCAAGGGGCTGGGTTCTGTGGAAACCGGTTTTTCAGGCTTTTGTTCTCTGGAGGTTTTTGTTCTTTGGTGGCTTTTTGCAGCTTTTCAGAGGTTTAGTGGAAAGTAAACTGCACCCATACCTCCGTCTCAGAGAGAAGCCTCAGTCTTCTCCCCTCTGGGTGGTCCAGGACACACATCTCCCCCTTTGCAAACTGCACTGAGCTGTGAATCCTCCCACAGGCAGTGCATGTCCCAGCCACTGTCTGAAGGGTCACCTGAAGCGCCTGCCTGTCCCTGTGCCCCGTGCCAAAACCACGAGCGACATTGGTCCAGGGAGCCTGCTTCCTGGGGCTGCCATTGCTGGGATTGCTGTCTGGGGTAGTTCCTTCAAGTCTGGGCTGGAGTGTTCACTCTTGGATAGTCCTAGAGACCACCGACTAGCACCTGCACAGAGCACTCTCAGGTGTGGGTGGGGAGCACGGTTCAGACCCCAGTACTGCAATGAGAGCAGAGTGCAAAGGGCTGTGGTTCTAGAGAGCACCCACCAGACCCCCTCAATCCATGCAAGCCTGGGGCCTCCAGGACCAGGAACTGGAGGCTCTGCCGCCGCACTCTCTCTGGCACAGGTGGTCACTGGCAGTGGCCATCCTGGGTCCCTGGGCTTAGAGCCGTGCCCATGACCGTCTGATTCCACCAGTTGCCCTTTAAGATCTTTAACTCTTTTTGAGTGCTTTTAACTAGACTCCAACTCAATGCTTGTCCCCAATCACAGGGCACTTTCCTATTGGGGTATTACTTTCCAATGGGTCACTTCTGGTGGCTCCTTCTCCCTTCTGTTTATCCTCCGATATCAGTCTGATCATTCCCAGTATGCTTTACCTGTCCACTGGCATCTTCTGCCCCCGTAGAGATCCAGAAGTGTAAAATCCTACATCTCAGGCTGGTTTCATCGGTGTTCAGAGTGTTCTTGTAGATAATTAGCTCACTTAAGGGGACTGGTTGAAACAGATTCTCCTACTTCTCTGCCATCTTGCCCCTCCTTTCCTCCCATTATTTTTAATCTTTTCAAAGAACCAACTCTTGTTCAATGATCTTTCTGATTTCCTTTTAAGTCTCTATTTCATTTATTTCTGCTGTACTCTTTGTTGTTTCCTTTCTTCTATGAACTTTGGGCTTCATTTCTTCTTCTTTCTTTAATTCCATGTAAGGTAAAGTTAGGTGATTTATTTGAGTCTTTTGTTTCTTGAGGTGGGCATTTATGGCAGTGAATGTCCCTCTTAGAACTGCTTTGCCTGCATCCCACCAATTTTGGTGAGCCATATTTCCATTTTTATCTATCTCAAGGTATTTTTTAAATTTCTCTTTTGATTATTTCTTTGACCCACAAGGAGCACAGGGTTGTTGGTTGTTCAGTAACATGTTTAATCTCCACGTATTTGTGAGTTGTTTAGTTTTTCTCATGCAATTATTTTCTAATTTCATACCACTGTTTCCTACCATTGTGGTCAGAAACAATTTTTGCTGTGATTTCAATTCTCTTAAATTTATTAAGACCTGTTTTGTGGCAATACATAACCTATCCTAGAAAATATTCCATGTACTTGAGAAAGATATGTATTCTGTTGCTTTTGGGTAGAAAGTGCTGTATGTATTTATTACATCCATTTTATCTAATGTGTCATTTAAAGCCTGTGTTTTCTTATTGATATTCTGTTCAGATGATCTATTCTTTAATGTAGGGGTATTAAAATCCCTTACTATTATTAAACTGCCATCTATTCTCCCTTTAGGTCTTTTAGTATTTGCCTTATGTATTTAGATGCTCCTATGTTGGGTGCATAAATGCTTCCAAATGTTTCATTTGTAAATGTTTCATTGGAACTTGTTGGTTTGGCCTCTTTATTGTTATGTAACACTCATTATTACCTCTTATTATGTTCTTTGTTTTATTTAATTTTTTAAAAGATTTTATTTATTTACTTGACAGAGAGAGACACAGTGAGAGAGGGAACACAAGCAGGGGGAGTAGGAGAGGGAGAAACAGACTTCCTGCTGAGGAGGGAGCCCAATGCAGGGCTTGATCCCAGGACCCTGGGATCATGACCTTAGCCGAAGGCAAACCCTTAATGACTGAGCCACCCAAGTGCCTACATTCTTTGTTTTAAAGTCTGTTTTGTTTGATACAAGTACAGCTACTCCAGCTATCTTTTGGCTTCCATTTACATGGAATATATTTTTATATTCCTTCACTTTTAGTCTATGTGTGTTTTTATATCTAAAGTGAGTCTCTTATAGGCAGCATAGAGATGTGTCTTGTTTTGTTTAGCGTTCTTTCCATTCAGTTACTCTGTGTCTTTTGACTGGAACATTTAGTCTATTTATATTTAATATAATTATCGATTATTATGTACTTATTGTCAGTTTGTTGATTGTTTACTGGCTGTTTTTGTAGTTCCTCTCTGTTTCTTTCTTCTTCTCTTATTCTTTCTTATGTGTATTGATGCCTTTCTTTAGTGCTATACTTATATTCTCTTCCCTTATTTTTTGTGTATTTAATACAGGGATTTTTTTGTGGTTACCATGAGGCTTACATATAACAACTTATATTTATAAACATCTATTTTAAGTTGAACAATTTAAGTTTGATCCTAAAGATCAACATCTTTACACCCAAATTTTATGTATTTTTTAAAGATTTTATTTATTTATTTGACAGAGAGAGAGAGAGAGATCACAAATAGGCAGAGCAGCAGGCTGGTGGGGAGGCTAAGTAGGCTCCCCACTGAGCAGAGAGCCCGATGCAAGGTTCGATTCCAGGACCCTGAGATCATGACCTGAGCCAAAGGCAGAGGCTTAACCCACTGAGCCACCCAGGTGACCCCCAAATTTTATTTTTTTGATGTCAAATTTTACTTACATATCAATGAATTATTATAATCATAATTACTTTTGCTAATCTGTCTTTTTACCTTCATAGTAGATTTATAAGTGATTACTACCTTTGCCATATACTCATATCTCCAGTGACACTGATTCATCCTTATGCTTTCTTGTTACCAGTTAATGCCCTTTCTTTTCAGCTTAAAAAATTTGCTTTACCATTTTTTGTAAGGCCTTTTTTTTTTTTTTCCTCTTGTGAGACCATTTTAGTTGTCATGAATTTCTTAGTTTTTGCTTGTCTGGAAAACTCCTTATCTCCCCTTTAATTCCAAATGATAACTTTGCTGGGTAGAGTATTCTGGTTGGAAGTTTTGTTTGTGTTTTTTCTTCTTTCAGCACTTAAATATATCATGCCACTCTCTTTTGGCTTGCAAGATTTCTGCTGAAAAAAATCTGCTGATAGGGGCACCTGGGTGGCTCAGTGGGTTAAAGCCTCTGCCTTTGGCTCAGGTCATGATCCCAGGGTCCTGGGATCAAGCCCCACGTCAGGCTCTCTGCTCGGTGGGGAGCCTGCTTCCTCCTCTCTCTCTGCCTACTTGTGATTTCTATCTGTCAAATAAATAAATAAAATCTTAAAAAAAAAAAAATCTGCTGATAATTTTATGGGGATTCCCCTGTATGTTAACAAGCTGTTTCTCTGTCTCTGTTTCTCTTTTTTTAAAACTATGTTCCCCTCTCAAATCTCTTCTTGTAACCATACCAAAAATTCTCTGAGATATGGTTAAGTCCTAATAACCTACATAGCCAATGTAGAAAAATCATTCAGAACACCTTGGCCTAAGTTTTTTTTTTTTTTTTTTTTTTTTGAAAGTCCTGAGTATAAAAAAAGCTCAGAAGAAGTGTTCTATCTCAGAAAAAGAGTGGAATTGCATAGTGCTTTAGCAGAAGGTATCAGCTGAAATCAGCTACTATCAGCAATAGTCAGGCAAAAATGGTTCTCAAGAGAGGAAGGAATTACTCTGATGGATTAATAACCACTGGGATGGAGAGAAAGATCTAGCAGGTGAGACCATGGGCAAGAGGGTATGAGAGGAACAGCTCTGGAGGCAAAGACATAGGAAAGATGCCGTAGGAAATTCTCAGTCCTTCTGATGCTTTATACCTTGAAGTTTCTGTCTCTGCTTTTTAATTTCCTATGTATGTAGCCCAAATCCCTGAGCTTCTCATCCGCTTCCCATACCCTAATTTCTGATCACTTATCATGCCTCGTGCTTCAGCAAGTTGCTGCAACTGCCAAATATATGTAAGTACTAATATCCTTTTTGATCCTAGTGTTAGACCGTTTGCCCGTTGCTCCCATAATCTGTCAGCATTCATCATTGAAGAACACATTTTATGATGTTACCGAACACACTAACTTCTTTCTTAACTGGTCAACAGCCACAGTGTTGAACCCTTCTAAACTATGTCCTGCTAGTACAGATAACCCTGAGCTTTGTGTAACTGGTCAGATTGTGTGCCTGCCTTCACTGTGGCAGAGAGAACTTTTCCTTAGTAAGCAGGTCTCCACTGGGCTTGCTTCTCTTCCCTACTGTTTCCATTATGCCAAGGTTATGGATTATTTCACATCTAGACATCATTCTTCCCAAGTCTCAAAGGAAAGATAGATAGGATTTTGAGAGATAAGATATAAGAGATATAAAAAAGAGATGTAATGAGATATAAAAAAGAAAAGCTGATAACAAAAGTACAAAGGGAAAAATGAATTCAAGAAGCTGCAAGTTGCCCACTGTGACCGTTGTAGCTATAATGGTTCATGGAGAGCTTATTTAGCAAAGTAGACAGGGATGCAATAGGAACTAACGTGCACCTTTGATGAGGGAAGGAGCCAGTGCTGCAGATTGCTGATCACCCCCGACTGACATTCTCTTTCTTCTTGCAACTAAAGAATCTTTTCAGTTGCAACTGGGCCTGTAGCCACGACTCCCTTTCAGCTCGTGACTACGCTCAGGCCAAACGTGTTATATCTGTAATCACTGGGGAAAATTCCTTGCAAAGGAAGTTGTCCTTTATCTTTCCTTTTTGTGCTGACAGAAATTGGTGAGCATTGGATCTGCTGTCTCGGACCCCAAGGTGAATTCATGATGAGAATATTAGGGTTACACCATCAGTCCTGGATCTTTGAGCTTTTATGTAAGAAAACAATAAAATTTTATCATATCTAAGCCTCTGTTTTGAGGGTTCTTTTTACACAAAGTAAAAAGAACCTTATTAATAAAGAGCCTTTGAAGTAATTTTAAGGAAAGGTTAAGATCGCTGAGCCAAAAGTAATAACACCAATCAAGTAACAGTTATCATGAAGCATGTTCAAGCCCAAACCAACCCTGATGCCAGAATGGGTCTCATAGTTTCTCCTGCTTCAGTGCTTTTTCTGGCCAGTATCATGTTAACATAAATACATCGAGCTGAGACACCTCTTCTTCTTTCTCACTGAGCTTGATTGGTTGTGTCTTTTAGAAAACTAATTGGCTTCAGAACATGGTTGTATCTTTTAGAAAACTAATTGGCTTTAGAACATAATATTGCCTTTTGGTGTCAGCATTCAGCTGCAGGGCAAGCCAACACCCATTTTTTGATGTGATATTCCGCTCCACATAAAATACCTCTTTTATGTTCCCACCAGAGTAGCTCTTAGCCCTTCCCCTAGGCATTTAAATTAAAACATTGTTGATGTTCATACAATCCCTAAAAGGGAAGACCAGAGTCTTCTGATATAATTATCTACCCAAGCCAATTGCTTCATTAGAAGTCATTACTTAGATCAGATTATGATCCAGGATCCTGGGATTGAGCCCCGAATCGGGCTCCCTGATCAGTGGGAAGCCTGCTTCTCCCTCTCCCACTCCCCCCTGCTTGTGTTCCCTCTCTCGCTGTGTCTCTCTGTCAAATAAATAAATAAAACCTTTAAAAAAAAAAAAAAAGTCACTTAGAAAGTATCAGAAAAGTGGATACCAAGCAATTCAGTTTTCCTAGGAATTTTAGTAGCTGAGGCCTTCTTCCCAGCAAAGGCGGCTGTGTGAAGAGCGCTCTCAGAAGTTTTTTTGTCAAAGGCTAGCACTAACAATGGGCAAGGCCCTTTGCAAGCATTATCTGCTGTAATGTTTCCAGGATCCAAAGAGGGAGGACTCTTTACCACCCATTTCACAGACGAGAACACTGGTCTAGCAAGGTTGAAGGACCTGCCCAAGGTCACAGTAAGTGGTAGAGCTGATAGTCAACCTCAGTGAGACTGACTTCATAGCCCTGGGTTTAACATACTCACTACACTGCCTCAACATATTATGGCTCATATGAGGAGCTGTGTACAGCCTACCCTTGCCTCTCAGGATGGGCATGGCATTGGACGCTAATTCCCCATCTGCAAATAGGAGATTTTATATTGCAGAGCAATATGTAATTGTAGCTGGAGTGCTCCTATTCTTAATCCTGGAAAGGCAATGATCAGAAGGAAATACGTGCGTAGTAGAACCGAAGTTTGGTAGATGTTTCTGAGATAAAAATTATCCACAGTTTCTAAAAATATCTGAGCCTAACCTATCATTTCATTAGTTATAAACCAGGTTGATATTTCTTAATACAAATCATGCCAAATCCAGGTTTAGGATCATTTCCCTTCCCTTTGAAAATGTGTTCTTTTAAAGTTTTAAAAGAGATATTTCCTACACCTCTTCTAAATATATCACTTTTATTTTTTTCCCGTTTAGAGATCATTTGAATTTGAAGTATAAAGAAAACCTGGAATGACCGGAGCCCAGGAACAAGTACAGCCCCCTTTGGCTGTGATTTCATCAGTGGGTCTGGCTGTGAATTTTTCAAGTGAGTAGCCTCTGTAACAAGCTGCTTCTTTTCCCAGTTATCATAATAGAAAGGGCATGATCCAGAATCTGGTTGCAGAGGGAGGGCCGCGTGACTGTCGGATAAGAGGAGGAGTTGCTTTGCAGGCTCGCCTGTGACTCAGCTCTGTGAAATTCACCAACAGCCGTCCCCTAGATAAAGACAAGTGGCAGAAGGAGAAATCTGTGAAAGTCTCTTAATGGAGAAGGAGGAATCTGAGTACTGATTCCAGCTGATCTAGATAAGAACTGGTTGAAGTCTTTTTTTTGTATGCTACTGAGATTAGTGCAATTGATGATCCTCTAGATTTTTGTGAGGTAACCAAATTCTTTGGCTTCATGTGTGGCTCCCAGCTCAATGTTGATTTCTCTCTTCTGAGCTATAGAAATTGGGTTGCAGTTTCTTCATGAAACTAACCACCTACTGCCATACTGAGCCTTAAAATGTAGTTGTTTATGTCAATAATTTTTTTGTCCTTTATTGAATTCAGTTTTTCAAAGCTTTCTGTGTCATACTTATATTTGTTTATGCTTGAGATTAGTGTTTTGCAATAGATGTACATATACTTATTGAGTAATGAGGCAGAAGGATTGCTCTCTTTCTTTTAGGTATTCTGAAGAATTTCTCATGTAGTTATCAGTGTTATTCTCTTGTTCTCTGACTATAGGCTGCTTAGTGAAATTGATTGTATTTGATCATTTATGACCTACAAAAACAAGTAGATCCACGCTTCACCTTAAAATTTCCACATATCAGGACCCTCATAAAATATGAAATGAAAGTTACATTAATAAACATAACTTAATGGGAACTGTATATTATATCTAAAACCCTACTTGAATTTCTATGATATGAGCTTCAGAGCATTGATCCTTGAGTCTACCTCTCTCAACACATAAACTCCCTGATTCCATAAGAAATATATTTATGTCCTGGTTTATGTTCCACAATATAAGAAGATACTACTTACCACCTAGATTTATTTTTATGTTATTCAGGGAAATTTATAAAAGCAGCTCTAGCTTGAATGCAAGGTATACTTCTAAGAACTATTTTACTTTTGGTTAGTAGATTGCATAAATATTAAAATGCATAACTCTTACTACAGAATAAAATATCAAGTATTTACCCATCTACTTAACAAGTTTTTCCTACATGCCCAACATAGGGAGGCACAGACATGAATAAGGTGCTCTCTGTGGGGACACAGACATGAATAAGGTGCTCTCTATCATCTTAAGGAATTTACAAAAAGATGAACGATATCCACAGCACATATATTTCTGTCACTTAAATCCTTAAGTTATGTCATCATTCTCTAATGATTTAAGCTCTGATTTACTGGTAGAAGAAAGTTCTTTCATCTATGATTATAACTTACCTTCTAGGTAATGTTGACCTAAAACTTGTGTTCGTTACCCTCTAAGGCTTTATTATGTTCAAATCTTTCATTTCTAAGCCTGTGTCTAAGTGAGGAAAATGCTTTAGGAACTAAATGCTGCTTTTATTTCAAGGAGCCTTTAAGAGATCAAAAAATAAAGCAAAATAGTTCACAGAGAAGTACTAATTAGTGCTAACTCACTTTTACTGCTTCCTCTTAAAAGCTGTTTAAAAGAGCTATCAAGTAAATCTGTGAGCATCCCCACTTATAAGTAATGGAGGTGGAGGGCTCTCTGCTGCTCCCAAAGGCTGTGACAGGCCTGATATACTTGCATGGAGAGAAAGTGAGCCTCTTACTGAGCAGTGGGGAGCACATTACAGCTTGGTAGTAGTATCATAGGCTGCTTCTAAAATGGCTCCCAGTCTCCAGAATTCACGCCCTTCAGAAATCCCCTCCTCTCGTGGCCTCCTTCTGAAAAAGAGAACACAGTGCAAGTCACGTCATTTCCAAGATTGGGTCATAAAAATAACGGTGGTACTCCTTCTCCTGATCTCTCACTTGCATATTCTGATGAATCCAGGTGCTAGAAGCAAATTATCCTTTGAAGAGGCCAGTAGTAAGGAACCGAGGGCAGCCTCAAGCCATTAGTCAGTGTGCCATCCTGTAGGGAACAGAGTCCTACCAAGACCAGGTGTGTGAGCCTGGGAGCACATCCTGTCCCAGCTGAACCTTGAGATGGCCACCGCCTCAGACAGCGTCATGGCTGCCGCCCGTCAGAGGACCAAGCTCACCTGCACGGGATCCCTCACTCAGGGGACTGTGAGCCAGTAAATGTAAGTTATTTTAAACTACTGCATTTCACGTCAATTTATTACATGGCAAGAGATGACCAGTACAAACTCCTACTTCCTAGGGTTGAAAGGAAAGATTTTAGCTGTGAAATATGATGGTGGAAGGAAATGGAAAAGACAAAAACACTTAGGATGGCTGAATTGAAGGAGGGCAGATTAGACTCATGACCACAGGCGCCTTTTTTTCTCAGTCAAGAATTTAAGAGTCAGGTGAAATAAATGAGTACAACAAAACTAAGAGCTTTGTAACAGTTCAGTCAGAACAACTCCCAAGACACAGTAAAGCATTGTGGGAAGTCTTTTCTATTTGTCCTTAAATATTGTGCATCAAAACAATATGTATGAACATGATCTATTACAATGGCAGTTATAGTTAACTTTTAAGATACTCAAATGATTCATCAAACTAGATTCATCAACTCAAACAATTCATCAAACATGCACATATGTTATCTTGGTGACTCCCTAGGTAGGTGAACTATGGAAAATTATTTTACACCACCCTAACCCTTTTCCTGTATGTCTAAAAGGAAGACTGTACTACCCACCACCTAGGATTGTAGAAATGAGAAAAGGGATAAAACCACCCAATGCAGTATCTGCCACATGAAAATCAGCTCCTATCTGTATGGTCTAATTTCTCTCTTACATCATATAGATAGAGTATAAGAGTCTCATTCACTGATTATGGCCACTCCGTGTTTAACTTGAATAATGAATGTCCAAGTGTTCACAGGAGTTTTTGAGAAAGGCTGTGAGGAGGCTGGTGTGTCTGAGCATTAAGGCTTTACCATTTCTATTTTGATGAGATGATTTTCTAATCACAGACAGAAAGTTCCTTATTTGCTTCCAAGTGTGGAATTTGGAGTTCGCATTTCAGAAAAGAAATATATTTTAACACCCACTCTTCCACACATATATAGATCTAAGTCTGTGACATGCTATCTTAGCTGAGCTCTGAATTTCCTGTTTGGGGCTGCCTGAAACAGGATTGCTACTTGCAAATAACCACAGAGCCTCTTTCTCTCTCTCTCTTTCTTTCCTTTCTCTCTCTTTCTGTGTCCTCCTCTTCTTGCTTCTCTCTCCTTACCCATTTATTCCTCTCTTTCTCCTTTCTTCTCTCCTTCCTGTCTTCCTTCTTTCCCTCTCTACCTCCCCTTCCCACATCTGAGGTAGCAGCTGACAAAACATTGTGTACTTTTTTCCATGTGGATTTTTTTTTCTCATGTGGCATCATATTTTCATCTAAATTAACCTTTCAGAATAATCATGTTGTGTTTGAATACACCAATGCCAACAATTCAACTAAGGGAGGACAAAGTCATTACCTCATGAAACATACTTCTTCCTGAAAAATGGCTGTCCTAGGATCACTAATTAGCCAGGACCTGTAATATGTAACAGCTGAAAAGCAATGAAAACCAACACTGTAAGTAGAAAGGGAATTTATTAGAAGGATGTGAAGGCACTCAAGACTGAAGGGAGAACTGAGAACCAAACGTGAAGGGAAGAACTTTTCACCTAGACAGGCAGGGTCTCCATAGCAAGGACCACCAGGCAGTCTTCTTCAGGCACCACTGTGGGAATGAATAAAGAAATGAACACAGTTGTCGTTTTTGTTTTCCTCTCCATTTGTGACATTCAAATTTCATAAATTTCAAAGTTCTGAGACCAAGTTTGATTAGGTGAGCATGGGTCTGCCAAACAAACTTCTGTTTTCATCAATGAAGCAAATAAATAAATAAATAAATAAATAAATCACTGTGAAAGAGACTCCTGGTATATTGTAAGCTTCCGAGAAGTTGGGCTGAGTTCTAAGGTAGATACTATACCTTAACTGACTTCCTTTCCAAGGCTGTATATGCTTTGGAAGACCTAATTTCTCAAGAAAATCTCAGAGCACTAGTGGGAAGTAGAAATGGATGCTGGCTAGCTTAAAACGACCAATATCAATCACATGTAATTTTTACACATTGATTTGACAGAAAGAGCTATATGTGAGATCCAGGCTCTGAAATTCTGGGCATCCTCAGCTCAGGTGAGAAGAAGTATTCCATTGTCTCTCAGAACACAGCCTCTAGAGTCAGACTGAATGGACTCAAATCCCAGCTCTGTAGTTTCATGACGAGAACACTGTGACACATTGCCTGTCCTTGCTGTACCTCCATTTCCTCATCTGTTAAAGGCAATCGTAAGCATACCTGCCTCAAAGGGACGCTGTAATGATTACTGATATTATGTGCAGCAGTTAGTAGACACTCAATTATGTTTGCTGTAAAGTAACAGAATGTAGGGTTAAACATGTGGAGTCATGAGACCCAGGAGTAAGCTCAGGCATCTGGTTGGTGGTCATCCACTGGGTTGTAATTTGGGGATCCAAACCCACCAGTAATCAAACGGCAGACTGACGCAGTTAACAAAATTCAGGTGCCATCAATCATGGAGGCCAGGGCCAGCTGTGAGAATGACACCAGGTGAGCAGGCGCATGAGAATCAGTACGCATGTTCTAGTGAGAAAGATAGGGGTAGAAACAAATATATAATCGAACAAATGCAGAAATGGAGGTGGTTTTTGTTTTAGTTTTTAAAGCGCAGCAGTTTCCAGCGGTGATGACATGCATTGTCTGGGGCTAGCAGGCATGTGCAGGAGTGATGGGAGGAAACAAAGAAAGGTAGTTTATAAGACACAAGAACTCGGAAGGGTCTTCAGCATGATGCCTAGGACAGTAGACTTTATTTTGTCAAAAGTAGGAAGACAGCAGGATTAATGTGTTAAGTAATAATGTACCACTGGTTTGATCAGAGTGAAGGAAGATGGGTAATAGGAGGCCAAGCAATAATGTAGGGCCGATATGATTAGGGCCTGAAATGAGATTGTGGTAGTGGATCTGATGCAGAATCACAGGATTTAGTGGCTGATTGAATTTCATCATGAAGGACAGCAAAAATCAAACATGACTCTCAAGTTTCTCACTGGAGTAGGCGGGAGGGTGATAACACCATTAATCCCAGGAACAGAAACAAATGGGAAAAACAGATCTCAGGTAGGGAGAAAAACCTGTTGCAGATACATTCACCATCTGAAGTATTTATAAAAACTGAAGAAGGAACTAAAGCACATAAAATGATCCAAAATTCCGTATTTGTGTTGCATGGTCTTACACGTGGAAATTAATTCTGTTACCTCAGCTCTTGTTGGTTTTGTCTTGTTTTTTTTTTGTTGTTGTTGTTGTTTTTTTATAGCTGCTGTCTCCTAAAACATAGTTCCAGGGATATCGTTGAATGAAATACAGTTTATTTGGATGTGCTTTAGTATAAAATTTTTCTTCCTCTGGCTGCTGTTTTTATGTTCTGGAACTAACTGGAGCTCTGTTAATAATCTACCAGACACAGTTTGGGTTTACAGTACTTAGTTTTGAAGTTAGTGGCCAAGATGGTCTCATTTTGAAAAGTCTCTGAGAAGATAATTTTTGCATTTGGAACAGCACTTGCAAAGTCTTTTCCATAAGTTTTTAACTTGAAAGAGAGTACCCCTGGAAGAGAGGAAAACTTCCCTAAACACAGGATCAATGAGGAAAAGAGCAAGAAATCTGGATGTTCTGAGGACCTGTCGGTCAGGTGGGTCATCGATTTGTTAGAATGAAGAGAATTTGCTAGAATGTTGAAAACTACTTGTAGTCAACTAACTCTTCACACCTCATTAGTTAACTGGCATCATTAGGATTATTTAAACCTTAGGAAGTCTCCTAGCCAACTTAATTGCTTAGCCAACAGTTTTTTTTTTCTTTCAGCTTTTTTGAGGTATAACTGCTATACCAAGAGAATTGCATATAATTAAAGTGTATAATTTAGTGAGTTCAGAGATATGTATACACATGTTACTGTACCACAATAAACATATCCATCACTTCCCAGAGTTTCCTGTGTCCCTTTGTTTGTTTGTGGTAAGCACACTCATGAGATCTACCCTCTTAATAAAATTTTAAGTACACGTACCTTACTGTTAACTGTAGACACTATAGTTAATTGTATAGCAGATCTTTGTAATGTATATTATCTAATTATAACTTTATATTACTGGACAACTGCCCCCCATCACCTTCTCCTCATCCTCTGGTGACCATCATTCCATTGTCTTCTTTTATACTTTTGTTTCTTTTACATTCTCTAAAGTTTAAGAATCTCTGGACCCAGTTTTTGTTATCTAAATTTGGGAGAATAAGTTGAGAGTATTTCCTTTCAAAAGGCATAAGGACTGATAAAATACTATACACACACCCCCCCACACACACACATGCACACATACACACACACACAGAAGAAATAGAACTCCCAGGTGGCAAAGATGACATCCATGAGTGAATAAATTTATGATTAATTGCTTTTAAAATGATTAATTGCCTTTAAAATGATTAATTGCCTTTAAAATGATTAATTGCCTTTTTCTCTATATGTCTGAGAAATGAGAAAAACGTTAATTTTTATGTTTAAAGGTATATTTTTGTTTGAGATGTAGAGACTATTGTAGATAAACCTACCACAGAATTTTTGCTGTTGTTTTTGTTATTGACACTTGAAGCTTTTAATTTATTTTTTATGGCTACTGAGGAGACCTATTACAGACTTTTATATTCTTGAAGGATAAATAATTAAGAGAGATATCTGGCAAAAGCTATATTCATTAAATTGATTTCTTTATAATAGAGTTATTTCCAATTGGAGCAGTCTGCAAACTATCATTTTTATGTTGAATATAATAATTCAATATGGAAGAAATAATAACACAGCTATGGGGTAGCAAATAAACTACCAGGGTTTCCTCTTTTATCCAAGTATCATCTTAATATTTAATGAAGAGAAAATCAATTTACAAATTTTAAAAGCATTAAATCTAAATATTTAGTCTAAGGGACTACAAAAAGTATATCGTGACTTATCAGTAGATATTAAAACTTGAAAACCTTACTGTCTATGACAACGACTACCATTTGCTCCTTGTTCATGAGCCCCTATTCTTGGTTTTCTGGTTCCACCACCCAAATTGGATGCACATATGATCATTCTTTGTATTTGTCTTGTTGGTAATGATTTCTTTTTGAAAGAGAGAGAGAGCGAGAGCAAACATGAGTGGGGGCTGGTAGAAGGGCAGAGGGAGAGACAGAGAGAGAATCTTAATGAATGATCCTGAGATCGTGACCTGAGTTGAAATTGAGAGTTGGATGCTTAACCAACTGAGCCACCCTGGTGCCCCTTTTAGGTAATGATTTTAGTGTTTATGCAGTGCTTTCTCAAAAAAAAAAAAAAAATTAGTTGGCCTTTAATTTAGTTAAATTTCTTTTTATAGGTGATCAGTTGGGGCCAGTTAGCTAGGAAAGGTGATAATAGTCACAAAGGACAGTAAGGATGAAGGGTGATATTAATAAGTTCATTTTTCTCCGCCTCTTTTAATCCTTTGAAGGCTTGATTAATCAGTCCCCTGATTTTTTTCTTTTGCACACAAAAGGAAAAACTAAGGTTTCTGGATATGAGATTAGAGTCTTCAAGTGGATATATCAAAATTTCTCCTCTCCCAACTCTGTTCCCATTTCAAATCTGGTTGATTACTACTTTCTTAATGTTTTATAAGGGTTTTAGAATAATCTTCATCATTATTACTATTATTCATAAACATTAAAGACTCTCAATTGGAAAAGCTGGTTAAAAAAATGGATGTAGAGGGTCAGAGGTCTGTCTCTGAAAGGATAATGATTCACAAAGCAACTATTTTTCTATGGCAGATGTTACAAGTTCCAAAAAACGTTGATCATTTATGTCTGATTCCTGATTGAAATTCACCCCAGCCATTCCTAAATTTAGATTGAGCTCTGAATTGTCACTTGAATATGTAAACTAATAATAACAGACTTGTTAAATTGTATGGTTTAGTACTTAAATGGCAGTACAGAATAACTACAATTTGGATACCTGCTAAAGAATACCATCTTAAAAAGGTAAAAGTTCATCAGCAATAAAAATCATGGGGCACCTGGATGGCTCAGTGGGTTAAAGCCTCTGCCTTTGGCTCAGGTCATGGTCCCAGGGTCCTCGAATCGAGTCCCACATCGGGTTCTCTGCTCAGTGGGGAGCCTGCTTCCCCTCCCCCCTCTCTGCCTGCCTCTCTGCCTACTTGTGATTTCTGTCTGTCAAATTAAAAAAAGAAAATCTTAATGAATAATTACCTAAAGAACCTGCAATCTCTTTCACGCAATAATCTATAATTTGCTCCTCTGTTAATCTAAAGCAGTAAGAGTTACCTACTGGAGGTTTATACTCCATGGACCTGCAGTTACTGAGTTGGGTTTGAATTCACTCGTCTGGCTTGTGTTGAGGTCCTCCTGAAAGAGGATTTGTATCATGAAGCACTTCTCTAAAACTTGTTCCTGACTTTACTGGAAGGATATTGTTAAGGACACATTTTGTTACACAGAACCCTCTTTGTGATGATTTTCAGAGTAAGTTAATTTTTATTATTAGTGTTAGGAATTGCTGAGCTTTTCCTGAATCATTGATTTACAGATTCTATGAATGGTATAACTCAGCAAATCCCAAACTAAGACTCACCGAGGAAAACTTGAAAAAAATACTGAATCTTGGGTCTTTCCCTGGATAGACAGACTCAGAATATGGAGGTACAGGTCCGGGAATCTGTGTTTTTCACAAAGCAGCCCAGGTGGTTATGTTTTAAAAGACTCTGAAACTCACTGGAGTGACTGATCAACTTGCCCATTTTTCACTGTCAACTAGAAAAATTAAGAGGCAACATCGTAGTCTATCCTTTATGAGTCCATATGATTTCATGTTCAGTATGTCTTTTTTTTTTTTTTAAAGATTTTACTTATTTATTTGAGAGAGAGAGCGCGCACGAGAGGGGGAGGGTCAGAGGGAGAAGCAGACCCCCCACCGAGCAGGCAGCCTGATGCAGGACTCAATCCTGGGACTCCAGGATCATGACCTGAGCCGAAAGCAGTTGCCTAACCAACTGAGCCACCCAGGGACCCTCAGTATGTCTTTTTAAAATAAAGCTATTTAGGGGCGCCTGGGTGGCTCAGTGGGTTAAGCCGCTGCCTTCGGCTTGGGTCGTGATCTCAGGGTCCTGGGATTGAGCCCCGCATCGGGCTCTCTGCTCAGCGGGGAGCCTGCTTCCTCCTCTCTCTCTGCCTGCCTCTCTGCCTGCTTGTGATCTCTCTCTGTCAAATAAATAAATAAATAAAATCTTTAAAAAAAAAATTAAAAAAAAAATAAAGCTATTTAACAATTATATCCAACTTGATTTCTCTTAGTTTTAGCATTAATGCTAAATTAATTAATTAATGCTAAATTAAGTAAATTCTACTTTATACTCTATCTCATGTTAGACAAATCATTGCTTACCACCTTTTAACTTTTTTCTCATCAATGAGGTAAAAGTATATATCCCATAAAACACACAGATTTTAAGTGTCTTATTTAAGAAATACTGATAAATTACACGTGGTTTGTAATCCAAATATAGAAGATAGAATAACTCCCAAAAATGTCCCTTTCTGCCCCATCTTCCCTTTAATTATAGCAATGAATTTCTCCCCCATCTTCCCTCTAATTATAGCAATGAATCATCTAAGCTACTACAGTTGATTTAACCTGTTCTGGAATTTCTAATATATGGAATAATAGAGTACATACTCTATTGTATTTAGTTTACTTTCAATAAAAAATATTTTTAAGATTCATCCATGTTGCTGTATTTATTAGTAGTTCTCTCCTTTTTGTAGTCAAATAGCAATCCATTTTCTAGAACACACCAAAATTTATTTATTCATTTATCTGTGGATGGACTTTTGAGTTCTTTCCAATTTGGGCAGTCATAAGTAGCCTTTCTTGTACAAGTCTTTTGTGGACATGGGTTTTGATTTACCTTGGGGAAAATCCTAGGCATGGACATGTTGGGTCATTGGGTTGTTATGTGTTTCACATTTTAGAAACTGCTTTTCCAAAGTAGTAGAATTATTTTACACTCTCATGAGCAAAATATGAAAGGTCCATCTGCTTAATAGCCTGCCAACACTTGAAATTTGTAAGTCTTTATTTATTTATTTTTTTAGTAGGTTCCATACCCAGCATGGAGCCCAACAAGGGGCTTGACCTCACGACACTTAGATCAAACCTGAACTGAAATCAAGAGTTGGACACTTAACCAACTGAGCAACCCAGGTGCCCTGAAATTTGTAAGTCCTTTAAAAATTATGATATGTAGCCATATGTCATAGTTTAAATTCACATTTTCCTCATATCTAAGGATGTTGAGAACATTCTCATACACTTGGTCATTTGTATATATTTCTCAGTAAAGAGTCTTCCCAAATTTTTGTTTTATTTATTACCTTGTTTGACTTTATATTATTGAATTATAGGGGTATTTTTCCTATAATATATCCTGATTACAAGTCTTTTTTTTTTTCAGATGTGTATCTCACAAATAATTTCTTCAAGTCTGTGGCTTGATTTTTCATTTTTCAATAATATCATTTGAAGGGCCAAAGTTATTAATTTTAGTGAAGCCCATTTATCATTTTTTTATTTTTATTTTTAACTTTTTGGGATCCTGTAAAAGAAATCTATGTCTCCTCCCTCTTCACAAAGATATTCCCCTATATTTTATTCCAGAAGTTTTATACTATTAATTTTTATGCTTAGGTCTATGATCCATCTTGAATTAATTTTTGCATAAATGTGAGATAAGAGTTCATTTTAATTTTGATCTGTACAAATATCCAGTTGTTCCAATGTCATTGTTGAAAAGATTTCTTGCTCATTAACTTACCTTGGTGCTTTTTTTGAACAACAGTTGAACATAAATATATTTGGGTCTGGTTATTGTCTACCTATTTTCTGTGTCATAGATCTCTTTATCCTTAGGACATTTATATAACATTTTGGTAACTAGCTGTACAATGAGGATTAAAATCAGAGAGAATAAGTAAAATCAGGCAGTAGGAGTATAATGATCCTTTCAAAATTATTTTTGCTAAGTCTTTGGCGTTTCCATATAAATTTTAGAATTAGATAGTCAAATCCTCCATATAAACTGCTGGGATATTGCTTAATATTTTGTTGAATCTAAAGGCAAATTGGGGGAACTGACTTCTTAATAATATTGACTCTTTATGTCCATGAACATGACATATTTCTCCATTTTTTTGGTCAGATGTTTTTCATCTATTGAGTTGATCGTATGGCATTTCCTCTTTAATTTGTTACATGATAAAAAGTCATTATTCATGCTTAAATGTTGAACCAAACATTTTTACTCTTTTATTGAAATAATTGCCATATAACATTATTTTAGTTTTAGGTGCACAACATAATGATTCAATATTTATGTATATTGCAAAATGATAACAATAAACTTGCATTCTTCTTTTTTTTTCTTTTATTTTTCAGAGAGAGAGAAAAAGAGAGAGAACAAACAGGGGGAGTGGCAGGCAGAGGGAGAAGCAGGCTCCCTGATGAGGTAGCCCCACATGGGATTCGATCCCAGAACCTTGAAATCATGACCTGAGCTGAAGGCAGATGCTTAGCCAACTGAGCCACCCAGGTGTCTGAAAACTTGCATTCTTGAGGCATAACCACTTTCTGAGGGCATATTGTCATTTGGTGTAATCCAAACTCACTTTGTTAATATTTTGTTGAAGATTTCCAGCATGTTCATGAGTAATACTTGTTTGTAATTTTCCTTTCTTTCTAATGTTCTTATTGGATTTTGCTATGAGGTTTATCTCTGTTTCACTTTATTTCCAGCTATCTGCTCACTATTCAAAGGAGATGAAAAACTGATCATCTCACTCTTCTAACTTGACAACGTGTCTCGGTTGCTAGAGTAATGTAAAAAAATTACCACAAACTTGAACTTGGTGGCTTAAAATAACAGAAATTTATTCTGCCACAGTTTTCCAAGCCAGAAGTCTAAATCAAGGTGTCAGCAGGCCTGAGCTCACTCTCAAGGCTGTAGGGGAGAATCCTTTCTTGAGTCTCCCAGGTTCTGGCAGATCCCATGTCCCTTGACCTCTGGCTACATAACTTCATTCTCTGTCTTCATCTTCCCATGACTCTCATTTCTGTGTCTTCTATGTCTTATGAATTGAATTTCAGGTCCACCCAGATAATCAGGTGTGATCTCATCTCAAGAACCCTAATGTAATTACATGTGAAAAAAACATGTTCCAAATACTGTCATAGTCACAGGTCCTGGGATTAAGATACAGACTTTTTGGAAGGACTACCATGGAACCCACCACACAGGGACTGAATCTTAATTGTGTTAAGAAAAAAAAAAAAGAAAAACCTCCATATGTATGTTTAATTTTAAGCCCAAGGACTAAAAAAATCATGTATTTTTCTTTACTGGAAGAAATGTTGTTAATACAGAGGATTTCAGATGGGGATAAAGTCACTTGATGCTTCAGTTCAGGTCCTCTGAGAAGAGAAAGCCAGAATTAGAGGAATTAGATCTATGAGAGACTAATTGAAAAAATGCCTATAAAAGAAAAGGGAAGTCAGAAAAGGTGAGGAGAACCCTGACCCGTGTGAAGAAAGAGTAAGGAAGGGGAGGACTGCATAGGCAGAGACTCAGACTGCAAGTAGTTCCAAGAACTTGTCAGTGGGGGCGTCTTTGAGCCAAAATGACTCATCAAAGAAATTCTCCATCTTGGAGGAATGGGTATTTCTTAGTCACTGGCTGAGAGCAGCCCACTAGAAGTGAAATGATAGGGAAAAGAAAGTGGTAGAACATTCAGACAAGAACAAGGGCCACCGGTCAAATATGTTCCCTGCAGCCAGAGATCTGAGTGGAGCATTTTCAGGGCGGCCATGCTCAACATGTGCGAAGTTAAATTTAACCAGTTTGGGGACACCAGTGAAGAAAATTATCTTTAAATATAGATCTCTGCCCATCTACTCCCAAGTGTTTTCCTCAAGCTAAGATGGTTTTAAGGGATTTTTACTTCATACACAGAATTTATTTTTTCCAAGGAAAGAGGTTGGCTCTTCTCAGGGCTAACTAATTTGGACCATTCATTTAATCTAATTTAATCTAATTTCATAATCTCTCTGTAAACTAGTACAATAGTCCTTTTAAATAAAAATTTGGTCTGTCATTAACAAAACAGATGTTTAACCCTTCTTTGATTTTTTTTTTATATTTTCTATACAGATTTGGGTATTTGAAAATTGAGGGTTAGAATATGATATTATTTTATTTCCTTTCATCCTTTTTACAGCCTTTTCCAAACCAAAATCAAGAGGTCTAATTTGTTAGGAAAACTTGTGAACCTATAGAATTTCCTGTAGCTGGGATGTTGCTGCTGCCGCCACCCCTCCCTTGAGCCACACCTCCACACTCCACCTGCTGCATCCACACTGCGAGGTCGGTTCCTCCAGAAGTCCATTCAGGGCAATGAAATGACTCATGATGATCTTTAACCTCAGTGAATCAATATCTACTTTATTCTTTAACCACAGTGGACATCTGTGCCAGAAGGAGCTAAATGCTATAGGTCTCACCCCTACTTTAGAGAGCCCTGTTGAGGGACTCCCCTTTCCTCCATGCTATGTAATTTTATGACAGAATCCTTGTTCTTTCTCTCTAAGATAGAACATATGTTGTTGGGGGGAAGGTGGTTTGAGCTTCAAGTGATTATCACAAAAACTCCCCCCCTTTTTACCCTTCCTCTGCCTGTTTACTATGAAATGTATTCCATATCACCTCTCTTTCCATGTCTTACCAGGGAAGATCAGCTTCTTAAGAATATTCGTAAGAAATTCATAAAAATGAAGCCTGTATGCATCTGGAGGTTCCTGAAGCTAAAAGGGGTATTTAAGGTTCCTGGGCTTCATATAGCTGCTCCTCCAGGTGAGAGCTTTATCTTTCTAGCTTTCTAATCCAGCATTAGTAATCTGGTTCATGCCACATACATTGTTAATAACCATTTTAATAATGGATCCCAAAAATGCAGATATGTATGTTGATCTTAACAAACTAGCAAAATTTGAGAAATAGTATTTATAAATGTATTTTTAGAGCCATGCACTTTGGAAAACACTTTGCAAAATAAATGAGATAGAGTTCTTGTCCCTGGATGCCATAGTCTATCCTGGGGGTAGACCAGTAATCTTAGTTGCAGTGCACATGGTATGTACACGCATGATTACACAGGTATAACATATATGATGTGTCATTTACATTGATTCTTTCTGGGAAATCTATGGAAATGACATGAATGGTAACTTGATCTTTACGAGTATACTAGCAACATCTGAAGCAAAAATATACAGAAGTAAAAGAATGAAAATTGGAAGGTTATATTCTTTCAAAATTTTTAATAATTCATCATGGTGGGGAACCTGGGTGGCTCAGTCGCTTAAGCATCTACTTTTGGCTCAGGTCATGATCCCAGGGTCCTGGGATCGAACCTGCACTGGGCTCCCTGCTCAGCGAAGTTTCTGCTTCTCTCTCTCTCTCTCTCTCTCTCTCTCCCTATACTCATTTTCTCTCTCTCAAATAAACAAATATTTAAAAAAATAATTCAGTGTGGCTAGCATTCAACATGCGTGTATGTAAAAACTAGATTTGAGATTGGAAGTAGTCGGCTAAGGCCAGGCAGCAAAGGTCTCTATCTTATAGACAGTGGGTACTCCTGGAGGTTTCAAAACAAAGGCAGGGAAGATGACAGGGTAGAACCAAAAAAAAGCAAGATTCTAAGAAATTTAAGGACATTTCCTGAAAAAACTATTGAGAAAGAGACAAGATACAATAAGCAACTAGGGCTCTATGAAACCTCGCTATTAGAGAAAACCTGTCCAAGCCAGTGCTGGTGGGCATTTACAAATGAGCTTGGGCCTAGTACATGTCCAGGTGGAATGAAATGTATTTTGGCTTTTCCAGTAGTGGATAGTCAAATAGGACCACAGGGAAATACTGTACATGAAGTTCTACTACATCTCACACACACACACACACTCACACACACACAGCGAGAGAGACAGACTGACAGACAGGGAGGGAGAGAGAAAGAAATTCACAGAAGGTTCTGACTCTTCAAAAATTCTGTTTTCCATTTAAAAAAGATTCGTATGGCTCCGTGATCTCTCACCTGTAGTAACCTGGACCCTTTACAATGCACCCATGGGTAAGAAGTCCCTTATTGGAACATTTTTTAAAAGCTCTTTTTATCTTTCAACAATGGCTTCCAAGCATCTTCTCAACATCGCTTCTCCCCTGCACACCTGCTGGGTAACATTCACTTGATTTACAAGTCTTACAAGCTGCCTTTGATTGTTGTTATTGTCAGTATAAAGCAAATAGGCACCCTCTCTCTCCAAGGACCCAACACACTTGGCCTTGACAAATTGTGATCACGGGTTATATTTATAGCAGATCCCTCTTTCTGACAAGTATTTAAAAATAATTTTGCACTTCACTGAAAACTCCCAGTCATGCTGACAGAGTTGTTCATCCTGAGAAAGTAAAACCTCTCTCTTTCCCTCCATTGACTTACTGATTTAATCGGCGCTCATCACATGGGGAAAGTGAATAGCGACATTGAGTACCTGTTGGGAGAGCTGTTTCTAGCACAGACTGCAGAGTGGATGTGGATCTGGTATCATAATAGTGAGGGTGGCTTTTTGTTCCCTGGATTGCCAGCCCTCTCCAAGTATTTTATGGGACTCAGAACCCCTTTGTGGATTTTACCCTCTGATGCCTTTTCACTCTCAGAAAGCTTTCGGTGACAGACTGCAGCAGAGAGAAAACAAACATTTGAATAGGACACAGAAACGTTGTTCTAATTTACAATTGTGGGAGGTAGGTGTAGGGATGGGGAATCATCCTGATGGAGGCCATGTGGAGAAGCTTGGAGAAGCTTTAAAGCACTACCAAGTGAAGTTGGGCTTTCTTGACCATGTGGACAGATTCAAAATGAGTGTGGCATGTGTGGGAATTTTAATAATATGGACTCTGTGTTAAGAAAAAAAAATTCAAAATGATGAGCAAGAAGTCTGATGTGGGGCTCATTCCAGGACCCTGAGATCATGACCTGAGCCAAAGGAAGATGCTTGACTGATTGAGCCACCCAGGTGCCCCTGTTTTTAAAATTTCTTTAAAAAAATAATCACTTCTCGGCCTTTTGGCTAAGATCAAGTGTAAAATTCCTTAAAAGTACAAATAATTCAATAGTCTTATAATGGTCTAAAAAATAAAAGCTAAGGAATAACAGAGATCTAATTCCATGCATAATGACAGTGAATGTCCACCTGCTGGACGCTTAGTACAGTTTCTGAAGGAGAGGAACGAGTCACGAGGAAGGCATGACTCAATAGTTAAAGCCCCAAGCAAAACACATCTCCTGTACCTAAAGGAAAATGAGTTCAGTACTTTCCACATCAAGGTAAAATGGCAAAAGATTAAAGAGTCCAATTTTGCAAAATGTGGCAAATAAAATCTGTATAGCAATGCTTCTTAAGACTTCAGTGCACGTGTGAATCATTTTGGGGAATTTTTTTTTTTTTTTTTTTTTTTTTTTAAGCAAAGATTCTGACTCAGCCATTCTGGGGTCTGAGATGCTGCATTTCTAGCAAGTTCCCTGGTGCTGCCAATGTGCTGGTTTAGGGAGTAACAAGAAATAACAATACTGGGATTACATGTGACTATGAAATGAGGCAGCTATAGTCATTTTTAGCAGATTTCAAACCATAAAGAGAACAGTTAGCGGTGTTTTGCTGCTGGAAACTAAGGATCTGATGAATTTATAATCTGCCTTAAAATTTTTCCCTTAGATACTAGAGAAAGGGGACACCTGGGTGACTCAGTCGGTTAAGTGTCTGACTGTTGGTTTCAGCTCAGCTCATGATCTCAGGGTCAGGTTTACTTGCGTAGCATGGACTCTGCTTGAGAGTCTCTCTCCCTCTGCCCCTCCTCTACCCCCCCAGGGGAGCACAAGGCCACCCACTCTCTCTCTGGCTCTCTCTCTCCCCTCCCTTTCTCTCTTTCAATAAAAAATAAATAAGTAACTTTAAAATAGAATGAAAATGGACGAAGGAATAACAGGAGGTGACATATGGAGCCCCCATTCTATGCTCTGCACTGATGCAAATGATTTGCCTTTATTATCTCATTTAGTCTCCATAACACCCTTTTGAGGTAGATAGGTAAGAAGACCCAAAAAATGACTTCCACAGACTAATCATAAACAAGAGGATACATCAGAGGGTTAAATCAACACTTTCCCATTTATGTAGAAATGTAATTCTGCACAAGTATCAGGTTGAAATAATCTTCCTACCAGAAATTCAGCTACAAAAGACATGGTCCAGTTAGGACACTGAATATTTAGTGTAAGCTAACTGTATGAGTTTATTGTTAAACCAAAGACATGCATTTCATGCATTATGAGAGGTGACAGATAACACATAGCAGGAACATTAAAACTGTAATTTTAGACCAAAGGTGTAAAATTCCCCTGGGCCTCTGTCCTAGTTAGAATGTATTTACTGTAATTTATTATTAAGTCTTGTAGCTAGAAGTGAGAGGCATCAACAAAATGAGGAAGATGAAAATAAAGCAGGATTTTAAAGTAACTGAAAAACAAAGGAATCCCGAATGTCTCCAAGTCATTTCAGCCTTGTGGTATCAGTTTTGATAACATAATAAACTGATTCATGCTTCAATTCCAGGGAGAAAAGGAAATCCATCAAACTTCCTGAGATTTTGTATTTTCCTGAGCAACTCTTTGTTTGCCTGGTTATCCCTTATTGCAAATTCTTACTTTTTCCCTTGATGATACATTCCCATCCCTGGTTTTGTGAGGTTCTTACCCTATTTCTATAACATTTTGCCCTATGCCTGGCTACTATTCCTTCTCTTATGTTCTCCTAAGCACCATTAGCACAAAGCTCTTATGTGCAACAACCTCTTTTTGGGGGGATTAAAGATAATTCAGTGTTTAAAGCAATGAAAAATTTCTCTTTCTCTCTTCCTCTGGGCATTTTAAAATAGGAGGGGAAAAGTAAATGAGTACACAAGGCACTGATTTCCCTATATGATTATTTACTTGGATTTTTATTTTAAATTATTTTGGTTTTTAGCAAACAGTAAATGCATAGGAATATAACTGAAAGATCAACAAGGACATAATATAAAGAGTAATTCTTCCCACTCCATTTCCCAGACAACTACAATCCTATTTCCCAGAGGCAACCCCCATTATCTCTTCCTCGTATATTTTTCCAGAAATAATCTATACTTGAGGATTTTGAAAAATAACATATGTTCTTTAAAAATACACGTATTGCATGGAGCACTGGGTGTGGTACATAAACAATGAATTTTGGAACACTGAAAAAAAAATTAAATAAAATTTTAAAAAATACATTTCTTTTAAGATTTATTATTTTTTTTTAATTTTTTTTTATTTTTAATTTTATTTTTTATAAACATATAATATATTTTTATCCCCAGGGGTACAGGTCTGTGAATTGCCAGGTTTACACACTTCACAGCACTCACCATAGCACAAATAAAATTTTTTAAAAATACATTTCTTTTAAGCACATTCTTTGTCTTTTTGTTGGGTTATAATACATTGGTTAGATCCTAGCCCTGAAAACAGCTTAGAACTCACATTTAGTCTAACTGTTCAAAAGTCATTTTGCCACTCGAACAAGAAATGTGTCACCTGTCATCTCTGTCATTCTCCTTGACACTTGCACCTTCCCTTGGGGCTCCTAAGTTTGCCAGTCTCTTATTCAGAATCCTGTCTTCTCAGGAGAGCCTTCCTCTCTAGACTAATTCCTACCAAATCCTTTGTCTTTCAGTCTACCGGTTTAAAATCCTAGTTATGTCATTATACAGAGCAATTTAACATTCTGTGGCTATTTTTTTTTTTTTTTAGAATTTATTTATTTGACAGACAGAGATCACAAGTAGGCAGAGAGGCAGGCAGAGAGAGAGAGAGAGGAGGAAGCCGGCTCCCTGCTGAGCAGAGAGCCCGATGTGGGACTCGATCCCAGGACCCTGAGATCATGATCCAAGCCGAAGGCAGAGGCTTAACCCACTGAGCCACCCAGGTGCCCCTATTTTGTTTTTCTCATTGGTTATACCCAAGGGGGACTGGCCTCACATAACAAACAACAGAATTCTCTTCCTAAGAGGATTGTTTCTTATATCTTAAGTAAGCCCTCAAACCTCAGCCACCTGTGTGATAACACTCCTTCCTGCACCTCCTAGCAACTCCATTGTTTTCTTTCCTCAGTAAAGTTTTCTTAAATCATTGACTCATTCCCAGGACACAAATTCTTTCCCCAACTGCCTTTGTGGACGGGAGAGAAAAGACGTTCTTTAATCACAGCCCATGGGCACTAGGCTTGGACCTGAGGTGTAGCATCTTCCTCATGCAAAGAATCCTCAGCTCTGTGACAATCGTCTGTGCTCAGCACTGTGAGAACAAAAAAAGGTTTCTAGCTAGAACAAATTCCTACCCCACCTCTGAAAGTCCTGCTTATCACGTGAGCTCTCCCATCCCAATCATTCAGGGCAGTAATTTAGGAAAAGGAATTCTGAGTCAGAGAAAATACCTCACAGACCTTGTGTACCAAGGATGGGGGCGGCTCTTCTCTCCTCAATGTTAGTAGCGTGGGAGTTAGATGTCAAAGAGGATAGGTAAATTCTTCATGTTCCTTCATGCCTTTCCTTTCCCTTTCACCCACCCTGCTGCCTGGCTGAGAAGAGATGCTCAACAATATTAAGCTGCACACATCCCAAGTCAGGTACCAGTAGTCAGACCCATCAGGCGATGACAAAAATAAAGCAAAGGCAAGTTAGACTTTATCCCAGAATTATATCAAGATAATATCTCTGAATGAATACTGAACAATGGAAAGTCTGTTAATGTAATTTTTCACATGTAATAGACTAACAGAAAAAAAAAGGCATCTTAAAGGTGGCTGAATTGGTCAAATTTAGCTTTTGTTTTTTAAAAGATTTTGTTTTAGAGAGAGCATGAGCCAGTGGGGAGAGGGTCAGACGCAGAGAGAATCTCAAGCAGACTCCACGCTGAGTGTGGAGCCTGATGCGGGGCTTGATCTCATGACCCAAGCTGAAATCAAGAGTTGGACGCTCAACCAACTAAGCCACCCAGTCACCCAGCATTCGCTTTTTAAAAAACAATTTATTTTAAAATAATAAATGTTATTAAAGGTTAACAAAATATGGTTTTATAGAAATAGTTATATTTTCCAGAACAAGTATTAATGAGAAGAGTGATATCCCTTTATATATTTTGCAAATCTTTTTACTATCTAGCTAATCGAAAACAAATTCTTATATCTGCTTTGGCATTCAGTCTGTCGCAATGTTACTTTAAATAAAGTATCTGAAAACAATCTGGCCTCTCACAGACCTGTAGCTGGAGAACAGAAGACCTTTGAGCCTTCTGCAGGGCCCGAGAGCCCCTCACAGTTCTTTAAACCACACTCAGAGAGTCACCACTTTAGAGAATCTGTATTCAAATCTCAATAAAATTGATTCAGAAATATTTCATTCTGTGTTAACTGAGTCAACACTTACAGATCAAGAACTAAAAAATTATTTTGTAAGAGTTCTGATGAATATATGCATATATATTCATCTAAATTTATGATATATATTATCAATACTAGGTTGAAAAAGTAGACTATGATTACTTTCATTACAAACACTTATTTTTAGGAATGTACTATATACCCTAATTATATGTATATTTTTTACATCTCAATGCCAAATTGATGCCAAAAATCAATCTTTTAATCAGTTATGCCTAATTCCATATTAATTCATTGAACAATTATTCTTTAAGCATGTGTGTGTACTGGACCTTCACAGGTTCCAAGGATAGAACAATAAGAAAGCCAGAGAACAAGGTTTTATGAAAATTATATTAGTAGAAGAAACATAATAAGTTATCAAATAATAATAAAAGTCACTGAATTAAATATTATTTTGTGCTCATTTGTTTGGCAAATATGAAGAAGCCTTGTGATATTGTTAGAGATGATGTGGGTTGAAAGAATATTTTAAATACGGCTGGTAGAAGTATAAATTGGATGACAATTTGTTTTTGCCTTGCAAAGATGAACCTGACCTAAGATGTAGTAATTACCTTCCAGGTACATACTCAAGAAAAACCCTTGCACATTTGCATCCGGGGATATATACAGAAATGTGCACAACAAAACAAAGTAGTAGACGACTGGAACCCTCCCTCCCCATAGGCAGGAAAAGTGGGAAAAAATGGTATAGATACACTCTGAAATAATACACAGTGTAGGAAACAAATAACCACAGTTAACCTGTCCCAGCATGGTTAGGCTGTATTTGAGCACAAGAAGTGGATCACAGAAGATTACATTCTGCCTATAAATGTTTTATAATTTTTAGAAGAATTCTATTATAAAAAACCATTGTTCAAGCATGTGTATGTGTGTTTAGGCAAGAAAATGATAAAGACAGAATTTAGGATAGTGGTCAATTGCCTCTAAGAAAGGCAGGAGGATGGACAGAGTAAGAGGGAATTGTGAGATTTTTTTTTTTTAAAGATTTTATTTACCTATTTGACAGAGAGAGAGCCAGAAACCATAAGCAGGGTGAATGGCAGAGGGAGAAGGAGAAGCAGGCTCCCTGCTAAGCAGGGAGTCCAATGCAGGGCTTGATCCTAGGAATCTGGGATCATGACCTGAGCCAAAGGTACACGCTTAACGACTGAGCCACCCAGGTGCCCCGTGAGAATTTATTTTTAATGTTTTATACCTAGGGGTTGGATGTTGGGTTCAGGAGTGACTAAAGCATTCATTCCTTATACTAGCCTTCCAACAAGTTAAAGGTAACAGATAATGTCCCAAAACTGATAAAGAAAAAATAAAAACTATCTACAAAAAGCACCATCAAAGTAACCCCAATTAAAATAATTCCTTTTAAAGTCAAGAGAAAGACAAGGAAGTTATTATATTGGCTACAATTTAAGAATATTATAAAGATTAAAGTCAATTCCAACAGTCAAAAAGGAGAAGTAAGCTATGTTTCTGAAAAGTTTGACATTATTTGAATCTAGCAGTAGTTGTGTCCTATGAAAAATGACTTAAACTACTGTTATCCATAAAATATTTTGTTTTGAAATTCATCTAGAAAAGGAAGTATGAAGCAAAGGTAAGTGAATCTTGCTTATCTATGTAATAAGAATATATTGGAATATAGAAATAAAAAGAGTAATGGAACAGAGTAGGTAGTCTCTGTGTGTGTGTGTGTGTGTGTGTGTGTGTGTGTGTGTGTGTGAGTGTGTATATATTTTTTAACTTTAAAAATATTTTTTAAAGGTAAGAATAAGGAATAATTACTAGGGAGTGGTAATGTAGAACAAAAGGAAAGAAAATCCCCCAGTGGTCCTGGATGTGAAACAAAGAAGTAATAAATGAGACAACACTGGATGAAAGGGATGCTGGGAGACAGGGTTTTTACTGATGACCAAGTCCCATAGTGTTCAATAAGGACCTTTGGCACATCAAGTTGGGCACATCTTCTTCTGTAGGGCTTGAAGCATCGAGGTCATTTACTATCCCTGATCTCTGTCTACTATATGCCAGGGAAGGTTTTGAGTCATTGGGGCAGACAATCCTCCAAACTTTTCTAGCCTCATGGGCTGGGAGTCTTTCAGAGAAAGAAGTGCTCTGGATCAGGGAAGAGGTTGATCATTTGGAAATTTTCTTTCTGAGAGATCATCAATTTAGAGAGAAGTGCAACAAATTTGAGAAATTTGAGGTGTACGGGGCGTGAGTCAGATCACAGGTTATACCCAGAGAGCCATAAGGGACCAGAGCCATAAGGGACCAGGCCACGGGAGGCGGGTTTTTGGATAGTGACAATACAACCAGTATATGGGGTTTGATGGGATTTTCTTGATGATTTCTTAAAAAGGCATGAATTATGGCAACTTCCTTGTCAAGCTCTTTTCTCAAGAAATTCTTAGTGGTAGGGCAGATAATATGACCTAGGGAATGGCACAAGGAGCATTTAGAGAGAAACTCATGGATCCTCACATCACACTAGCAGAGGGACAGCCATAGGGATAGAGACATATTCCCAAAAACATATTTTCTCATAAGTGATCAGACTATTATCATTCCAAAAAATATATTCAGTTTATTTTATGATTCTCATTTACAATCCCATGACTTCATATCTGAAACTAGTATAAATCTGATTTGAGACATTCATCATATGGCATATTCTAATAATTCTTGCCAACCATCTTCACTTTTGTTATCCTGTTTTGGTCTGTTTTATTGTGTCAAACCATTCTGCAAAATGCTACCAAATCAGTAGAGCCTGATTAAAACTTGTTAGAAATCAAAATTTCAGCATTTCATATCTGGGGTGAATGTTATGGCTAATTCTGATTCATTTCAGATGCTTCTGAATTTTAATTTAATTGAAATTAAAATAATTTAAATCAAATTGACTGTTTAAATTTAATTAAATTTAATTTAATTTAATTTAAATTCTTGATTTAGATGCTTTCCAATTTCAATTTAGAATTTTAATTTATCTCAAATATAAACTAATCTGAATTAATTTTAAAATTCAGTTTTCTTTCAGATTCTATTAGAATACACAGCATTCAATTTGCTCTGTGATTTTAGTCCATCAGAAGAGACTAATTAAAATTATTTATTTTTATTTTATCCTCTTTCTTTCCCTACTTCCCTCTAGTAGCTTACCAAAGGCTAAAAGAGGAGAGCAGATTGCCTATGTGCAAGCTAGAAGGGTGTGTACTGTCATATAAAATTGATAAGAAAACCAACTAAAATCAGTCTGACTTTTATTGTCACAATACACCAGCAATTCTAAAAAACTGATAAATTCTAGAAGAATGATAAAGTATTCCTCTCTGATAAAAGCTTTTATTGGCCTATGTTCTAAATAATAGTGGTGGTTAGTATTCAGTTTTAATTATATAAATATAAACTCCAAATTAGCGCAATTTTATTACCCATCTTTTAAAAACACTATTTTTATAGGGCAGGTGTTTAGGAGAACCCACAGGTAGATCTATGTGGACTCAGGTCCGTGGGTTCCTTTGGAGAGTAAGCTTGTAACAGTTTAGAATTATGCAAGTTAATTCTGTGATTTGTCTCCACCCCCAGTTGACATGTTATATTTCTACATTTAAACACTAGATTCAAAACAAAGAGTGACAGCAGAGCTACTGTAAAGATGAAGAAAAGAACTTGAGTCACTTCAACTTTGTCTTTCTGTGTGACCACTTGGAGTTATTTTTTTAAAACAATAAAACAGAGCCCAAAATGCAAGGTGTGATATTTCTATTGGGCAAATACAAATTTTAGTTCAGTAAGATATTTTATTGAATTTGAATAGTATCTTTGGAAGTAAAATCTAAGTTTTCAAGAATTGTTATTCCTATTCATTATTAAAGCATACTGTTATTATTCATAATGATAACAGACTAATATATAAGTCTTCCCCCTCTGATAAGAAATACATTCATGTAATTAAGAAGTATCAATATAGTACTTTATTTTCTCTTATCATACTGATATAACTTATCTTATTATGGTATGATTTTTTATATACACATATACATAAAAGCTTTACTGCCTATCTTTTTTTCTATCAATTTTTTTCTATCAATTTTTGTGATGATGAAAGAATGCTTAAATACCTGTTCTGCTTATTATGCATGGTAATATTCTTTGGAATTTAAATTTTTTAAAGAAAATGTAATTACAAAAAGAAGTCTATGAAATTTTACTTAAAGAATGAAATAGAATTGGCTGAGTAACAGAAAATCATGGGCAGAAAGTGTTAGGAAAAACAAAGGAGTCCACTGTGTCACTCGTACGCTTTATGTCCAAGTTCTTAAAGAGCTACAACAAATTCCCAATTCTATGACTATTAATACTTACAATAAACTGTTATTTTATTCATAAACTTAAGTAAGTTTTGTTGTGGCTGAGTCTGAACAAATAGTTGGAGATTTTTCTGTACTCTAAAAACTAAGGCAGACTTTATGACTTCAACACCATATCCATCAATAGAAATGAATCACCAAGACAGAAGCCCCAGACACTAGACAAAAGTGCTTTTAAGACTTTTTGAAAGGTGAACCTCATTTATCTGTAACCTCTACAGGCAGACTCTGGAGACGATTTTGGTCTGAATAGCATGTCTGTCACTTAGATGTGTGATCTTGCAAGTTTCTTAATCTTTCACTGGGAAAAAAATTATATATATAAACTATATATCTATAACGTAGAATTTATTTACTAAATTATATAAATTTATTTTGTAAATTTAATAAATTATATATAAACTATATAATATAAATTCTATATACAATGCAATTCTCTCTATATAAATTATATACACAATTTGAATTCTATAATATATATGTATTAAAGTGAATTCATATATATAAAAAACCTAGAACAATATATATGTTTATTGTTAATGATGTTACTAAGTAATATATCATTAATGTTTTTATTCTTTGTCTTTGATTCACTAACTTTAACCCTGTGGTATATGACTAAGTAGATTAATTATCCTAATTTTCTAAAATGGAACACCAAACCTTAGAAAAGTAATTTTTCTTTAGATAGGCAAAACGGAATTGAATGACATATTTTAACTTTTTTGCATAGTTTGATGCAACCAATGCATGTAGCGTATATGTAGAGGGTTTATTTAACATGAAGAAATGCTTTATTTGGCTCCTTTTTTGCAAAAGCGTTTATTTATATAGCCTACAGTTAGAATTTTTCTGGTTACCCTCTTGTCCACATCCTCCATGATTCACAAGGGCTGTGATACAAATGAGTTGTTTTGTAACATGGTAGTTGTTGAGATTATAATATTTCCCATATCAACAGGGATTCCCAAAGAACAAAAAACATAGTGTTTTTGAAAGAACATACCCAAGGCCGCATCCCGGGTCCAGTATGACTAACCACCATTTTTTCTGAATAATTCTTGTCTTTTTACCAAAGATATATCCCCAGTCCCTCTTTATTCTTCCACCTTATAAACATAAATATAATACTGAATTGCTGAATGCCCCCAATTAAGGATGGCATCCAATTCAATAGTAGTCCTTATCCCTCCCTAGAAGAATTTAAGTCAAGTCCAAAACCCTGTGAGAGACACTGTGACATCCCATTCTTATGGGTGTGTTAGCTCCTGCTGGCAGTAAGTCAACAAATCTTTCTGTTGTTTAAGCAGATGTATTTCCTGTGATCTTTAGTCAGCAGGCTTTAGATTTTCCTTTATCATCTCTCAGTGTATTTGTCCTTCTATACCGTTTACTATAATTGGCCATAACCAGTTATTAATTGGCTCTAAAACAAGAAAGTTAGGGAAGATGGTACTGTATCTGTACTAATGTGACTTTAATAGATCAGTGGTTGGTCTTTTAAAAGTGTGCTCTGTTAGACCCATAAACCCAGAGGTTTGCCAGAGGGAAGGAGGGTGAGCGGATGGGCAAAATGGGTAAAAGGGCATGAGGGAACTCAGGCGTCCAGTTATGGAACGCATAAATTATCAGAATGAAAGGCACAGCATAGGGAAGATAGTTAAAGGTACCATAACAGACATGTATGGTGACAGAAGGTAGCTACACTTGGGGGGAGCACAAAATAACATACAGTGGTATAATCACTATGTTGTACACCTGAAACTAATGTAACTTGTGTGTTCCTCAATTAAAGAAAATGTTTCTGAAGTGTACTCTTTCAAATGCCTTAGAAAGATGGGTGCATATTTCTCTCTGATTGATTTGCTCAGTCCTTTGTAAGTCATTCACCAAAATAGATAAAAAATAATTCCTCTTTTGTTCAGATGACCGCTAAAACAGCAACCCATGGAAAAATGTTCATGTTAAACCAAAATTGTAAAATCACTCCATACTCAATTACTTGTTAAGCAGATGATGGGAAAGTGTGATATTATTTAGAAATGCATAGATTCATATTTTATAAAGTTAGTTAATTTTAGAATTTATAATCTGTCACACTAGGGAAGATGCTGCCAATATTCATCCCCTCCTCCTCTCCTTTGTGTTTCTGCTCAACCCAAATGATGCACTTTTGGCAAGCAACCCGTACACTAGAGAAATCTATAAAAACAGTCACTGCTCTCTGGGTTCAACGGTGTACCTGAGGATAAGTACCATTTAATGGTTCTTTATCTTTTTTTCTTTTTTCCTTGAGTTTCTAGTTTGTTTTTGCCTTTATGTTTTCTTAGGAATAGGAACGTGCCTATGCTTTCAGAGTGATCCAGAAGGATAGCTCTTCTGTATCTTTATTACCTAATGAAAATCACATTGATCTGTAAGCATTCAAAGAAGAAAAATAATTTCGGCCACAACAGATTGAAGACTTCAGAATGGAGACAAATCCCCCAGCCCACCGCTTTTCCTAAGCACTTTTAATTTCTCCCATCTGACATCTTCATCAGTATTACATGCTGTGTTTGATAATGGGGGAGATAGAAGGCATGGTGGTATTTGCGTGTCACTACGTCGTGAAATGAAACTCTGGGGCAGGCTAATACCTTCATTAGATAAGCCCTTCGAGGTAATAAGGCTTGTAATTCCATTATGAATACCGGTCAGGTTATTACTCTAGGTAGATACACACTCACTTGAGGTTTATTGAATTTTAATCTGCTTATGTACTTCCAGCTGTTAAATAGAGTTACAGAATAGGTCTGCATTCCCTGAGAACTGCTGTAAAACTGAGAAAAATAGCCACTAGCAGCAGGAAGGACAAGGACCTATTATTTTTAAATGTTGGCATTGAAGCTGAGCCTGGAAGAGCCTCCTCACTTTAATTTAAGCCAGAAGCTGAGTGAGCGTTTTTGAATCCCAGTGATTTATCATCACTCCAGAGTCTAGAACTAGGACCAGATGACTCAGAAGTGGCCCCAAAGAGTGACTGGGGGCTTACAGCAGTGCCTAGCCCACCCAGCATGAAACTTTCTCACAACGTACCTAGCACACAATTCATTTTACTAACATTATTGGACTCTCTTTTCAATTTTAAATAATGTTTCTTGGAAGCATTAAAATCTTTTTTTTTGAGTCAGGCAGACTGAAATCCATTAAAAGTAGCATATCATTAGTAAGTATCATGTTTTTCTTTATAAAGCAATATTGGAAGTGCAAGACCCAAAGATAAAGGGTTGGAATTCTGTTTGAAGAAGAAGAAGAAGAAGAAAGCTGAGATGGGCGAAGAGTTTAAATAAAATCATCAAACAACTCTGTGGGAACATCATTTCAAATGTTTTTAAGTTTTGGATTTTAAAATTTTGAGGTGAAACACGGTCCTCTTTTAAATTCTTTGTTGTCATAATTTGTGACCTTTTCCAATCCATTAAGGACTTGGCTATGACGTGCTACAAATGGAATTGATAATCAGGAATTTATGCAAAACACTCAAGTGCCTTCTGGGTGCCAGGAAGTCTCCCAGTTGAGGGATGTAGAGCCATATCCTATAGAACCACTTGTCACAAACCCAAGTGCTCCTGCTTGTGGCAAAGCCCCATCCTACAAAGTCAGAATTCTTTTTAATGTCCTAAACAGTTTTTTTGTTTTTAATTTAAATTCAGTTAGCGAACATATAGCACATCATTAGTTTTTGATGTAGAGTTCAGTGATTCATTAGTTGCCTATAACACCCAGTGCTCATCACAACACATGCCCTCCTTAATGTCCATCACCCAGTTATCCCATCCCCCCACCCCTCTCCCCTCCAGCAACTCTCAGGTTGTTTCCCAGAGTCAAGAGTCTCTCATGGTTTGTCTTCCTCCATGGAGAGCTTCTTAATTCAAGTGTGGTCACCTACTTCAAGTCTCAGCTTACGTGTCTCCGCAGAGAGGCCTTCCCTATCTGACCAGTCCTCATAAATTAGGACTCTACTGTCATTTCTTATGTCAGTTCTCTGTTGCCTTCATAGATGGTGTTGACATTTTCAAGTCTGTATTTAATTTCAATTTTGCCTTTCATTTTCTGTCTACTCATTGTACTGTAGGTTTCCTGTGATCGGGGACCCAATCTGTAGCGTTTACTAACATTAGCTCTTTGTCAGCCCCAGAACAAGTTTATTTTGCCTTCACCTAGAGTCTCAACACAATTTTAGTCTTGACCATGTTATTATATTTTCAACTTGATAATACCATGATGGATTTCTAAGTTAACTTTTACTTCACTTGCTTTGAATCCCAACCAGAGTACGAAGGAAGGAAGCGAGGTAAAATGTATCTACGTACTTTCTCTTTTTATCAATTAGTTTATTTGTTTATTTATTTATTTGAGATTTTGTTTATTCATCTGTCAGAGAGTGAGAGAGAGCACAAGCAGAGGGAGCAGCAGGCAGAGGGAGAAGCAGGGTCCCTGCTGAGCTGGGAGCCAGATGCGGGACTCCATCCCAGGACCTGAGCTAAAGGCCGAGGCTTAATTGACTGAGCCACCCAGGTGTCCCTGCTTTCTCTTTTTAAATAACGAACAACCTTTTATTCCCTATCAAAGAATAATCACTTGAGAAAATTTGAAACTACAGAAAAACATTTTTGAACTTTTAATTTTGAAATAATTATAGATTCACAGGAAATTGCAAAGATGGTACAGAGAGATCTTATGTACCCTTCCACCCATTTCCCCAATTTTTACATTTTAGGTTACTATAGGATCCATCAGACTCAGGAAACTGCTGCTGGTGCACTATGTGGGAATAGCTCTCTATCATGTTAACACGTGTGTAGGTTCATGTGACTGACACCACAACCAGGACAGGGAACTAGTCTCTTACAACAAAGATCTCCCTCATGCTACCTCTTTATCATAGTAGAGTCACTCTTTCCTTCCGTCCCACTGCCATCCCTAACCACTGGCAACCACTAATATGTCCTCCATCCCTATAATTTGGTTATTTTGAGAATGTTAAATAAATAAAACCATAGGGTATATAACATTTTGAGACTGGCTTTTCACTTATCATAATGACCTTGAGATTCACCCAGACTGTTGTATCGATCAGCAGTTTCTTTTTATTGTGGAGGAGTGCCCCACTGTATGAATACAACACGGTTGGTTTCATCATTCAGCTGTTAAGGGCAGGTGAGCTGTTTCCAGTTTTTAGCTATTACAAATAAAGCATGTATGAACAAGCACGTAAGGTTTTTGTAGAGACATCTTTTTCATCTCCATTTTTAGACAGATGTGGTTTTTCGTTATTTTATTTGTATTTATGTTCATGAAATAAGTAAAAATTATCTGAAAAGATACTCACCAAAGAAAATGTGAAACTTCAAAGAAATTTTTAAAGGGAGGAAACACAGTGAGCTGCATCCCCACAAGTGAAAGTCAGTCACTATTACTATTTTGGTATTTTTCTTTCCAGTCTTTTCTATGCCTAAGATTTTCATTGTTGTTTATAAATAGTTATGATTATAAAATTCATAATCATAAATGAAATTCTATATCCTGACTTTTTCTCTATTATTATGAAATAACTGGTGTTACAAAAATGCAAGAAAGATATATCCAATACATGTAAACATGTTTATTTGAAATAAGGCGGATAGTGAAAGAAATACCCCTAAGCCCGCCAACCAGTGTAAGAAAGAGTGTACATTGTTACCACTCACACTCTCTTTGGGTCTCTTTGTGTTTTATCCTTTTATTTTTAGGTGTTTTTCAAGAGACCTTCTCAACCATACTGCTGAAAACAATAAAAATTTAATGAAGCAAAATTTTAAATGAGAAGAGGTAGGAGGCCCACTGATTTTCTTCTTAACTAACTGTGGCTGGCAATCCATCTCCTCCCTTCCTCTTTACACATTTTCTAACAGTTGTACTAAAAGTTCAAAACAGTCTTCCTTTGGGAATCCTATGATTGATGTTTTTTCTAAGTGAAGGGCCAGTTAGTACTAGATTGTAGAAATCATTATAAAACCACTGCCATTTAAAATCTTACCTGTGAGCATTTTTCATAATTTGTTTGTTTTGTAATCAAAGCAGATGGTCCATCTTTTTTCTACATCATTATTGAGATGGATGAACTGCTCTTGAATTGTTAATACATATTTTTTTCCTCTGAGTATGAATTAATTTCAGGGGTGCCTTGGTGGCTCAATCAGTTAAGCGTCTCCCTTCAGCTCAGGTCACGATCTCGGGGTCCTGGGATGGGATCAAGCCCAGCATCTGGCTCCCTGCTCAACAGGAAGCCTTTTTCTTCTCCCCCTGCCCCTTCCCCCACTTGTGCATTCTCCCTCTCTCTCTCTCTCTCAAATAAATAAATAAAACCTTATAAAAATTAATTTCATTTTACACACTGCATAAGATAATTTTTTTGGTCGTGATTATGCATTGCGAGTACATGATGTTTGCTTTGTTTCATGGACTCTAACTCTAATAAATACCATAGAAGTTACATATATTTCAAACTATAATTATCCCAACTTCAAGGAGAAATGAAAATTAGATTTATACGTATCTATCTGTCTTCTAACTTTGTTGTCACTGTAGGGCTCTTCCTTAGTCCCAGAAAAACCGCGATTGTTATGCTATTTATTTACAACATATTCAAATTCTAATTAGATTCAAATCACTTGACATAATTGGAAATACTACAAAATTAGATTTGGGAAGCTATATATAGATTCCATTGATTTTCTATGTGTTATTATCTGCTGGATATTCTGAAAGTTTAATATGAGAACATACTTCTATTGAGATCTGTAGATCTCAATAGAAAGGAAGTGATCTATGGGTAGAAGGACAAGCTTCCTTACAGAGTTTGCAGTGAGGCAAAGGCATATGTAACAAATTCTGCTGTTCAAGCAGTTCTGCTTTCAGCTGGTTCTTGACCTGGTGATAACCTTAGACTACAGCACTTCCTAGAAAAGTAATACAAAAACAGTGACCTATTGATTAAGGAAACTGTAGTATAAAATACACTAAAAAATTCTTCAAGATGAAAACTGATCCTCACTTATGATCCTAACCAGTGGACTCCAGATGCCTAGACTTTTACTTTTAGGTCATATTATAGATACACACACACGCTTATTTTGAAAGAATCAATTATGGCAACTTTAACCATTATGAGTCTGACCGCTAGACATTAGTTCCACTCAAAGCACCCGCCCACTGTTTCTCAGTTATTTAACAAGTTTTTCATGTGTGCTCAGATCCAGTCTGTCAACTCTGATCATTGCAATATCTACCCCAATTTTTTCTTTCTCCCTTGTCTACTTCTCTGGCTGTAAAGCCACTGGAAAATGCCCAGTAACCACTGCCTATCCATGACTGATTTCAGATGTGCTCTAGACCTCAAGGTGCCAAGGTTCTTCTGCCCCAGGCATAACTACTCTTCTGTGTCCTGAACCCTAACAAAGTATTTGTTTTGTTTTGTTTTGTCTTTTTCAGTTCTAGGATCGTACATATTTTTTGTGCTACCTTCTAACCATATCTTACCTGTATGCTTCCCAAGAGTCTCATAAAAATCCAGATTTCTCTGCTCTTTCCACAGAAGCTCAAGTTCAGTTTGGGAAACCAGACAGGATAGAGACCACAGCTATATCAGTTCTCCATTGGGTTGTACGTCAAACCTCCTTCAAGTTGCCCCAGGTACCCTATGCACTTGGTGTGCATGCTAGTTTCTTGCTATGGACGGTTGCTGAGGATGGAAGACTGTGGTTCTACGTATACTCACAACATCTGGGAACTTGATTAGCAGTCTAATCATTTATAAATTATTTATTGCAGGTGACTGTTATGTCCTAGATACTAGGTAGGTGTTGGAACTTACCTCTGTGTGGTTTACATTCTAGAAAGAAAGACAACACAAACAAGGAAGGAAATACATGCATTTGAGAGTTGGAGGCTGTGCTGATGGCAGATAAGAATATTTGTCAGCAGAGAGCAGGAGAAGGATGTGCAACTTATCTGCATAAGGGAGTCAAGGAAGGGTGATCCCTGAGAAAAGTTTTGAAAGATGAGACTTTGGAAATGACTGAAGAAAGAACACTCTAGGGAGAGGGCAATGTGCTACAGAAGATAAAGTATGGTTGAACTCAAGAGCAGAAGAAGGTCAAGTACCAAGTTCTCCTGGAAGGAGAAGAGAGATTAAATAATTGCTGGATTGGGATATGGTATTTTGGGGTGGGGGGCTTTGTGCATACTTCTAAAGTGGGAGAATGATGATTGGCTAATCCAGTAGAAAGGAAGAGTCCGATGATTTATGACAGAGCAGAAGGCAGAGGAATTGGGGAAGAGCAGAGAGGGAGGCAGAGGCATCTGGAGAGATTCACATTTGACAGGAATCCGAGCACTTTTCTCGTTGTAACAGAAGATAAATATAGACTCGAGTAGGCTTATAGACTTGGTGAAAGAAATAGGAGGGATTTCTGCTGAGCTAGCAAAACACCCTTTGTTATATGAGAAAAGGTAAACAAATACCAGTAGATATGATACTTGAGTAGGAGCCAGGTTTGTTTGTTTGTTTGTTTCCTTTAATAAGCAAAGTCTCATGTCTTTTTTTTTTAGATCAATATTCCCCGCCACAATTTGAAAAGTCAAATGATTCTTAAAAAAACAAAAACAAAAACAAAAAAAACCTATAAATTTACTTTTCACCTGGATTTGTTGGATCATTTACCATTTGTTAAGAGGAAGAACTTTAGTTTTTCAGTCTGGTAGAATCTTAAGTTCCTTGTATAATGTGTAAGAATATCTTGGGCCTGTTCTACTGACACTAATGGTTTGTCTTTTGTCTATAAAATGGCTCAGGTCAACTGACATTCCTAAATTATTAGCTGCATGAGAAGGCTGATCAGTAGGAGGCAGAGAAAAGATGAACTTGATATGGAAATAGAATATTATTCAGAATTTCATTTTTAAACTCACATAAAGAAGGAGTTTTCATAAATCTGAGCACTCCTATTAAAAATTGTCAGTGAATTTGCAAATGACATATCAGATAAAGGGCTAGTGTCCAAAATCTATAAAGAACTTAGCAAACTCAACACCCAAAGAACAAATAATCCAATCAAGAAATGGGCAGAGGACATGAACAGACATTTCTGCAAAGAAGACATCCAGATGGCCAACAGACACATGAAAAAGTGCTCCACATCACTCGGCATCAGGGAAATACAAATCAAAACCACAATGAGGTATCACCTCACCCCAGTCAGAATGGCTAAAATTAACAAGTCAGGAAATGACAGATGCTGGCGAGGATGCGGAGAAAGGGGAACACTCCTACACTGTTGGTGGGAATGCAAGCTGGTGCAACCACTCTGGAAAATAGCATGGAGGTTCCTCAAAATGTTGAAAATAGAACTACCCTATGACCCAGCAATTGCACTGCTGGGTATTTACCCTAAAGATACAAACGTAGTGATCCGAAGGGGCACGTGCGCCCGAATGTTTATAGCAGCAATGTCTACAATAGCCAAACTATGGAAAGAACCTAGATGTCCATCAACAGACGAATGGATAAAGAAGAAGTGGTATATATACACAATGGAATACTATGCAGCCATCAAAAGAAATGAAATCTTGCCATTTGCGACGACGTGGATGGAACTAGAGGGTATCATGCTTAGCGAAATAAGTCAATCCGAGAAAGACAACTATCATATGATCTCCCTGATATGAGGGAGAGGAGATGCAACATGGGGGGTTAAGGGAGTAGGAGAAGAGTAAATGAAACAAGATGGGATTGGGAGGGAGACAAACCATAAGTGACTCTTAATCTCACAAAACAAACTGAGGGTTGATGGGGGGAGGGGGGTTGGGAGAGGGGGGGTGGGGTTATGGACATTGGGGAGGGTATGTGCTATGGTGAGTGCTATGAAGTGTGTAAACCTGGCGATTCACAGACCTGTACCCCTGGGGATAAAAATATATGTTTATAAAAAATAAAATTTAAAAAAATATTGTCAGTGAATCAGAGGACATTAGGAGGAGGATGGTTATCACCACCTAAGAAACATGGGAAAATGAAATTGATTTTATGACACAATACTTCTCTAGATGTTTCCTTTACTCTTAAACTTTATAAGGTATGCTTGTTCTAGAATTAAACTTTTCTTACATTTTGTAGAGGAACAAGTTGATTTTAAGATGACACTCAAGATTTATAACAGTATATATAACCATTTGTGTAAAAAAAGAGAAAACTTATATATATAATATGTATTTTGCATTTACGTTTAAATACATCTTAGAAAATAATAAAGTAATAAGAACATATAAAAGTCTCTCTAGAAAGATTATCATATATGTATTGTTTTGCCCAGGAAGGGTAACTGAGTAACAGGGAATGAGAAGAATGTTTTCTATCTTCTATTTTATTTTTTCTATCTTTCTATTTTATTCCTCGTCATTATTGATCAATTTGGAAGTGTTACTTGAGTATAAAATTTTGTGAAAGAAAGAAAGAAAGAAAAGAAGGAAGAACAAACAAATGAACACGCACATATTTGGTAAGTAAGTACCTGCTGTATGTAATTACAATTATGTAATTGTGCTTCAAGTCTATATCCCCCTCCTCCTTTTTTAGAAATCTCCTGAGGAGTAAATATAATGAGCAATATAACTATACAGTTAAAACCCTTTATTTTAATGTCTGGTTCTGGTTATCTCTTAATTAAATTTTTAAGTTTAGAATAGTTATTACTGTTCTGTGAAATCAGCAAAGTGTCAAAAATCATACCTCCTCCCAACATTCTCTTTAATAGATAAGTTTAACATTGGTGGCAAATTTTAATAGAGTAGAAAGCTTTCACGATATACTATCTAATTTAAAGCTTATTTATCTTTCCAAAGAGAGAAGTTCCAAGGCTAATGTGCATGGAAGATAAGAAATTTTTTTTTTTTAGATTTTTTTTTTTTTTTTTTTTTTAGTTGACACAGAGAGAGAGAGATCACAAGTAGGCGGAGAGGCAAGCAGAGAGAGAGAGGAGGAAGCAGGCTCCCCACTGAGCAGAGAGCCCGATGCGGGGCTCGATCCCAGGACCCTGGGATCATGACCTGAGCCGAAGGCAGAGGCTTTAACCCACTGAGCCACCCAGGCGCCCCAAAGATAAGAAATTTAAGAAATTAAGTTAACTGCTAGTTTATTCAAATTGCTTAACTTGGTGGTTACAACTTGTTAAGTTAAATTTATATATCAGTTTGAGAGTGAATGGTGGTGATAAAAATTATCCAAAATAATGGGTCACAAGATATTTGGGCTCTAAAAGGATACTGCACACCTAAAAATACCAATGTTTACCTGTTAGGAATAGGTCAAATTTAAAGACACATTTAATGTTGTGTTTCAGTCTATCTAGTTTACTTCTCAAGATAGTTGTTGAAAACCACCACCATAAAGGGTTTATTTCCCAGAGGGACTTCTGTCGTGATCCACAGCTTCAAACACCCATAAGTATTAGTCATCTCAGTCACCAGTGCTTGTTTCTCTACCTTCTCTCTGCCCCCCCCATCTGACTGCCACACTCTGCCACCTCAAGAAAATTATCGTCTTCATAACCAATTCCCAGACCCTCAGGTCTATCAGACTTCCGGGGGCACCTGGGTGGCTCTGTCGGTTAAGTGTCAGACTCTTGATTTGGGCTCCCGTCATGATCTCATGGTCCTGGGATCAAGCCCTGCATCAGGCTTTATGCTCTATTGGGGGTCTTCTTGAGATTCTTTTTCTCCCTCTGCCCCTCTCCACCCACTCTGTTTCTAAAATAAATTAAAAACAAAACAAAACAAAAAACCTCAACCATCTCCCTGCCCCATCCATTGCTCCCCCCAACCCCTCCCCCCCCACACACTTCATTATAAATCGGTACATGCATTGAGCAACCTTAAGGAATTTAATGTGTCATTGTACCTTTTTTTTTTTAAAGATTTTATTTATTTGACAGAGAGAGAGAGAGAGAGATATCACAAGTAGGCATAGAGGCAGGCAGAGAGAGGGGGGAGGAAGCAGGCTCCCTGAGGAGCAGAGAGCCCGATGCCGGGCTTGATCCCAGGACCCTGAGATCATGACCCTAGCCGAAGGCAGAGGCTTTAACCCACTGAGCCACCCAGGCGCCCCTCATTGTACCTTTTTCATTTTACTTTTTAAAGTTTTATTTATTTAAGTAATCTCTATACCCAACATGGGGCTTGAACTCATACCCCCAAATTACAAGTCTCATGCTCTTTCGACTGAGCCAGCCAGGAACCCCAATTTCTGTCATTCTAAATATCAGGTGGCTGGGGAGTCCTGGGGCAATCTGCGTGGGGGCCACTTTGGTGGCATGGCTAGAGCTGAAGTGGGTGTGGCTCAGGGTGGTCCCCGGGCTCTCTGTGCAGGGAACACCCTGGTGGGAGAGCTGAAGCTGAAGCAGGGGCAAGCTGGGGTGTCCAGAGTGCCGCGCGCAGGGGCGGCCTGGCCAGGACTCTGAGACTCCGCTCCTGTCCGCACCACCGGGGTGGAGCGGGAATGGAAACCGTGGTGCTCGGCGGACTCTCCGATCTGGAGAGAGAGGAATTCGGCAGTTCCCCCACTATTCAGCAGGGTTCTAGGGCTGAACGGTTTATATTATATTCTACTTGCTCTTGTCAACCTCTGCTTATTTTCTGTGTCCTGGGCCGTCTAGGCCGGTGTGGGCTAGGGGCTGGGGTCTCTGAGGCAGTAGGCGAGCCATGGCAGATGGCACCCTGCTCCCACCTCTACTCTCAAGTTGGAGGGGAAGGGAAGGTCATCCATGGCACTTCTCAGCACCTCCAATCTGAGAGAGTTGAGTCCCAGCAGATCCCGTGCCATTTGTCAGGGTTCTAGGACTGGTTACTTTATATTCTAGTTACACTTTTAAACCATGCCTTTTTTTTTTTTTTTTTTTTTTTTCTCCTGTGCCTCATGATATCCAGGGCTGGTGTGGCCTGGGGATCTGGGGCTCACTGAGGTGAGGGCCAACTGTGGTGCCAGACCCATCTGCACTCTCAAGGTAGAGGGGGGACAATAACCATGGTGCTCAAGAGCCCTTCTGAACTATAAAGTTCCAGCAGCTGTCCCCCCCACTCCACAGTTTGGCAGAGTTCTTGGGCTAGATCCTTTTTATTCGAGTTTCCCTTTAAAATGGCAGCTGTTTTCCTGTCCCCCAGGGTAGACAAATCTACACACCCTCCCTCAGTACTATCCCTCCCTGCCGTAGTTTGTAGCATCTAGGGTGGGGGTTCCCTTCATTACTGTTTTTCTGTCTCTCTCTCTTCTGCATGCTCTATTTTTGTTGTACAGAGCAGTTCAGTCAGCCCTCAGTACTCCTCAGGAGAAATAGCTCTATAAATAGGTGTAGGTTCAGTGTGGCTGTGGAGGAGGTGGGTTCGGGGTCTTCCAACGTCGCCATTTTGGACCAGACCCAAGCCAGGAATTGGCATTTTTAAAAAAGTCCTCCTAAAAAGTGATTTTGTTTCAGGTGATTTCAGAATTGTCCTTTGAGGAACTCTGATAAAGGAATCTCAATACCAATTATGCTCATACAGAAGAGGTGAATTCAAAATGCATAGTTCATAGTATTTCAGCTGACAATAGCTCTCCTTTGCCTTCTGTCCTCAGTAGTTATCTACAAGACCAAGAGTCATTTCTTTTAGACCTTTACTCAGGGAAAATAGTATCCTAGTTGCATACATGCTGCATGACCTAAGGTTGAAACTGTTTTCCTCAAAGTCACAGAACTCTGTGTCCCTGGAATTCCCTATATCCAGGTCACAGCTCCTTTCTTAGCCCCTCCCTTCCTGAATAATTCTGCCGGCATCCAAGCTCTCCTCACCTCTCTGTCCTCCAGCTTCCCTGGAGTTGCCTAGATCAGAAGATCCCATCTTTCCTCGTGTGAACAGCTCCCATTTTGAGCATAACCCTGCTGCCCCAGGATTATTAACAGCAAGGTGCCAACTACCAGTGTGGTGTGCTCACGTGCACTCTCACAGCTGAGAAGAAGCTGCCCGCACGATGGCCTTGGGCCATTGTATCTTCTCAGACCCTGTGTCAGTGGCAAAGAACATTTTCCATTTTCCAGTTTTTTTGTTTTTTTTTTTTTTAACAGAATGGCTGAAAATAATTTTTGTGAATTCAAATAGTACAAAATGAAGTTCCTGGTCAAATGATATATTAAGATGCATTTGAGAATATGGTCCCTACACACCCATACACTCCACCCACATTAGAATCTGAAGCACATTCGTGTGTTTTAAGCTATGAAGTCCTGCATGGTTTTTTGTGGTTAGTTTCTGCACAGCCAAAACCTATTTCACACATTTGACAATTTAACCTTTCTTTTCACTGTTGAGCATTCCGAGAGTGGCCTATGAAACAGTGACAGAGAATTTGAAAACCTGACAGAGAATAATATTATTCTCATAGCTGAGCCATCCTGCCGTTTCTTGGTCATGAGCCAAAGGAAAATATTAAATTATATATATGATATTTAGAAAATCCTGTGATGATAAATGCAAGACTCTTTACAACTACAAGTTCACCTGAATTTGGCATTTTGGGAGTTATTACTAAGTTAACCCTGGGGAACTGGTTTTGTGGACAGTAGATCAAATTGCACAGTTCAGCAACAAATAAAATCAATCAGACAAAAATTGAACTTTTTGTCTTCTTAATATTGGATTATTTCTGTAAAATGAGATCTACCCCTTTGGATGAGTCAGAGTAGAGCTAAAAAGAAGTGAGTCAGTAATATATAATATATTCTATGATACATAGAATTTTTTTGCATTGTGGAAGAAGAAGTAGAAGGAAAGGGAATAACTTGCTGAGTACATATTTCGAGGGCAGGGAATGCGCTGTACATTGAAAGGCTGAGGGCAGGGGTGAAAGATGGCAATTGCTGCTCTCACTTTAAGTAGCACCAATCATACGACATTAGATCCAGAAAGAGTATAGCATTATAAGGACTACTGTATCTATCAGCATGGAGCATTGTAGAGTCACAGAACCTTAGAATGCATAAAATATTCTTTTGGGGGGCACCTGGCTAGCTCAGTGGGTAGAATGTGCGAGTTCTGATCTCCGGGTTGAGTTTGAGCCCCATGTTGGGTGTACAGAATACTTAAAATCTTAACAAAGACAAAATTCTTCTTCATGGATTTACATAAGTAAACCAAATTTTCTTCATAAGCATTTGTCTTTTTGCTGGGAGTGTGGGGCATTAAAGTATTGATGTTTATTTTGATTTACATTTATAACTGGTTGAATAGTGGAAACATATGATCAGAATTTGGGGTGACAGACATAAAGGGGAAAAATAGCTGAGGAGAAATAATGGAGTTGGTGCTCTAGACCACAATGTAAGACCAGGGTGCCACTAGAAGTTGATTGAATTTATTATGGCATCCTTTCCAATCACTTATTAAGTCAATGATGTAATTTCATTTGGTCATTATGAGAAAATCTTATTTCTTTTCATATCAAAAGTCATTGTCTATGTTTCATGGATTATGCTAGGAAATCGAAAGACTTTAGACCTTTAAAGCATCTTAAATCAATCAGAGTGGGGGGAAAAACACAAAACTTTGGCATTTGAAACAAAGACAGAAAATTATTTAGAAATATGGGGTATTTACTTTCCTAAGGAAGAGGGTAATTTGATAAGTCGTGCTGTCATGGACGCATGCTGAGCATATGACTTCCTGATGACTTGGGAGTTTTTAATTCATTAAAACTAGTGAGAGAGTGAGGCGGTGGACGATTTTTGTTTACAGCAGGAGGGCATTAGGCCAGAAGCATTCAGGGGCCTATGTCTAGCTTCAGAGATTTAGCTGAATAATGATGACTGACTGTGATGAGCCAGGTTAACTAATTATGGCAAGGTCTAACGGCAAGTGAAAACAAATTCAGAGACTGTCTGATGGTGCTACTGGTTTGGAATAAGCATGGTTCTGGGTGATTTCAGCAACTTGAGACACTGATTAAAAACATTACAATTAATTATTTTGAGATTATTAATAGTCGCTAAAGGAGAATGTTTTTCAGAGTATGGGCTTGGGACAAACAACAACCCTCTGGTTCTTGTCTCTGGCAGAGCTCAATTCTGTACTGAGTTCTACCCTAATAGATTTCAGACTGGAACATTTAACAAGTGCCCCGTGTATTTTTATGCATGTGAAGTGTGAGAAATTACTGGTGTATATAGACAAAAGGAGTCATCACACTGCATGTTTCAATTAGTTTAAATTTTGTTTCTTTTATTTTTACATCATGCAGAAGTTGTGTACTCAAGTCATATGTCTAATTACTAAAAAGGTCTTTATTGTGGACAAAGAACTATTACACTAGATTCTAGTAGTGCCTATCAAACATTATTTCCAGTCATTTTTATTCCTTCCTGATAGAGAAACTTCCCACCCCAAACCCCACCTTATTAAAGGCTAAAAATGCCAGAGATATATTTTCTCTAATTTCAGCCCAATTTGGATGAGGAAAAATTGAGAATTCTTCTGGAGAGCTTCTGTGATACAAAGACATATACAAGGAGAATTCCTTCCTTTCTCCTTTGAATGGTTTGTGTAAATTACAGTGCTTGGTGCTTTAGTATTCATCTTATGGACATCAAATGAACATTAAGAGAAGCCAAGGCAAGGGGCTGACATCCCTGATTTAGGTCTAGAACCAACTATTCTGGATTTCTTGTTGTATTATATATTAAACGTCCATCGTTTGAGCAAACTTTAATCAGAAATACAGCATTTGCAAAGAAAGTATCTTGATACAACCTGTATTCAATTTATGTATCTCATATAAAGATGTAAATTGCCTGGTCAGTAGTCTGAATTAAATTTTCTCTTTTCTATTGCCACTGTTTCACATAGCAAAAAATACACAGAACAAAAACTCTGTAACCTTAACATATTACTCTTATTTTACAGTACTAATCAGTTACCATAACTGTAGATATCCAATAGAATATATAAAATAAAATATAGAATCTTCTTTAAAAGAAAAAAAGATATTTATTTATTTATTTACTTGAGAGAGAGAGAGAGAGCATGGGGAAAGGGATAGAGGGAGAAGGAGAAGCAGGTCCCTACTGAGCAGGGAGCCCGATGTGGAGCCCAATCCCAGAACCCTGGGATCATGACCTAACCTGAGCTGAAGGCAGATGCTTAACGGCTTTAGCCTGCTGAGCCACCCAGTCGCCCATAGTAGAATCTTCTTAAAATAGAATCTTTTTAAAAACCTTCACAGTAGTAGAGAATGTATAAATTAAACTATGCTGTTCTAAATAGGGACACCTGGGTGGCTCAGCATGCTGAGTATCTGACTCCTGACTCCTACAAGGCTCAGGTCATGATCTCAGGATCCTGAGATTGAGCCCCACCTCCACCTCCAACTGCCGTCAGGCTCCACGCTCAGCACTGAGCCTGCGTAGGATTCTCCCTCTGCCCCTACCCCCACTCATGCCCTAGTGCTTTCTCTCTCCCTGTGTCTTTCTCAAAAATAATTTATTACTAATTAATTAAAAAAATTAAAAGACGTAAGTATTTCCAAGGCTTTTCTGACTGGATAATAATTCAAATGTAATCCCAACTTAATACAATTAATACTTCTCTCAGTTTCTCATTCTCCCTTTTCATCTTAGCATCTACAGTGTATTAAAAATGTCTTCCTTCCAAATATGTAAGTAAATGTAGCAAGTTAATGAATTATTATAAAGCACACATTCTTGTTATTATCAACCAGGTCAAGAAATCAGATTTTCTTCAGTAAATCTGCCCTTTTGGCCCAGCACAATCAGAAGTACTTTGTCTCTCAGAAACAAAACAAAACAAAACAAGACAAAACACTAGCCTTTTCACAGGAATCACTTCCTTGTCTTCTTTTACATTTTGTCACTTTATGGGCCACCCAAAACATTACAGTTCAGTGGTGTCCATGTGGAACATGTGATACGCCTCTCTATTCCCTTTTCATCTTAATTTCTCTCTTCATCCCTTTCATTTCCTTACAACATATTTGTGGGAAAAAAATGGGCCATTTGATCTTAGAATTTCCCACAGACTGGATTTTCAGATTGGAGACTCATCCTACAATTCAGCATGTTGACAGCCCTTTGTCTTTCTTAAGAATGAAATCTGAATTTCATTCTGAATCTGAGGACTTGATTGGACATCCTTTTGACAAGACTACAGGCGTTGTTATATTCTTTCATCACGAACAGTGGTTGTCTCTCTTTTCATGATAATAGATGTTGACACTCAGTGCATAGGTCCCATTAAGGGGTAGGAAAGTGGTGATATTTGAATCCATTTACCTCTTTGTATTTTATTTGCTGGGAAACCTCTACAAAGGAACTCCTTCGCTCACCTATCATTTACGTAGAGTTCAAATACAGAGACAAGACAATTGCTAGGTGTTGTCTTTTATTTCCCAGTGCTCAAGATAACATTTTTCCTTATCTTTCTCCATATGTGACCAGTTACTTTATATCATCATGACCATGTTTGCTGGGTTTATCCAATTCAATTTCTATTTTTTTTTTTAAAGATTTTATTTATTTGTCAGAGAGGGAGAGAGAGCGAGCACAGGGAGACAGAATGGCAGGCAGAGGCAGAGGGAGAAGCAGGCTCCCCGCCGAGCAAGGAGCCCGATGTGGGACTCGATCCCAGGACGCTGGGATCATGACCTGAGCCGAAGGCAGCTGCTTAACCAACTGAGCCACCCAGGCGTCCCTCAATTTCTATTTTTAATAAAAACTCAAGTTGCCCCATCTCTGACCAGTCAGGTTTCTTGAAATTGGCTCTTGAGTCTTTTGGATGTGACCGTGGTAGTCTGATGGCTTCCTTGCTATGTAGTGTAACAGAATGTCCTAAGCTTGTATTTGTTTTCTATTACTGAGTAGCAAATTACCACACATTTGAGGTCTTAAGACAATGTACATGCTTGTATCTCACAGTTCTGTAGAGCCTTATAAGGCTGAAATCAATGTTGAATGAGCTACATTCTCATCTGGAGATTCAAAAGAAGAATAGCTTTGCACTGTCTGGGTGGCTCAGTCGGTCAAGCGTCTGCCTTGGGCTCAGGTCATGATCCCAGGGTCCTGGGATCAAGTCCCAAGGGGGGCTTCCTGCTCTGTGGGCAAACTGCTTATCCCTCTCCCTTTACCTGTTCCCCTTCTCATGCATGCAGCCATGTACTTTCTCTCTCTCTTTCTCTCAAATAAAATCTTAAAAAAAAAAAAAAAGGAATTCTTTCACATTTATTCAGGTTGTCGACAGATTCAGTTCCTTTGCTGTAGGACTGAGGTGCCCATTGTCTTCCTGGCTCTTGACTCATGGTCCCTCTTGGGTCTTAGAGTCCTATGCAGATTCTTTCCTCATGATCCCCTCTCTCTCTTCAAGTCAGGAGTGGCATGTCAAATCTCCCTTATACTTTGTGGGGGTTTTGTTTGTCTGCTTGCCTTTTTTGCAGCTTTACTGAAGTATAACTGACAATTACAATGGTAAGATATTTAAAATGTAAACGGTAATGATTTGATACACATCTCCATTGTGCTTTCAATTTCTTATTATTTTACAACCTGCAGGTTGTAAAATTATTTTACAAATAATGTAGTAGTTTTTGAACAGGTCAGCTAACCAGGATAGTCTCCATAGCTTTGGGATTTTAATTTCATCGCAGTATCTAGATCAGTGTTTGGTTAAAGAGCCAACAGGAATCTGGGGATATGTGTACACATGCATGTAATACATAATATTACATATAACCTCATAAGTGTGTACTAATATTTCTAATTTGAATTCAGGACTATAAGATTTTTACTTAATTTGCATATTACATGGTTATCTCCATTCTTCTGACCAGGAATTCTGGTTTTCAAAGACATATGTGACAAAAGGAATTAGAGTTTCCTATAATTACTTATCACTTTGTAAGATATTATACGCACAAATGTTTCAGAATGGCAGTGCTAATAGTAAAACCACTGATAAGCTTGTTTACCGAAAAAAATGTCAACTTTTTAAACTTAATAAAACATCTTGCATATTCTCCGACCATTAAAAATAGTTGTATTGTCTATATTTTCAAACACTCATTTTATTTCAGTTTTACAAGTAAACTATTTAAGAACTGCTCTGCTACTGGTACACATGGGTGGCTCAGCTGGTTAAGCATCTGACTCTTGATCATGATCTCAGGGTGGTGAGATGGAGCCCCGTGTCAGGCTTTGAGTCGGCTTGAAGATTCTCCCCCTCTGACCTTCCTCCCACTCTCACTCTCTCTCTCAAATAAATAAATAAATCTTAAGAAAAAGAACTCTTCTGATACGTGGAAGGATTTTATAATCCTATAGAATATAAGACTTTATAGGGGCGCCTGGGTGGCTCATTGGGTTAAGGCCTCTGCTTTCGGCTCAGGTCATGATCTCAGGGTCCTGGGATCAAGCCCCACATCAGGCTCTCTGCTCAGTGGGGAGCCTGCTTCCCTTCCTCTCTCTCTCTGTCTGCCTCTCTGCCTACCTGTGATCTCTGTCAAATAAATGAATAAAATCTTTAAAAAAATATATAAGACTTTATAGATTATGTCCCATAATTTTATAGACTATAGCTTGGTGTTGTTCACTTTAAATCAATAGTTTCAAATATGTGATGTGATCTTTCATTAAGTGGTTTCAAAGAATTTTTTTTTTTAAAGATTTTATTTATTTATTTGACAGAGAGATCACAAGCAGGCAGAGAGGCAGGCAGAGAGAGAGGAGGAAGCAGGCTCCCCTAGAGAGCAGAGAGCCCGATGCGGGGCTCGATCCCAGGACTCTGAGATCTTGACCTGAGCCGAAGGCAGCGGCTTAACCCACTGAGCCACCCAGGCGCCCCTCAAAGAATTTTTTAAATTCAGAAAATGTTATTTCTAAATTGAATGATCTTTCTCCATTTTATTTATATATACATACACTTGAACATGTATACATATACATACATATATATACACACATATATACACACCTGCATAAAAACACATATATATTACTTTATTTTTGTCCCTTTTAATCTGTTTTTCATTCTTTTTTAATTTGAAGATTTTTCCATCTTTATATTTCTTTGAAGGCTATTTGTTGTATTGTTCAACTTATTTTTTTTGTATTTTTAGGTTTGATGTTTTAATTTTTTATTTATATTATTATTATTAAAGATTTTATTTCCAAACAATCTCTATACCCAGTATGGGGCTTTAACTCACAACTCTGAGATCGAGGGTCACATGTTCCTCCGACTAAGCCAGCCAGGTGCCTCTAGATGTTTGAATTTTTAATTTTCGAAGTCTTTCCTGAGTCTTAGCCACTCATTTCTGAGGGTTTTTTTTTTTAATTCTTATTAAGACTTTTTTTCTCATGTTTGTCATCATTTTCCTAGTATCTTTCTACTCATTTTATTCTATTCATGGGTGTGTCTTCTGATGTTCTTTAATTTGTAGAAATGTGATTGTTTTCCATTGTGTTTTCTTGTTGTAATTATGTATAGGGTTAGATATTCATACTTTTATTCTTAGTTTTCCTAAACTTTGAGAAGGAGATTTGGTTCAGGGTAACTTTTCTAACACTATAGTACTCCGTTCTCTCAAGCATGCACATTGCATTAAAAATATGACAGCTCGCCTTCTGGAATTTCGTAGTTCCATTCCCCCTCCCTACATTTCTCTGGATTTTGTGGAACTCAGGTCAAGTGAATACATAATAGCAAAAGGCTCACACACTTACTCTAAGAACAGGGACTGCATCTGTTGTGTCCAATGTCGTATATCCTGCAGTTAGCACAGTGTGTGACAGATAAGAACTCAATAAATATCTGTGAAGATAAGAACAAATGAAAGTGTACTAACACACAACCTTCCAATTCCATCCCCCTTAGTCCCACGTAAGAGCTGAACTGAGTTGACGGACAACAGAGCCAATCATAACGCAGACAAGTGTTTAACTTTTCATCAGGGTTAAGCAGCTTCAACCTGTTTCTACTTTTGGCATCTTCCAGATGGGGCCTTGGATCAGGTAAGGTTGATTTATTCACACAATACTGTGTGAGGGGCTGGTATTAAAGATGAAAAAAGGCAGAGCCCTTGGCCTTTTATAACAAGAAACGGGTGTGTTCTGTATCTGGACAGCTTGAGTACCCTAAGGCTCAACCCAAGAAGAATGCCAAAACCTTTTCTTTTCTTTTCTTTTTCTCCTTTTGATTTGGGGTGGGGCAGAGAGGTCGTTTGGAGTAAGTGTTTTTGATGCCGACGTCTCAATGTAGAACCAACCAGGTGAAGGAAATGAGGGGCTTTGGGAGCGTTCTGGAGGAAAGATCTTCCAGGAGCCTTGGAGGTAAGAGAAAGCATGTTAAGTTTAGGGGAAATGCTAAGAGTTTATCTTGGTTTTTAATTCCCACAGCAGTATATTCTGAATTCATTTAGAGCGCTTACAACATTTGCAGTAATTAAAGTTAAGGTTTTTTTGTTTGTTTTGGTTTTTAGTAAAAAAAACGGTTGGGCATTGTCTTACTCCATTCAGACTGCTGTAACAAATTACGGTGGAGTGAATGGCTTATAAACAAGATGCATTCATTTTTCACAGTGCTGGAGCCTGGAAGTCTCAGATCAGCGTGCCAGCCCGGTCCTGTTCTGGTGAGTACCCTCTTTGGGGTTACATCCTGCCAACTTCTCTTTATATCCCAAGGCAGAGAGCAGAGGGGGGAAGGAAGCGCTCTCCTGATGGTTGTTTTTAAGGGAAGATTTATTGGGGCCCGTGCTTTGCTGTTCTTTAAAAATTACATTATGTAGAAATTTTAGTACAAAAGGGTTTTTCTGTACCAAACTAATGTAGATCTTTCCTAACGGTTTAATGCTTCACTTCTCCGTGGAAGCTGTAGTTTTAACAGTAGCTTTCGGTAGCCTGGTTAAAATCATGGACGCTGTCTTAGTGTTTTTCATCCCCAGGAACTAGGGCAGTGCCTGCAGCAGTCCTGGAAATTGAGCCTAGGTCTCATTCTTGTGTCTAAATTAGCTGATTCATTAAAATATTAAATTGTTTAAAGATGAAATTGAGTATCCATGCTTTACATTTGGACTTTTTGTGGCAACTTTGAATGCAAGTAGTTAAACTAAAGTGGAGATGAAACACAGCTGTCCAGATGCCTGAGTTATCAAAAGACTTCATAAGTAAGCAGTTCTTTAGAAAAATGAGCTCTTTTGTTCAATTTCTGTAGCCGAGCCCACATTTATTTGTATAGAAAAATTCCATTCCACAAATAGAGTAAGAGTAGAAATTAAGGAAATTTTTAATGCATGTAATAATTATTTTCTGAGTCTAGAAATAATATTCAGTGCCCAAGTAACTTACAGGAATGACTGTGGTAGATCTACCTTGATTTACATCTTTTTCTTGATGTTAATATCTAAATTCCCTTTTAAAAATCCATGTTATTCCTGAAGTTTCTTTTGATGTCACCTTCAGAATTTTAGACTACTGAAGTATTCTTTAGTAAAAACATATCTACAAAATTAACAATTGTTTATGAGAATAAACTCATAAGTTTAATTTATTTAATCAGGGCTTTATTTTTACCTCATTAGAAAAGAGAAGGAGAAATGCTCTGATTTGTTCCCTGCTTTCATAATCAACATGTTGAATAAACTGATGTCTCTTCCTCCTTGAGTTTACTCACAGAATTACTAAGTTGAAAGTGCCATTCTGTTCCCTCCAGTTCTTTTCAGGAGGCCAAAACAGCCTAGATTCTCGCATGAGCATTTGAGAACTTTTTGACTAAAATAGCTAACCTTAAAAGATGTTTTCACATCATGAATACATTTAATAATATTGAGTAGAAAATTGTTTGCCACCGTTTTAAAAGATAATAGTTCTCTTCCGTGGAATTCAAACTTTTTTTATATTTAGAATGTGTTTTCTAGACAAAAATGTTAAATGGAGCAAGGTCCATGAATAACAATTGAATCAGAACAACGTGTTCAAATTCATTTATTCAGGAGATGACTTTATTCCGTAAAGTGCTGCATATGTTTAGTTGAGGACATTTGTGTACTATGCATTATATTTTGAAAATCAAGAATGTTGTTTCTTAGCTTGCTGTTGGAGGAAGTCTTTTGGAAGTTTTATCACTAGCATTTTCTCTAAGCATAGGATAATTTTAACTCTGTATCTAGTAGTTTTGCCCTGGAGAGATGCTAAATACGTAGACCCATTTTGTAACCTCCAGTGGGTGGTCTTTTGCATTGACTTAACATACTTTTTGAGTATTGTTTACTTGGTAGGATATAACTTTCTGGAGAAGATTCTCAAAATTGAGCGATCCAAACATTATAGTTTTTAATTTCTGACTTCTAATTTTCATGGAAAAAATTAACACGAAGACACCATGATACCCATATCTGTTCCTCACTGCCTGCTGACTTTATAAAACCTCTAAATTTTGGTGCCTATTATGCAAAGCACATATTATAATGCGCAGATGCTCTATTCACTAAAAAAAATTACTTCCTTTGTCACGAGATGGCGCTGCACACAGTTCTAAATGGGCTCTTCTTCCTTAGGAAAGAAATTGTGCAGCAAGCATTCAAGAGAGAGCAGCAGAGCTTTTGAACACTCCCACTTTGCTTCCACGGTACTGGAAAGTAATATAAAATGGCTAGGCAAAAGGAAAAACAGTTCTCCAAGAACTGAGAAACAGAACAAAAATGAAAGGGAAGGATGAAAAAAATAGGAGTATTAAAGTGCAGATTTTGAGCATGTAATTATTATTAAAAAAAAAAAACTATTTGAGATCCTTAATATTGCCCAAAAGAGAATCCCTTCCTCCCCATTTCCTTCCTCACTGAACCTAAGTACAAATTCGAACTTGGCAAGAGAATCACATGTTACGATGTTTTCAATCCGCCAAGGTAAGCCGTGGGCAGAAATAGCCATCTCTGGTTTTTTAGCACATTTGCAGTGAATTTTTGCAGAATGGATACTACTTTTCCACTTAAAGTTTTTAGTGCCTTTCCATGGCACTCAGAGTTAAATCCGGGCTCCTGGAGTTATTCAGAGTGGCAGATTATGAACTGTTTTATGGATTTGCCATGACATAACATACTTACTGAAAAAATCAATCATGTCATTAAACACACGTCTTAATTCAGCTGACCTTTTTCTTTCTTATCAAGGCTTTCTTGAAGAAGGAGCTAGTGTATTGATTAGCTATAAGCACAGTAGGACTGTGTTAGAGCACTCCTCATCTACCTCTGTCAGTCTGCGTTTTTATGTTTTTTGGGGATTTTTTTTTTTTTTTTTTGCTTTTTTTCTCTTGCTTCATATGCTCCATCCCCTGTGGCCTTTCCACACCTAAAGTCAAGGAAATGAGTTATTTTTTGCATTAGGGCATCTGTACATACTGCTTCTTTTTCTGAAATGCCTTTGCTGGATTTCTTTTCATCCCTCATGCCACACTTCAGATCTCACAGAGGTATTCCCTGGGCCACCTCATCTATAGTCAATGATTCTATTTCATTAGCACCCCTTCTTTTTTTTTATGTCTGTTTCCAAAAAATATAACTATATAAATGAGGCACAGCCTTCATATTTCAAATAGATTTGAGCAAGCCATATAATGGGCCCTCTAGTGAGCCACATCATACATTAGCCTAGGATAGATTCTAAAGAAACATTCAGAACTTTATTTAACCCTGAGCTTCTAAAAATTACTTTTTAGTATTAACATTTCAGGAAGCTATCCAGAAGACCTTTTAGAAAACACTGCTCAAATTCATCCAGGCTCTGCATTTTGTAGAAGAGGAAACAGACTCAAGTTAGTAATTGCCCGTGGAATAAGTCTAGCCAGCAACAACTCTTTGATGGACACAGTTCTACTGAGAGTGGATTTATTTCCACAGAGTGATTGATCCCGCTCCTATCATTATTTTTCATTGCTCCTGTCTTACTATATTTGGGCTGCATTTTATCAACCTTGATTCCAGTAGCTCTCTTTAAAATCATCACAGACCAAATTTTATCACAATATCCAAAATATTTATTTGGATTCGTGCTTCTTTTCTCTCTGCTTCTACCCACAAAAAGCTGTTATTCATTATTCAGTTGCATTTTGGCAGGTTTCGATTATAGCATTGATCAAAGAGAATAGCAGATTTAGTTCAGTGTCGCCCTCCCCCTTCTAATTTAAACTTTTAAAGGGAAGTGATTTGTTACTCATTCTTGTTACTCTTAGAAAGAAAGGCCCCCAAAGAAATAAATACTAGAGGATATATATATGAGGATGTTTTCCTCTGGAGTTATTCACGGTCTAGCGGGGAAATTGACGTAAATACCAGCAATTATAATGTGTCAGGCTGTGATATATTCCGTGACAGAGAAAGGTTAGCTGCGATGGTATGTTCCAGCTTCGCCTTTCTGAAGTGGAAATATGTGAGTTAAATGGAACTAACAGACAGGGTCTTATCCTGTGGAGGAGGAGAAAGGCTGAGGTAACACCGTAACACAGTCATGCTGTATTTCCCACCTCAGAATGCTCTAGCCTGACTAAATGCTGCAGACCTTAGGATTAGCCGACAACCCCACAGAGATGTCTTTTCTGGGACCTTCACAAACCAAAGCAGTGTCCCAACTGAGATGACCACTGACACCTTTTAACCTTGCTTCATAAAATCTCAATTTAATATTATGCATGAAATTATGTAATTTTATTGATATCTCCTAGTGAAATGAAATCTTCATAAGAGGAAGACACTGTATTTTGATTGCTGTACCCTCAGTGCCTAGCAGAGTGTCTTTTTTTTTTTTTTTTAAGATTTTATTTATTTATTTGACAGAGAGCGATCACAAGCAGGCAGAGCGGCAGGCAGAGAGAGAGGAAGGGAAGCAGGCTCCCTGCTGAGCAGAGAGCCTGACATGGGGTTCGATTCCAGGACCCTGGGAACATGACGTGAGCTGAAGGCAGAGGCTTAACCACTGAGCCACTCAGGAGCCCCGCAAAGTGTCTTGAACATAGTAGATTCTCGATAATTATCTGTAGAATGTGAAAAAGCAGAGAAGTTGGTGAATTGCTTGTTGTGAGTTTTAGGGGGTGATAGAAGATGGAAAATGTAGGAGAGGAGGTTGATTTTGAAATTTATGTTAAAGACGTAGGATTTTATTCTATTGCTTACAGGAAGTCCTTGAAGGTATTTGAGGAAAAGAGTAAATGAATGAAGAAAAGTATCTTAGTCAAGGCTTCATACTAAGTTTTCTGACTCCCTCATGAACTGTACCACAATAAAAATCACTGAACCTAACAGAATACGCTGTACAAATAAATAATATGTATATGTATTCTCAAAATGTCAGTCAAGTATAAAGAGAGATTCTATTAGCAATATAGTTATAAAATAGAGTTATTAACAATATGGTCATTAATAAGTTACTTTCTTAATCTTGGATATTTTAAAAATAATACTTATTTTTAAGGGAGCCTCCCCAGAGAAGCCTCGAAATTCAGGTGTCATTAATTTTTTATCTCCTCTAGACTAACCTGCATTATCAGGTTAGTGGCTGATTATTTGCGAGTGTTTAAAAACAGTCTTGGAGGGGTTGCCTGGGGGGCTCATTTAATGGGCGGATTCTTGGTTTGGCTCCAATTGTGATCTCAGGATCCTCTTCTCAGGGTCATGATCTCAGGGTTGGAGATCAAACTCGGGCCTTGGTTTTGTGCTCAGTGTCGAGTCCCACTGGAGATTCTTTCTCTTCCTCTACCCCTCCCCTCATGTGAGCGTGTGCTCACATGCACGCTCTTTCTAAATAAATAAATAAATAAATAAATCCTTTAAAAAATAAATATAAAGACTTAGAAATAATAACTAATAAAACTCCTTAATAAATAACTAATAAAACTCCTAGAGCTGTGCAGATAGGTTAGTCACTAGGTAGATGTGCCCACTTAAATGCAACTTAATTAAAATTAAGTAAAATTTAAAAGTTGGCTCCTCCTTCACACTTACCAGATTTTTAAGTGCTCCTTTGATCACTGCAGAAAATGCCACTGAAGAGTATAATAATAGCTTAGAGGGCAAAAATGACAACAACCCAAAAGCTTCATCATAGTAGCTTCCATTTTTGTACTACATTTTTTTCAACACACTTGTTTTCTGTGATTTCTTACTTGACTCTGGGCATGAGCTGTTGAGGTAGAATATATAGGAATCCCCATCATCACCATCACTAAGAGGAGGGAAGTAGGGAAGAGCAGCTCAGATGACTCACCAGCTCCACATTGGTCACAGCACCAGAGCTGAAATAGAATTTTGACTCAACTACAGACACCTTTCCTGGGTGAGAGCTAGAAAAAAAAAAAAAGAAAGGAAGGAAGGAAGGAGGGTGGGAAGGAGAGAAGGAGGCAAAGAAGGAAAGAAGGAAGGAAGGAGAAACAAACAAAAAAACCTCTCAGTCATGGATTCTGAGAAGATCCCCTTCTAAGAGCGACCTGGAAATGAGGAAAAATGAGGTGAATTTGCACTCCTGACTGAAATCACCCCTCCTGTGATTCGGTATGCCAGGTTCTTAGCAGTGTACTGTGGAAACACATGGCAAGATAAGATGGTAAAAGAAGTACATGCATTTTCATCAAATTGAAGGAAATGAAAGTAGGAAAGTGGCGGTCAGCAAATCTTGTCAAGAGCTCAGAATCCCCTAGTCATCCCAGGCCAGGCTGTTGATCTGATTGGCTGTGACGAGGGTTGATTGGTGGTGAGGGCAGCAGCTTCCTAGCAACGTCTGTGGAGTCTGGCATTCCGTAGTCACTCGGGCATGCCAGCCACACTGCCATTTGCTACTTTATCTTACTTTTGTTTATAAATACAGGCAAATGAGGGAAAATAAAAAGGGAATGCTATAGTAGCAGCTCTACTGAGGAGGATATTTTCCATAATGTAGATTAACAAGAGAAATATGTTTAACCGATAAAACAGAGTGTAAAACCTTCAGCTTAAAATCCAAAGCTGTAAATCACATAAAATTCATGGCTTGGAGGACAATGTGTGACTCATAAAATTTCAATTTGTGTAAGTGGATGTTGTTCCTAGCTACACATAAAGACAGAGCTGCAAGACGATTTCCATAGCAGGCACCGTGGCGACACCCACCTTCACTTTGTAAGTGGCCCGGGGAGTTTAGATTGAGGACCTCACCGTGTATGTTTGGGGATGTGAAGGACAGCGTCTGAGTCCTGACCCTTTAAGGAAAAGTCCACTTGCTGCTTATTAAATTTAATAAAGCAGGATCAAAGTTAATCAAGCTGGGAAAGAGTAAGGCACTTGCTAAGTGAAAATGAGTAGTCATTGAGTAAACAAACACATTTGCAACAATGATTTTCCTCTTTTGGGTCATCTCATGGATATTCATTATTATTCACCACAAGAGAGAAGCTTCTTAGTAAAATAATAAAATGTATCCAATGACTTTGCTGATGTTTTTGACCTTCCCACCCTCATTACCTCCCTCACTCCCTCCCTCCTTCTCTGCCCAACTTGGTCCCATCCCCCTCAAGGCAGTTGCTGTATTTGTACTTTGGCCAGGATCAAGAACTAGTTGGCTATTTTAACTCAGAAAATGCATACTTAAACATACATTGTAAGAGAGAATAAGAATTAAGAAATACTTTTTCCGAAGGGAGAATAGGAGAGATGAAATCTTTCAATGGCCAATAAACCCCCTAATTTCATAATCTATTTGCAGATGTTTTGATAGCAAGGGGATGATTATTTCTGCTATATATAGACAGAGCGAGAGAAGGCAAGAGCGAGCAAGGATCCATCTTTGCTCTAATTAGCATTCCTTATATTGATACATGATTACTAAACTCCATAAGTAGGGTGACCATAACACTTCTCTTCCAAACCAGGGAATGTTTAAAAGTGAAAGGGCACTATTAATAATGAATAGCATGGCTCATACAACAGTACCAGTATGCGGGCGCAGTACCCGGCTAACTGTGATGTGTGCTCTTTGTCCTACTCTTTGTCCTACAAGGTTATTGTGATCAAAAGCGTAACAGCTTCCAGACTTACTTGCTGACAAAGGTAGAATGTATCTTCTCGGTAATAAATATCATAGAGTCCAGCCAACACTTTTTTGTCTGCATTCTTCAAAGACTCTCTGTTTACCTCTTGGTTAAATGTATAATCTTGTTATTTATTTATAAGGGTCTGAGGGCTGAGCTGGTTAAAAAAGCAACATTGCTTTCACAACTCTCCATAACCAATGGCAGTGGTTTCTAGTTTGAAATTATGGGGCTCCTTCCTCAGCGACTCTGGCCTAGCAAAGAAGACATCTCTCTTTTGGTACGATATCACACAGCTAGAGAACTTTGAAAATTATCCTGGGCACTTGGTTCAAATATTTAATATTCTGTCTGCTGGGCAGGATTTGAGATATATTATTACCTGGCCACTTTATGATGCATGTTGCAGATTCTCACTGACTAGCAGAAGATTGAAATACATTTTGTGATTTTTTTTTTTTCTGGTACCATTCATGGTACCCCAGAATAGGTCAATAATTAAAGAATGGGTTAATTTGTTTTTTAAAGATTTATTTATTTATTTATTTATTTATTTATTTGACAGAGATAGGGAGCGTGATCACAAGCGAGGGGTGTGGCAGGCAGAGGGCAAAGCAGGCAGAAGCAGGCTCCCTGCTGAGCAGAGAGCCCAATGGGAGACTCGATCCCAGAACCCTGGGATCAAGACCTGAGCTGAAGGCAAATGCTTAACCAACTAAGCCACCCAGGCATCCCAAGAATGGGTTTATTAACTGCATACTTTAAATAATGTTTGAGACGAGAAAGTGATCAAATTTAATAGGAAGACAACATAATCTGACAGCACCTAAATTAAGAAAGAATATAATGGTATCTTCATTAAAATACAGACATAGAAGTAAAATAAATAAGATTAAAAACAAACAAACAAACAAAAAATCATCTGTCAGCTAAAGAACTGAGGGCATAAAAATACCATCAATGAGAGAAAACCAGGAAGGGAGACTAGAGAGAGAGAGATAGAGATTGATAGATCTAGAAATCTGACTTATAACCAGAATTTTGTGCACCTGTTCTTTTTCAGGATAATTACTTAGAAAAATACAAGAGAATTTCTAAATAAACAAATGAAAACATACACCAAGTTTAACTTCCAACTCCTCTGCCTACCACTCCCCCATTTTCCTCTTCCTCTCCTTTGTTTAGATCAATGTGGATGTTTCCAACTGAAAGAAATATAAAACACAAGCCAAATTTGACTAAAATATTAAGGCGGAATATTTGGTTCATATACCTACAAGTTTCGGAGGAACTGTGATGTGCAGACATGGTTTGAATGGGACTCTAGGGCCTACACACTGGGATTCTCTTGGGCCCTGTGTGCCATCTTCAATGCCAGAAGGCTTTTTTGTGGTGGTAACTTTGCAGTTGTTTGGATGGAGATTAATGTTCATGGTATGGTGGTTAGTATTCCTGACCGAAGACTCAAGTTCCACACTGGTTTCTTGGCTTGGGTAACCAGAACACATTTTTTTTGGTTAGAGATCTTCTCTGTTCACAGAGTCATGGGTGAATTCAGGCTTACTTCCAAATGCCTGGCTGCAGGGCCGTCACACCATTGGGTAAGTGTGGGATAAAGGACTAATTAGCATAAATGGCACCTGCCCAAAGGAAATTCTGGAGATCATTATGCATATTCCAGTAAATAAATTATCAGCCTCATTTTTTTAATGGAAAACCCCCACATTAGATGCCTATCTTTATTTATTCAACTTTTTAAATTTATTTAACAAAATACTGTGGACCTATCAATACACCGGGCACCTGGCACCAAATATGGAGGCACAAAGGTGGGAATGGGTAGGCATGTGATTATTGCATATTGATTTCTACCTGAAATTCCTCTTTATTCAGATCTTGCCATCCTCCTTTCACCAGTGGACTCTGATGTTCTCGTGTTCCCTTCCCATTTGGAGAACTTGTTATAATAAAACTTTTACTTCAGCAATGTTTAAAATATATTTTTCAAGAGAGGATTTCTCTGGTAGAGCAGCCATCCCGTGTGTTTTCTTTGTAATGTAAATATTAAAGATCTTCCTCTATCTAGCCCCTAACATTCAGTCTGGCCTATTTTAATGTTGTCTTATTTTCTCTCCTGCCAATCTTTCCTTTCCCCCAGTTATTTCCCAGGTGGATCGAATCCTACTCTTTTCTACTATTTTAGAGAGAAGTTGCAATATAGTTATTTTTATAAGAAACAAGATTAGGTGCAAGAAACAAGTCCACACATATTTCCTAAAATAACATTGATATGTTCAAACTTAGTAGTAACATTTGTGGGGCATATTTTGTTCCTGCTGGATTTAAACATGATGGAGGCAAATGTGAAATAGAATATGTTAAGTAATTACAATAAAAACACTGCTAAAAAATGTTCCAATATCTTTTCTTAGTTAGACTGATTTGTCAGTTGGCTATCAATATTGGAGATAGGTTAAAAAAATGGTACAGTTGTGTAATGAAATCTTGTGCAGTTGTAATAATTGAAGGGCCACTTTATATATTGATAGGTCCACAGTATTTTGTTAAATAAATTTAAAATTGAATAAATAAAGATGGGCATCTAATGTGGGGTTTTTTCCATTAAAAAATGAGGCTGATAATTTATTTACTGGAATATGTATAATGATCTCTAGAAGGATACATAAAAAACCTGTAGCATTTGTTCCCCAATATTGAGTAACACAGGAACTGGACAATTAAGGGACATTCTATGGAATTCAATTTTAATTTTTTAAAAGATTTTATTTATTTATTTGACAGGCAGAGATCATAATCAGGCAGAGAGGCAGGCAGACAGAGAGGGAAGCAGGCTCCCCACTGAGCAGAGAGCCCAACGTGGGGCTCGATCCCAGGACCCTGGGATCATGACCTGAGCTGAAGGCAGAGGTTTTAACCCACTGAGCCACCAGGCGCCCCTTCAATTTTAATTTTATGTTAAAGAATGCCATACAAGATTGTATAGATCTATATGTAGAGACAACGTAGAGATGTATTAACTTTGGAAAAGAAGTCAGACTAAAAATAATAGCCTGAATTTGCCAACTATAGCATATTTAATGCAATGTGGTCTTATTTTTTGAACGCTTGAAAATCTTGAATTGCTTTGTGGCTTTGTTCTGAAGATTGATTCTCACCTTACAAAGCTCTAGAACAAGATGTTGGAGAAAATCACTACTGTGTGTGTGTGTGTGTGTGTGTGTGTGCGTGTGTGTGCATGGTCACCTATTGAATATTTCTTTTTACTCAGGTTCCTCTTTTCTGTGGCACCTGATTATTCTCTTTGCTTTGCTGAATGGAAATTCCATGAAGTAGGGATGCTTTTCTTTTTCATTCTTTGCTTTATGTGCTAGGATAAAGGAGTGCACGATATACAGTAACCAGACCATAACTATTTCTTACATGAACAGTATTTTTAAATGTGTTGTGCCTGGGGCACCTGGGTGGCTTAGTGGGTTAAGCCTCTGCCTTCAGCTCGGGTCATGATCTCAGGGTCCTGGGATCGAGCCCCAAATTGGGCTCTCTGATCGGCAGGGAGCCTGCTTCCCCCTCTCTCTGCCTGCCTCTCTGCCTACTTGTGATCCCTCTCTCTTTGTCAAATAAATAAATAAAATCTTTTTAAAAAAGTGTTGTGCCATTCTTAAAATTTTTCTTATTCGTTTTATATTTAGTAACTTTTGCTTAATATATTACATTTATAAGTAATTGTTGTGGCCTTTCCTGAAGAAATAGTAAAAAAAAAAAAATCAAAGCAAGAAAGACACAATCTAAAGGTTAGGCAACATTCACAGGTTTTCATAGGATGACTTTCTGAGTAATCTATAGATCGTTCTCCCAAAATCAGTCCTAATTATCAAGACAGTAACTGAATTGATGTGTGGATTATAGAATATTGTATGAGATTATCCTTGATAGAGAGGGCACTAAAAAAAAATAGGACTTTTTAAAAATATCAGTTTCCCCATTATTTTGGTCAGTCTAAATATTAAAAGCACGTAGAATATCTGCTTTGACAACATGTTTTAAATCTTAGAAAATGCACTGTACCACCTAATGGACCTAATGTTCTCCTATAAACAAAGAGCATCTGGTAATACTGTTCTTCTCTTAGTGGTTATCCATTCGTCTCCTCGAGATCCTATGATGGTATTCCAAGTGTGTGGGGTTTTTTTGTTTTTTGTTTTTTGTTTTACTAGACCCTTTGGTTGTAATTAGTGATGAACATATTCAGTACTCACCATGATGAACATTTTCTTGATATTTGGCTGGAAAACTTAAAGGCCATGTGTACCTACACTGGGCAATTTTGTAGCATGTACTTAATCTCAAGCTACATAGGTTGGTGTGGTCATAAGAGATACTAGTCATGAGACCATGCTACATTTAATAAAAATGTTAATGGCAAATGTCCCTGACAACCCATTTCCAATTTAGCATTATTTTTTCCTTAGTATGTCTCAAGACTTCTTCTTATATCTATAAATGATGCAGAAGGAAAGTTATTTCATTTCACCTAAATTGTTATTATATTAACTTTAGCAGTGACTTGGCAATGAAGCTAAGTCCCTAACCAGTGCTTTGAAATCTGTCTCTGAGGGCTGGGTATAGTGCAAGCTCTGTAGTATCTTGCATGTTGAAGTGATCCTCAAAGTGGAATATGAAGGCCTATTTAAATATTTTGAACCATGCATTTTCAAAAGACCAATAGGAAAATGAACAGAGGGCATGAACATAGAGTTGGAAAAAATATGTATGTTAGCCATGTGAAAAGCTATTCATCATCACTCATAAATAAAGAAAAGCAAATTGAATCATCTATGAGCTATTTTTTGAGCAGTGAATTTGCAAAAGATGAAATATTTAAGGTTGTAAAATAATGCTAAGGATGTTGGAGAAAATTATTTGTGCATTGTACACAAAAAGTTGATAGGATAAAAACTTTTATTGCAGCTTTTATTGTAATAATAAAGGACAATTAATCACAATCATCATCATAGGACACTAGATAAAGTGTAATGCATTCCTCCACTGGAATGCTTTACAACTATTAAAAACAAAATAGATTTACATGTGCTGATAGGAAAATATCCCCCAACATTTATTATGAAATTGAAAATATGTAATGAGAAATTGTAAGTACAATATTCTTCCATTTGTGTTCAGAAAAAACCTATATATCTACACACCCTTAAATAGATACTAAGTTTTTCTAAAAGAATATATAAGAATATTAACACAGTGGCTTTCTCCAGGGTAATGTGCAGAAGTACTATGATAGAAAGGAAAATATCTTTTTAAGTCTGTTAGACATTTTTAAGCCAGGTACATATATTGTATTAATTTGTTAATACGGAATTTATATTGCTTAAAGGTATAAAATCAATGTTTTGTAAAGTTTTCTATGTACTTCAGAGCTCATATAAGCCTCATGTTCCTTTTTATCTGTCTCATGAAAAATGAATCAATATTAAAAAATCTAAACATATTAGCTTATTAAAAGGATGTTCTTTGAGTTGAGTAATGGGGAAGGGGTAGTGGTACTGTTCCAGTTGCTGAAGAATGTGTAGAACAACACTGGGCAGGGTGGTCAGAACCCAGGGTGGGGAGAAAACCCTGCAAAATTTAGGAAGTATGGTTTGTGGATGTTCAGTTTTCCTGGGCAAAAATTAAAAGGATTTCATAGCCATATATACTTGAAAAATGATTGGTTAAATTTTCTTAACAAAAGGGATGCAAAAGCTTTCTTGAAGCTCTCCTGGGCATTCTGAAATGTTGATAGAGTCTTACTTTCTAAAGGTTTTTGTCCTGGGAAAAGGAATAGAACTGTGGGCACACTGTTGAACCCTAATCTAGTAAATTTATGCATCTAGTAAGTAAAACTTTAAAAATCATTTTTTGAATGTTTAATGCTGATGAAAACTAAATGAAATTTCTTTAAATATTTGAACTGATGGCAAATTGAGTTTGATCAGTTCTTTTGAACTTTTCAAATATTTTTAACAAAATATTTATAACTACAACTATTAGAAATGTATTACTGTGTTGACACTGAAACCCTTTTAAAAATATCAGCACAAGCATTTTAGTTTCTTTTATTCCAACTTTCTACCAATTTTTAGATTGAAAATGACACTAATTGAGTTGAGCTTTCAAATGTGAAGTAAGTTGACCCAAAGAGAAACAATACCTGGGATTCAGTATCTGGGTTACCAACCGTTATCAGTGGGCTGTAGAACTTATGTTATTTTTCTGAATTCTTGGATTTAAGGTGGGTCTCTGTTTTTCTATTCAAATTACATTTAATTTTTATCTTCTAGATTTTTTAATTTTTAAATAAGGTATTTTTCTTTTCACAAAATGTCATTCACTTTTTATTTTATCACTGCCAAGATTCTGTGTTAAACCATTGCCAAGTCATTATGTCTTGGCTTTAGTCCATAGTTGCCTTTGGAAATATAAGTTTGTTTCTCTTTTCAGCATTGCAGTGTAATTAATAGAGACCTCTCAAGCGGTGTTTTTCAACCAGGGGCAGTTTTGTCCTATAGGAGATGTTTGTCAATTTTTGTTTGTCATAACTGGGACAGAGGCTGTTGGTCTCTACTAGATTGAGGCCACAAACGCTGCTAAGCATCCTACAGGGCTCAGGGGAGCTCCCCTAAAGAACTGTAGAACCCCACATGCCAATAGTGCCAGGTTTGAGAAAACAAAATCTTATATGGAGATCAGTAGAATCTGTATTTTAAAGTACTTCTGAAAGTTTAACATGCAGATGCATTTATAAAAGCAGATTCTGATTTGGTGATGAATATGGAAAAGGACCAAACTGTACTCACTTTACCCTTTCTGAGCTGCTCTCAGTTTCAGAGCCAGTGAGTAGGCAGGTTGCCTTATATAAACATACAGGGAAGGCTCTATCCCGAGTCAGCCGGGGTCAATGTGCATAGTCCAGCTGAAGGAGAGAATCAGCCAACAAGTTGAGCTGTATATCCAGTGCCATATTGGATTCATTATTCTGACTGGATTCATTGTTAACAACAAAATTGACCATCTGAGCTCCAGGAAGACTGGCCTTAGTGCCTTTTTTCCCCCCCTATTTACTTAAAGGGGAAGAACAGTGTTATTTGTCGCCCCTTCACAAAAATTCCCTTTTCTTTTTTAACCTTACATAATCACAGGTTGGCTGGTGAGCACTTTAAGTTGGCCCCTTAATCTCCTATCCCCAGCCCAGTTAACATCAAGGGCATTTTTGCTTTCTGGTAACAAAAGGCCATTCCAACCTAACTCGATATTTTTCTAGTTTTGAGCATCAGCTACCCTTGGGAGTCCTGCTTTCTTTCTAGTATCCTATTATACTTACTATTATATTATACTACATCATATAGATATTACATTATATCATAGTTAATATTATAGATTTTTTTGGTATAGATGAAAATCTGAAGACTGGAAACATACTTGAGAATCCATCATGGGAAAAGTGCTCTTGATGATTTTGGTGTTGGGCCACTGTTGGGCAAAGCAGCCAATGTTTTCATTTACCAGCTAATCTTAATATTTCCTTCCTTATACTTTAAATTTGGTTTGCTTTTTTCCCCTACTCTTTTAAGGCACAAGGTTATATTTGTGGTGGGAGATCTTTCATATTTTTTAATATAGGCATTTACTGCTATAAATTTCCTTCTAACCGTGGCTTCTGCTGCATCTCACAAGTTTAGGTATGCTGTGTTTTCATTTTTATTCATCTCAACGTATTTTCTAATTTCCTTGTGATTTCTTCTTTGATCCATTGGTTGATGGTATTAATTTCCACACGTTTGTGAATATTCCAGATTTCTATTACTGACCTCTAATTTCGTTCCTTTGTGGTCAGAGAAGATAATTCTGTGTGATTTCAATCTTTTTAAAATTTATCGAGACTCTTTTTGTGACTTGACATTTGGTCTGTCCTATAGAATATTCCATGTACACCCAGAAAAAATAAGTATTCTGTTATTGTTCCTCACAGGTCTTTCATGTAGTTGGTTTACAGCATTGCTAAAGTTTTTTTTTTTTTTTTAAAGATTTTATTTATTTCTTTGACAGAGAGAGAGAGATCACAAGTAGGCAGAGCAACAGGCAGAGAAAGAGAAGGTGAAGCAGACTCCCCGCCGAGCCAAGAGCCCGATGCGGGCTCAGTCCCAGGAACCTGAGACCATGACCTGAGCTGAAGGCAGAGGCATAAACCACTGAGCCACCCAGGCACCCCAGCAATGCCAAAGTTTTTTATCTCCTTGATAAATCTTCTGTCTAGTTGTTCTACTCATTATTTAAAGTAGAGCATTGAAGTTCCCAAATATTGTTAAATGGTCTGTTCCTTTAATTCCATTAGTTTCTGTTTCACATATATTGATGCTCTTAGAGGTGCTGTTAGAAGACAGTACACTTATAATTTATATATATATGTTCTTTTTTTTAAGATTTTATTTATTTATTTGACAGAGATCACAACTAGGCAGAGAGGCAGGCAGAGAGAGAAAGGAGAAAGCAGGCTCCCCGCAGAGGAGAGAGCCCTATATGGGGCTCTATCCCAGGACCCTAGGATCATGACTTGAACCGAAGACAGAGGCTTTAACACACTGAGCCACCCAGGAGCCATAATTTATATATATATTCTTGATGGTGCATCAAAATCTCCCAACTTCCTTCACTTTGACTATATATTATTTATTCTTATATCATTTTAATTGATCTTTATTTCTTGTAACAACTTTTTTTTCCAACTTTATTGCAATATAATTGACATATAACTGCACTTTTTGTCTTAAAGTCTCTCTGTCTGATATTAGCATAACTACTCAAGCTCTCTTTTGGTATAAATATATATATATACTTTTCCATTCTTTCCCTCTGAACTTAATGGTGCCTTTGTATCTAAAGTGTCTTAAATTAACATAAATAAATTTCAAAATTCAGTTTTGCCAATCATGCTTTTTTTTTTTAAGGATTTTATTTATTTATTTGACATACAGAGATCACAACTAGGCAGAGGGAGAGAGAGAGAGAGAGAGGAGGAAGCAGACTCCCTGCCGAGCAGAGAGCCCGATGCAGTACTCAATCCCAGGACCCTGGGATCATGACCTGAGCCGAAGGCAGAGGCTTAACCTACTGAGCTACCCAGGTGCCCGCCAATCAAGCTTTTAATTGGAAACTTCAGTCTGTTTATAGTTAATATAATTTCTGATAAGGAAGGACCTATGCAATTTTGCTATTTGTTTTCTATATGTCTTATATCTTTTTTTCCCTCTCAGTCCTTCTTTACTGCCTTATTTTGTGTTCATTTTAATTCCCTGAGTTATATTTTAGTGGTTATCCTGAGGATTATAATTAACCTCTGAATTCAGAAAAATTTAGTTTGAATTAATGCCATTAAAATTGCTTTTAATGGTATATAAAACTTTGATTCTATGTAACTCTCCCCTTGGCTTCTTTATGTAGTTATTATTACAAATTACATTTTTATATACTCTGTGCCCACTGACATTGATTTATAATCACTATTTCTGCAATTTCCTTTTAAATCATATAGGGAAAAAGAGGAGTTGTAACCAAAACTACACTTATACTGACTTTTATATTTACCTATGTAGTTATCTTTATCTCTGTTTTTTATTTCTTTGCATGGGTTCAATGTATATCATTTCATTCTGAAGAACAACCTTTATATAACATTTCCTGCAGTTCAGCTCTACTAGAGATGAACTCTCCGCCGTGTTTTTATCTAGAAATGTCTTAATTTCTCCATGACTTTTGAAGGATGGTTTTACCAGATAAAAAGTTCTTGGTTGACAGATGTTTGTTTTATCTTTAAGTACTTGAACTGCATCATCCCATTGCCTTCTGGTCTCCATGATTTCTGATGAGAAATCAATTGGTAATCTTATTAAGGATCCTTACACAGACACGTTTCTTTCCTGCTACTTTCAAGATTCCTTGTTTTTGGCATTCAACATTATAATCATAATAATCATAATAATATGATTATAATATGCCACAGTGTGAATATCTTTGGTTTTTATCCTACGTGGAGGGTGTTAAGCTTCTTGGATGTGTATGTTAATGGGCCTTATGCAATTATGAAGGTTCAGCCATTATTTCTTCAAATATGCTGTCACTTTATCTCCTCTTCTTCTGGGAATCCTCTTAGCATATATTGGTGTCCGAGGGCATTTAGATTCTGTTAATTTTTCTTCTTTGTTTTTCCCTTTTTCTGAGACAAGATAATTTCAGTTGTCTCCTCTTCAGGTCATTGATTCTTCTGTCTGCTCAAATCTGCTGTTGAGCCCTTCCTGTGGTTTTTTTTTTTTTTTTTTTTTTTTCAGTTCTATTACTGTACTTCGCAACTCCAACATTTTTCTTTCGGTCCATTTTTTAAAAAATTCTGTATCTTTATTGATATTGTTTATTTGGTGAGACATTGTTCTCATAGTTTCCTTTAAGTCTTTATATATGGTTTCCTTTCACTTTTTGAGCATATTTAAAATACTTAATTGAAAGTCTTTGTGTGGTAGGTCCAGATGTGGGCTTCCTCAGAGACAGGTTCTATTTATTGACTTTTTTTTCCCCTTTACATTAGTCATACAAAAACAAACAAACAAAAAAACAAACCCTGGTTATTTGCATATTTCATGATGTTTTGTTGAAAACTGGCCATTTTGGATATTAAAATATGACAACTCTTGAAATCAAACACTGCTCTCTCCTCGGGGGTTTTGTTGCTTTTTGTTATGTTTGCTTGTTTGTATATTGACTTTTAAAAAGTTAATTCTGTGAAGTCTATATCTCTTCTAGTATGTGGTCACTGAAGTCTTCTTCATTAAATCACTGGTCACCTAGTACTCACCTACTGACTAGAGCTCTATTTCCTTACATGCCTGGAATCCAAACCGGTAACAAATACAGAATTTCCCAGTATTCTTAATGGGTTCTGTGTATATATTCGTTCTGTTGCTTCTCTCTAGTATAATTTACAGTGAGTTTTGTTGATTTTTACTGTTTTCATTTTTTTCTTCCTTTTTCTTTATTTGGACTTATATTCTTCTAGTTTCTTTGCTGGAGCTTAGTTCACTGATTTTCAATATTTTTCTTCTCTGATTTATATTTAAAGTCACAAATTTTAGCAGAGTCTTAAATTTACCCCTAAACTGCTCTAGGTGCATCCACAAATTTTTGATGTGTTGCATTTTCCTTATTGTTCAGTTCAAAGTATTTCTTACCTTCAGTTGTAATTTGTTCCTAGATCCACGTGCTATTGATAACCGTATTTCTTACCTTGCAAACATTTGAGATTTTCTGGGTATCCAGTGCTACTTTTTTCCATTGAGATCAGAAACAGTATTCCCTATGATTTCCCTTAAAAAATTATTGCAACTTGCTTTATGGTCAGTATATGGTCTACTTTCATGAATGTTACTTGTGTACTTGAATGCAAATTCTGTACTTTTGGAGTATAATGTTATATAAATGTTATTTGGGTCAATTTGATTAATAGTGTTTTTTTTTTCTTTAAAGATTTTATTTATTTAGTTGACAAACAGAGATCACAAGTAGGCAGAGAGGCAGACAGACAGGGGTGGGGGTGGGAAACAGGCTCCCCACTGAGCAGAGAGCCTGATGCGGGTCTCGATCCCAGGACTCTGGGATCATGACGCGAGCTGAAGGCAGAGGCTTAACCCACTGAGCCACCCAGATGCCCCAGATTAATAGTGTTTTTGTATCTCCTACATCCTTACTGATTATTGTCTGATTGTACTGTCAATTACTCAATGAAGTATGTTAAAATCTCTAACTTGACTTTCTCCACTTTGAGTATGACTGTACTCGTGGGTTTTTCTAATCCTCCTTCAGCCTGGTGAATTCTTGCTTCATTTATTCTGAAGCTATATTAGGTACATACATTCTAGGATTGCTATACCTTCCTGGTACACTGGTCCTGATATCATTAGTAACTGTTTCATTTTATATCCCTTGTTTTGAAGCCTTAATTTTTGAATATTGATAAAGTCATTCCCATACTGATTCTCGTTCTCCCTCTGCTGCTTCCCCTGCTTGTGCTCTCTCTCATTCTCTCTTTGTTAAATAAATAAAATCTTTAGAAAAATAATAACAAAAAAGTCATATCCTTTTATTATTTTTAATATTTGAATAGTATAACTTTTTCCACGCTTTTACCTTAAACGGTTTCCTTACACTTAAAATGTGTTTTTGTAATCAGCATGTAAGTGCTTTGGTTTGATAGGTTTACAAGCTGTCTTTTCATTGTAGTCTCTTTAGCTCATGAACTTTGAATGTAGCTGTTAATACCATAAGGTGTAAGTGTACCATCTTGCTGCTTGTCTTATGTGTCCAACTCTACTATGTTTTTTTGTTTCTCCTTTTTGACTAATCAGGTATTATTCCATTTCATTTATTGTTGCCATATACTTTACTTTTACATACATTTTCAACCCCATAATACATAGTATTTGCTTTTACTTTAAAAAGTTAATAATCTGGGCACCTGGGTGGCTCAATGAGTTAAGTGTCTGCCCTTGGCTTAGGTCATTATCCCATGGTCCTGGGATGGAGCTTTGTATCATTCTCCCTGCTCACCTGGGAGCCTGCTTCTCCTTCTCCCTCTGCCACTCCCCCTGCTTATGCTCTCTCTCTCTCAAATAAATAAAAATATTTAAAAAAAAATTAAAAAATAAAAAGTTAATAATCTTTAAACTTTAAAAAAATCCTCTTTTGTACTTAAAAACATTTTCCCATTTATATTGTTTCTCTTGCTTCTTGGAGCCATGCTTGAATCTGGAATGAAATCACTTTTGCCTGAAGAACATCATTTCTTAGTTTTTGTAGGCTGCATCTGCTACTGCTACATTATTTTTAGCTTTAATTTGTTTGAAAATATCTTTCATTTTCATTCTTGAAGTATATGACCCTGCATATAGAATTTTAGGTTTTTTTTTTTTCCTCTTACCACTTGAATTATGTCATCCCCTTCTCTATTGACTTCCATTTTTTAGGATGAGTCATTAGATTTCACTCCTAGCCTTACCTACCTAATGCAACATGTCTGTCTTTGACTTTGTTTAGATTTTCTATGTGTTCTTGCTTTCCCCCAGTTTCCTAGATGTAGTTTTCTGTATTCATTTTCAAGGAGATTTACTTAGCTTCTTAACTCTGTGGGTTCATATTTCATCAATATTGAAAAAATTCAGTCATTAATTATTCAAGAATTCCTTCTGTCTCATTTCTGAAATTCCAATTAAAAGCATGTTAGAATTATTCCACACATCTTCCATGCTTATTTCACTATTACTACTATGTTGCCATTATCATCACTATTATTTTCTCCTTATTTGATTACATTCAAGTAATTCTTTTCCTCTCTGAGTACTCTGATTTTTTTTTCCTACTGTATTGAGTCTTATGTAATATATCTCTAGTACATTCTTGTATTTTTTCCTAGTAAATTCTTATTTTTAAAATGCTATGTTATTGTTTGGGGCGCCTAGGTGGCTCAGTGAGTTGAACCTCTGCCTTAGTCTTGGGTCATGATCTCAGGATCCTGGCATTAGGCCCCGCATCAGCCTCTCTGCTCGGCAGGAAGCCTGCTTCCCCTTCTCTCTCTGCCTGCCACTCTGCCTATTTATGCTCTCTCTCTCTGTCAAATAAATAAATAGAATCTTTAGAAAATAAAATAAAATAAAATGCTATGTTATTTTTTAAGTTCTTGTAGTGCAATTATTTTTTTTTTGAGATCGCATCTTTTGAATTTTTCCACCTTGATGCTTATTTTGTCTAATTTTTGCCATAATATCTTTAAAATGTTTACATCAAGAAATTTTATCTGTTAATTCCAAATTCTGGCCCCTTCTAAAATGTGCCTATTTTTTTTTTGTTTTTGTGTTTGTTTGGTCCTTTTGATTATTGATCATATTTTCCACTTCTATCTTATAATATTTTATTATTTTCTGGATCTTGTGTTCAAAAGGCCCATAAAGACCAAAGTACTTAGTATTTTCACCCAACAGCAGCATACTCTTCCCTCTTCCAGGAGGATAGTGTAGGTGGATAAGGATTTTTGACTCCATCCAGTCAGTAGGCAAGCTGAATTAGAGTTGTATTACTGCTATGGTTTCTTTTTATGTCCTGCTTCAATAGCTATTAAGGGCTACCTGTGCTGTGTATCTATTTGAGGCCGCTTTCTCTAGCAGGAAATTGAAGAATTGGAGAAACCTGAGATTGTTTCCTTTCTAGCCCAGATGTCAAACTCTATGTTGTACGTACACTGCTGCAAACTCAGTAAAAATCCCATACAGGAGACCTACCATACAGGTAGAAAAATCTAGCTCTTTCCCTTGTGCTCGTGTTCATTTTCGTCATTTACAGTTGCTTCGGGGTTGTTAACAGCTTCTCATGATTCTTTTCAATCCAGCAGAATTCCTCTGCCTGTGGCAGACCCAATCTTCCCCTCTCAGGGACCCAGACTCGGGCAACAATGGCTACAGATTACTGCTGGTCCAGAGAGGATTGAATAGCCATTGAAACTGAGTTGCTTTTGGCCTCTTTGTGTTTATTGCCCTTGGGTGCCTTTTATAAATAAATGTTTTTTGTTGTTGTGGTGGTGGTGGTGGTGGTGGTGGTGGTGGTGGTGGTGGTGTGTGTGTGTGTGTGTGTGTGTCTGTGTATACAGTCGGTTCTCAACTTAGGATGGTTTGACTTATATTTTTCAAATTTACAATGGTGCAAAAGTGACATGCATTCAGTAGAAATAGAACTTTGAATTTCGAACTTTGGTATTTTCCCAGGCTAGCAATATGTGGTACAGTTGTCTTGTGATGCTGGGTGGTGGCAGCAAGCCACAGCTCCCAGTCAGTAATCCAAAGTTGAGGGTAAACAACTGATGGACTTACAACCATTTTGTACCCATGCAACCATTCTGTTTTTCACTTTCAGTATATTATTCAGTAAGTTATAGGAGATACTCAACAGTGTGTTATGACACAGGCTGTGTGTTAGATAATTTTGCCCAGCTGCAGGCTAATGCAAGTGTTCTGAGCATGTTTAAGATAGGTGAGACTAAGTTATGATATTCAGTAGGTTAGGAATTATAAATGCACTTTCAACTTATATTTTCAATTTTCATCATAAGTCAAGGAAGATCTGTGTATTTTTTATTATTTTGGCTAAAAGCTGTTCTGTTTGCACTATGTCCCTCTCATCTGGAAGCAGAATTCTACAAAGATTGCCTTTAGAGTACTGCATTTACTACTGCATTAATTTTATTCCTGGAAATAAATTGAAAAATATTGAAAACCTTAGAATACCTTCTTCATTTTATCAAATTCTGTTGAAATCCAAGGCCACTAGAATGCATACTATCATTTCCTAGTGGCATATCTTGAGTTTTCATTTTTCTTTTTTGAAGAGAAAATTATTAAAGCAGTTCAAATACAAGAGTTTATGAACCTAACATTAACTTCTGTTAGTCTTTAAGTCACTAAAGTTTATTTTTGTTATTTAATAATAAAACTTGTATTTTACACTACTTGTAGTTTAAGGAGTCACTGGATTTGAGAATTATCTAACTCCATCATTCCAATCTACATGTTTTCATTTTAGAAGCCATTATCTTTTCCTGCTTTTACTTTCAAAATTTACAACTTATCCAACTTAGCAAAGACATTTTTCCCTCCCTTTTGTTCCTCAAATTGCTTCTTCATGAAACATTCAAAATCAGTCTCCACATAAAAACAACAGAAAATTGTTTTTGAACAGAATGGCTTAATCTTACCAACAAAAAATCATGTTTATTTAGTCTTTAGTAAATTTCAAGAAAATTTTGCCCACCTCAACGCAAAACCATTTCCTGCTCAGTCAGCTCTCTTACTGAATAATTGTCTTTTCTGATATGTATTCAGTCAGTTCCTTTTCTGCTAACATAATTCAAATCTGGAATAAAAGAAAAAAATCTGTCTTATAATTTAATGACTCATGAATTTTCCCTTTAACTGAATACATGATTGCTCCATTTGTATCAACTGATAGACTCATCTTTACTTTCTGTACATTTACGTTTGGAGATCTTGGTCCCCTTTCCCTATCAGTATACCTCAGGCAGACTCATTACAAAGTAAGTAATCAAAAACCCTAATAGTTGTTGCATTGCCAAGAGAATATTTAGGGATCTTAAAAATGTCCCTCCCCAAGCTTTCTTCACATCTAATAAATACAGCTACAATTTGTTTAGCTATGTATATTTTGTTTTTACCTTCCCAATAACACTATGAGGTAGGTACTATCATACACTGTATTATAGATTTAAAAACTGACGGTTGAAGAGTTTAGAAAACTGCCCAACATAATATATGTTTAACAAGGATATAGTGGCTTCTGCATTCACCAACAGTGTGACTCTTGTCACAGCTTGTCCTCTGAATCACTATATGGTGCTTGCCACTTCACACGCGGCCATTGCTTTCTATCTAAAATCCACTAAACATATTGAAGGAGTAAAATGTTGATTTGCCAATACATAAACCAAACCATTTGGCTTGGTATGCATTCATAGTAGTGCATTCATGTAATAAGGACCACTGAAGATCTCTTTCCAGGTACTTTCCTCTCTCCGCTCTGAAGGGGGTAAAGGAGAAGCTGCCAAATTTCACATTTTAAATGGGATGTTTTTGTTGTTGTTGTTGTTGTTGTTAAAAAGTCCTTTTTCCAAGCTCCCTGTTACATATCACTGATTCAGGATTCTGTCATCTTCATATTCACATCAAATAAGGATTGTTGAATAGATGAAATTTAAGCCAGAAACTATAACTTTATATAGGTAGCTGATTGTTGACAGTAAACATCAAATTACTAAAAATTAGTGGACCCTTTCTGGTTTTTTTTTTTTAATTTAATGCATCATGATATTTTCTTCATTATATAAAAATTAAATTTGGTGTAGTTCTGCATCCTCATGTCTATGAACCTGAGAGATAGTCAGTCTCTGTGGTTTGGGTGTTTGTGTTTGTATGTTCGTACTCATGGGGGTGGTCTTCTATCTCCTTCCATGTGTAATGTCATGGGGAGATGTTTGGCTAACTTAAGCTAAGAGGAATTTATTGGAAAGGTATTGGAAGGGGGCTTGAGCAGCACACTCAAGATGGATGTACATACATGGAGTCCTACAAGGAAAGAGGCAGGAAGCTTAGCAGCCAGGACATCTATCGTGACTGATGTTACCACTGGAATCATCATGGTGAAGAGTCTCCAAATTCTTTCTATCCTCTTGTCACTCATTTAAGACTTAGAGTACTAGGAGAGACCAAGTGGTTGTCAGACCTTATCCTCATGCCTATTCCTGGTTAAACCAAGGCATGAGGAGAGGGGAAATCTGACTTCTATAGGCACATGACTTCTATAGGCTTGACTTCCCAGGCACACGGAATCTTCCTCATACCAACACTACACAAACTGAAGAAGTTTTCCCCAAAGATAAATAGGGTTACTGGTCAAACAAATGACTATGCAAGCACCTAAAAAAGGTGAAAAACTTTCTATGCTTTTGGTACAACTTTTCAAACTTTTGTCCTTAATATTCTAGTTGCTTGAGCTTATCTGTTTCCACGAGGGCAGGTAATGCAACTCGATCCTTCCCATAAATCTGCATAAATCTTAGCAGAGGCAGAATATCTAGGGTTTTAGTATTCAGCCTTCTGAGATCCTGCCACCCCCCCCAGAGACCTTGCTATGGAATTGGGTCAGGCTGATCCCTGCTGCTTCCCAATCGCGGAAAACTTACTTCCACTCTATCACCATGATCCATCTCAGCCACAAAAAGATACTCTAGTTTTATCCCTTCACTTCTAGATTATGGTTGTGAAATTTTGTTTCTCTTTACTCTCCTAAAAATTATTGAGGATCCCTGAAAACCTTTTTTTTGTGTGAGTTCTATCCTATTGGTATTTATACCCTATTAGAAACTAAAACTGAGAACATTTTAGAGCATACGAATATGTGAGCACGCATTCTCTAAGCTGTCAACATAATGGTATCACTTGTCATGTAGTTAGCAATAAGCAATTATTATGACCTTGTGGGCCCTTACAAGTGTCTCAAGGACCCCCCCCCCAGGGATCCTCAGACACGCTTTGAGTACCAGTGACCTTGTCTAAACTTCCTAGTGACTTTAAACCTTTTTGACAGCTAGAAGCTTTTTATGCAGATGGTGAGTTTAAGCTCATATAAGAAGGCTGTCTTTACAAGCTTCTGTACTTTCAACTCCATGAAAAGTCTAGTTACTTTCTTGGAATGGATGGAGAAAAATAAAACAAAACACAAATAATCAACATTTCTTCAAGAGTTTAAAGCAGCGAAGATGGAATATAATTAAATATCACAATATGGTATCTTAAACTTCCTCTCCTGATAAAGCCTCTGGTAGTAAAAGAAAGTATTTAAATCTGTTTTCATCAGATAGACTAATGTCGGATAAGTAGGATTTTGCCTCTGTAGATACACTTAGCAAGTACCCAAAACATACATAAACATAACAACAAAATCACTTATTGCCGTATGGATAGATTTCTTCATTACAATCTTTGAAATTATTCTATTTAATTACCAGTGAATTGTTAACCAGAATGTAATGAAAACCATTTTTTGACTTAGCAATGTTGAAAACATATAAAAGTATTGTTAACAGTAAAGCTTTACAGACATAAGAATGTTTCTTTGATTCTTACTTTAAGAATTGATGCAGACAGGCCAGTTCTCTATAAAATGTTGTTTGCTCTGATATTTAACTTGAGAAGTATATGGTTATATAAATGGTCATGTTGATTACTATAGGCCAAGAGGAAATTTGTGCCAAAGCCTATAAGGTGACAGACATCTGTTTGGGAAGGAACATTTACACGCATGGAAGAACCACTTGTAGCTTTTTGTAATCATAAAGAATTCACCTAATTATCACACGATTATAGCTTCAGACAGAGTAAGAGAACAAAAGTAATAAAGAAAATATCTTTTTAAGACTTTTACTTCAAAGGGTCAGTTTGAATCAGAGATGATAGGAAACAATGACTTCTTAGAGGATTTTTCTCTAGTTGGTTTATTTCCCTCATAAGAGGGCTGCGGAAGAAGTTTCCCAGCGCCTCTGCCTAATAAACACTCCAGGCAGGTGCATTTTCTTGACACGTTCATGGTCTGCCTTCCTCCAGAACTTTGTTTTTTTTTTTTTTTTAAAGATTTCTATTTATTTATTTGACAGAGAGAGATCACAAGTAGGCAGAGAGGCAGGAAGGGGGAAGCAGGCTCCCCGCCGAGCAGAGAGCCCGATGCGGGATTCGATCCCAGGACCCTGAGATCATCACCTGAGCCGAAGGCAGAGGCTTAACCCACTGAGCCAACCAGGCACCCCAGAACTTTGTTTTTGAAGAGTTCCTAATAGCAAGATTCCATGTCTGCGATCTCATTGTTTTGATTTTTTGAAAGGTTTCTAAAGTCTTTTGAGAAACCATTTGTAAGCTTACAAAAAAAAGGGCAGTGGGGCTGTACTTTTATGTCTGAAGATTAACAATGGTTGATTCATTAATCAGGAAGTAGAGGTCAAGATAACTGCTAGGTTCTGCTGGGGCAAAAAAAAAATATATCTATCTATCAATATAAAAACATAAAACATTAGCAAAACAGAATTAGACTTTTTGACAGTATTCTTTTTTTTTTAAGATTTTATTTATTTATTTGACAGAGATCACAAGCAGGCTGAGAGGCAGGCAGAGAGAGAGGAGAAAGTAGGCCCCCTGCTGAGCAGAGAGCTGGATCTTGACCTGAGCCAAAGGCAGAGGCTTTAACCCACTGAGCCACTCAGACACCCCGACAGTGTTCTTTGGCCTCTGCTTTTCTCCTGCGACATGAATAAATATAATATTGTGATGAAAAACCTTAAAATCAAGCTGAAATTTTTTTAAAAATCCATAAAATGTTGGAAAGTATTACTTTGGTGTATCTCTCTACTTAATTTTTTTTTTTAATCTGATGCTGCATATAATCAGTGGTTACTTGGTTGGTTTCTGTATGTTCTAAAGGATGTGTAAGGCTTTTCATCAGTGAATACAAAGATGTGAGCTCACATTGTTTCTGTATATCAGCAGTTAAATATTTTCAGTTTCAATTTACCTATGACTCATGTCTTTCTCACTGTTAGGAGATATCTAACTATCTAAAGATATATACACATGTAGTAGGAAATATATATATCTATATATATATATATATTACACACACGCACGTGTATATATACATATAGGAGAAGATAGGAGATACACACACACATACATATATATATATAAACACACACATATACACACATATACATGCATATATACATATAAATATATATGTATGTATATTGTATATGCCCCTTAATCAGTTTTTCATATTTATGTAACCTTTTGAGTTTTAGTTCTTTTTCTCCAGCTACGAAGTTTATATTCTCTAGGTAGCTTCTATAGTACTTTCACAATATGGTGTTGAATTTTTTTTAATTAACAAATAATTCTTAGTGATTTGTTCTATACTGAGCATTATTCTCAGTGGGAAAAGAGACAAGGAATGGAATATGGCTATTAAAGTAAGTCATTACATCTCCCAGAATAGTTTTCATTGCTTCTTGGATGATAAGCGTGCCCAGATAACACAGAGTTATGAACTAAAATGAAATTGTTTTCTTCAGGGGTTACAGGGGCAGACTTTGGGTACTTTCCTCATTAGAACCCACCGGGATGGAGAAGCATCCTGTTGGTGGTAACGGTCAATGGTCACATGCACAGTGCGCTCCCACGGGCAAACCCAGATTGGCATTTTCGCACAGACAATACAGACTGCAGGTCATGTGTGATTCCCATTGAAATAGCTCGGCAGTTCTCAAACTTTTCGGTCTCTACTGTCTTATAGATTATTAAGGACGTCAAAGAATATTTGTTAATGTAAATTGTATCTCTTGATATTTATCATAGTGGAAATAAAGTTTGATTTCTAGAATTTAAAAACCTATTTACTAATTTACACTAACAACAATAAGCTGCTTATGTGTCAACCTAATTGGCATATTTCGGCAAAAGACATACCTTTTCCAAAACAAAACAAAAATATGAAAAGAATGCTCTTGTATACTTCTGTGCAAATCTCTTTAAGGTCAACTTTATCAGAGGTAGTTGACTACTAATATCTGCTTCTGCATTCAGTGTGTTGGGGTATGATGTATATCTGTACTATAATATATATAATCCAGCATCACCTGGGTATGAATTTAGAAAAGAGAGAAACTTGCAGACCCCTGAGAGTACTTGGGAGCTCTGAGGGTTTTTTAAATCATGCTTCAAGAACCACTAATCTGACTCTCCTTTTTCTCCATTCAAAGAAGCTTGTGGAGACACAAGTAAATGAGGATGGCAGTTTTAAAATCAAAATTTTGGTTTTTTTAAAGTGCATATTTTGCAGTATTCCGTGACACACACCTTCTGACACAGGGCACCTCTGGTCATCTGGTCCTGCCTCATGATGCTTACAGCAACCTTAACTGGTGGGGGCGGGGCTGAGAGCTCCGTAGAAATCCTTTCTGTGGGTGGAGTGCAGCAGGCCTTACTTGCCTGCCTTCTGCTATTTGCTTTATTTCTCTAAAGCCAATCACTCCCTACCCAGAAAGGGCAGGAGATAATTATAGAATTAAGCCTCAATACTGATGAGGTTTAAATCCTTTCTGACTTTCAGCCTCTCTTGTTATTTAAATTATTTACTCCTCAGATTCAGATGCTGCTGGGATCAAGTAAAAGTCCAAGTTGAGAACATATTTTTTTAATGTAATCTACAATGGAGATGCCTCTTCAAAAAGATTTTCCCCTTCCAATCCCTCCCGTGAGCTGTGTGCCTTTTTCCTTGCTCCGGTTATTAGTACCCAGACCTCTGTAAGCGGCTCAGTCCGCAGGCGCAGCAAAGTACACTGGCCTGGCTTTGCTTGAAGCCAGGATTTCTTCTGAATGTCTGACTTGCCATAATCCTTCAAACTGACTATATAGAATCCTGTTTTCACTAGGGAGGGAGGTGCTAATGTTTTCTACAAAACAAATCGTGAATTTTATACATTTGTTCATAAGAACTCATTAAGGAATGTGATTTGACTATTCCTATCAGTCCATGTACTTTTTAAGCATTACTATTTTGTGAAATGGAGAGAGCTGCAAAATGACCTCCCAGGGCAGAAGAGGCCTGTAGGACCAAAGAAATTGGACCACTACAGGTTCAGCTTGGCCAGAACTGGTTTATTATGGATACTTACAGACAGCTTCATACCTGCTTTTAGAGCACTTCAGGCTGGGGATACATGCTAGGAGACCACCTGATGTAGTTTTGGAATATAAGTGAGGTCTGGAGCCGACGACCAAGAAAGAATTCTTAAGATGTCTCTGGTGCAAAAAGGTGATTTTATTAAAGCGTGGGGACAGGACCCGTGGGCAGGAAGAGCTGCTGCCCCATGATCCCGAGGACTGGCTGATTATATACTCAGGAGCTGGGGTGGTAAGGACAAAGGGGGTGTTCAGAAGGGCTGACATATGGTAAAGAAGACTCTCAGGGTACTGGAGGCCTGGTTATGGTCAAGCCAAGCTGTGTTTTGTTTGTTTGTTTGTTTGTTTGTTTGTTTCTCTAATGAGGGACCAACAGGAAAACAGTTGGGAGTTTCCTGGTGGGATGTCACATTTCTACTATCCACATCCTTGTCAATGAGCTTTAGGTTTAGAAGAAGTTCAGTTTGATTTACATTTCCTTTCCCCTCAGCCTCCTTCAATCTTAAGGAGGGGAGGGCAATGTTAGGGCTACAGGAACTGAGTTATGGGTCTTTGGAAGTAGGCTATTGATAAGAAAGCCTCTTGTAAATCACTAGGACATCTGTAAACTGAGGGAGACTCCTGTCCTGCAGGACTGTGATCCCTATTATCTTTTAGTTAACCATTTGTTCTTCCTGTAGGGCAGCCAGCAGTTCCTGAGGAATGTCACGCATGTCACAAGGGGGGCGGGTGTAGGGTGCCAGCTTCTGTTTGTCCTTAGCTAGCCTTTTGCTCCCTCATCACACCCAAGAGGAGAGTGTTTAAAAATAGGTGTGTGTCATAGTCATACCTCTTTGGGGGCAGATCAAGGACGTTAAGCCCTAAGAGTATACTTCAGAGTGTGGTTAAAAGAAAGGAAAGAAAGTGAGTGGGGGGGCTGCACTCAAAAATGGAATTCATGGAGGATTTGCCCCAGATGGCATTAGTCTGGTTCAACAGGATCTGTCTTCACTGATGCTCAACAGTTCCTTCAATTATCTGCTATTTATTAATTATCAACATTCTATTGAGTGTGGCTCCAGACGTCCTTCAAATTCCTTTTTAAATTTCGTTTTCTTTTTAAGTAAACTCCATGCCAATGTGGGGCTCAAACTCCTGACCCTTACACCAACAGTCACATGCTCTACTGTTTGAACAGCGAGGTGCCCCAAAACTCCTTTCACATTCTTATCCTTACCATTGCCTGCTCTATTGATGGCAAATATTCATATGTGATCTACTGAAATCGAAGCCATTCAACTCGAACTATGCTTTATCCATCTATCTGACCTCTATCATCATGTCCTTTATCTCCAAAAACTCTTCCTTTGATCCTGCTGTCCACTCATGCTGTCTTCACATATCTCCATTTGCTCATTCGGCATGGTTTGATGGATCAACAAAACGTTTCAAGCATTTTGATGGATTCCTGGATAGGCCTGCTTTCAAAGTGATAAGTTTATCAGTAGAAATGAAAGTGGTAAGGTACCCAAATTAAGAAGTTAGAATTACTGCTCCCAGGGAGTACGGCAGGAAGGGAAGAAAGAAGAGGAACAGTTAGGCTGTCAACAGGCTCTTGCTGGTTATGTTACTTGGTAGTGGATTATGAAATTCCCAAGTTCTTGTCTTCTTGAAGGAAAGAATTCAGTTGAGACATTGGATAGAGAGTTAAAGCAGCAAGGTTTTAACAAAGCACAAGAATACTGCAGGGATATGGGAGCAGCCTAGGGTGGGTAGCAGCCTGCTGATTTTTGCGTTGTTATTTTTATGGGACGTCTTTTTTGGTCTCCTCCTTCCCATCATGACATGTCCCACCAACCTCTGAATCCACCCTGGTTTCCTTCCCTTCAACCTTCTCTGCGAGTTTGTGTCTGCCATCTTCCCATGAATGCCTAAGCGAACTCCACAGCGCCAAAATCACAATGCAAACGATATTATAATAATATTATAAACAGGCTACGTGTTACAACTCAACAAGATATTCCCTAACTGCTCATGCTCCAAAGTTGAGCCAGTCCCTGTGGCGGCTGACTTCTGCTTATCCGCCTGTGCTAAAACCCCAGCAGAGGTTGGTCTTAGGGAGACCTGTGGTCTGTGGGTGGCTAATGGGTGGTCCCTGGAGATTTCCCATCTGCCGCCCTTCTTTTTCTTCTCTTGCTCATGTCTAACTACCTACTCTAGCAGATAGACAGAAGTTGGACATACTAGGTGGGTGCAGGAGAGTATATTAGTTTGCAAGGGAACCCATGACAAAATAGTACAGACTGGGTCACTTCAATGATGAATTTATTTTCTTGCAGTCCTGGAGGCGAGAAGTACAAGATCAATGTGTCAGCAGTTTGGGTTTCTTTTGGGTCTCTGTCAGTTGACTTGCAGCTGGCGTTCTTGCACTGTCTTCACATGGGCTGTCCTCTGAATGAGCACAGTCCTGCTATCTCTTCTTCTCCTAAGAACATTAATCATATTTGATTAGGGCTCCACTGGAATGGCTTTGATGAGAGAGCAGAAGGCTAGCTAAAGACAAAGCATCCAGCAACCTCCCCCACCCCTACCCCTGCCACTCCTAAGTGGGACGTGGATGACATTATTCTGGGCATTTGCAACTATCTTAATGTTAATACCTTGCTAGAGCCAAAAACTACCTTAACTTGACAATGGCAAGGCCTCCGTATCTTGTAGGTCCTTTTTAGCATGTAAAAGTTCTTTAGAAGCTTCCCCTGACCTCCTCCAACCCCCAAGTGTATAATCAGCCACTCCTCACAACCCTGGTACAGCAGCTCTTTCTGCCCACCGTCCTTGTGCTTTAATAAACCACCATTTTGCAACAAAGACGTCTCAAGAATTCCTTCTTGGTCATCAGCTCTGGACCTCACCCCACCGAGCTTCACCCATATTCCAAAACCACATCAGCTTCATTTTAACCACCCCTTTAAAGACCTTGTTGCCTAACATGGTTACATTCTGAGGTACTAGAGTTGGAATTTTAGCATATGAATTTGGGGAGGACACGGTTCAGCCCTAATGGGCAGGTTGGGGTATTCCAGGCTGAAAGGGAAAACAGGTAAAAGCACAAAGCACAAGAATGGAAAGTGCAGAAAAGTCAGTAAGGAGAGGGTTTTTTTCCCTGTTTATATATGAAAAAAAATTTTTTAATATTTTTTGTAAACTGTAAATTTAGTAAATACTTTCTGATCATGATAATGATGTATATGAATGTGAATGAACTTGAAGAGTTGTCCCAATTAAATTTTAAATTATTTTAAAAGTATTACAATGTATTTTATAATGGTAAATTCATACTTAAAAGATTAACATAGGATAAAGGTTAAAAATGCTTAAATGTATTTATTGGGCTTTATGTAGTAACTTTTCTTATTCTACCTTGTATGAGTTTCCATTTCCTCAGTCTCCTTCAGAGAATGTTTATAATGAATGCATGAATGACAGGCAAGCATGAGCAAGAATACAATGTATTATTTAATATTTAGTTGTAATTCAATCTCTTGTCAAAAGTAGAGTCTGTATATTAAATATAATGTTATCATCTTTCATTAAAATGTAATAATAAATATTTTGGGAAAGTTTATAATACAAAATTTCAAGAAAAAATGATGCAAGAAATAATCCTTAATTCATCAGTCATACCTAAGAATTTTGTGAGAATATACATGCACATTGTCATATGTCTATGTATATGTATCTCATATGTTTATATGTACATATGTGTAAGTATACACAAACCTTAAAAGTACACATAGACTTACATGTTTGGTTTCCTGTATTTTGACCATTTTAAGTGAATGTGAACTTCAGAGTGCCCAGGTGGCTTAGTGGGTTCAACATCCAACTCTTGATTTCAGCTCCACTCATGAGCTCAGGGTCCTAGGATCCAGCCCCACGTTGAGCTCCACGCATGGTATGGGGTTTGCTTGAGATTTTGTTTCTCTCGCTCTCTCTCTGTCCCTTCCCCTACTCTCTCTCTCACACACACACACAGACTCTCTCTCTCTCTCTCTCTCTCTGAAATGACTAAATCTTAAAAAAAAAAAGTGAATTTGAACTTCAGTAGTTTGAATTCTTAAATGAATATTGAATAGTTTGCATTATATTTATTTAGAAAAGTTTTTTATAAAATATGTGTTCTTCTTAAGAGGCCAAAGGAATGGAAATAGCATAAACCACTGTCTGTTTCTCATGTTCCTTCAACTTAAGAAATACTTTTAAAAAACATGGAAGAGCAACCTATTGATTAATGATATTTTGTAGGTAATTTTTGTGATTATAATACAAATATCCTGAAGTCCTATTTAAGCCTCTCTCAAAGTCTTCTGAACAGCTGTTAGATTCAAGCATCTTTTAGTCTAATGACAAGTAGGGACAATTTGGCAATATGAATTTGGAAGTAAATCAGACTTATATTTGTGAAGTCAACGTTGTAAAAATTTTAGTAGAGCTCTAATATTAGTAGAGCTACTTTAAAAGATATATCTATAAACAAACTATCAAAAGATTGTAAATCGTGCTTTAGAACGGAACACATTTTTTTCCTTGTTTCCTCTTTGTTCAAAGTCCTAATGACCGTATTCAAGTACTCCTCTTCTTAAACAGTAAGACTCATTATAGACCATATTATAATAGATTTAACACATTTAAATTCATGTCAGATCTTTCAGTGAGTCATGAGCAAAGTTGGTAAAAGAAAATGAAAATGCATTTTGGATAATGAAATAAGACATTCCATTTTCCTCCTGAGCCACCCCCATCCCCCCACCCCCACCCCTGAATCTCTTTCTATTAAGTTTCCACTCTGTTGCCGTTACTTAGTAAGGAATAGAAGGTGGCCGAGCAGAACATGGTGTCTATGATTCAGGGCATGACTAGTGCCACTCTTTGAGTTTAACAAAAAAAAGTTGAATTGTTATTTTAGGATTTTTTATTTCTTGGGTAATAACATTAAATGACATTATTCCTTTGTAAATGAATTCAGAGGAAGATTAAGTCAAATCTAGAAAATTACTGTTTCAGCCTAGTACTTAGGGGATTTAAAAAAAAAAAAAAAAGCCCCAAACTTACTTATTTGAGCAGCTTCATGCTGTGAACATGTCTCATTTCCTACTCCTACATCCTTTCTACTATTTCACTATATATAGGGAGCCATGGTAACTGTGGGTTTTGCTGCCCAGCATGGTCTTTTTTCCTTTTTTCTGATAACAAAATATCCTTTTGCAAATGGTGGATAACCCTCTCCTCTAGTGTGAGTATGGCAGAAATAGGGGCATTCACATAACTCAAGCCTGGACAGTTAGATTGCCTGACTTTGGTTACCACCATTACTAGTTCAGGGATTGGTAAATGATACAGATCAGAACAGACAAAATTCATGAAAGAGTAAGCTGAAATTGACTATTAAAAAAAAACTTTAATGAGACGATGGACTATGTGAAGACTATGTGTATCGTTTATTTTCTAAAGTGCTTAAAATACTTTTAAAATCTACCTGGTAACAAACAGGCGTGCTTCACAAGTGAAATCATTCCCACGGACTGGACATTGGTTGACAAAAGACAGAAGGATGGAAGCAACGGTAATCCTTGTAGGGGGTAGGGAAGCATTAGAAATGGAGACATGTAAGGGAACAGATAGCTTTTTAGCAAATTTTATAAGTTTTAAAGGTGTCATTAGGGCTTTATAGAAAATATTTCAGGCAAAGAACTTGAGGAGAGATAACAAATGCCAAGTGACTATGGATCAAAAGGATAGAAAATGGAACTCCCAACAATAGAGCAACCAGCAGGTTGAGAGCATAATGGGCTGTACTCTCTTCATGATAGTACAAATGGAAAGATTCTCTATCTTTACCGTGACTGAGTTGATAAGCACCCATACAATAAGAATGGGCATCTCAGGACAAAGAGTGTATCTAAAAATTTTATATGTGCCAATACTGATTATTATTATTGACTATAGCTTTTTGTCAGTTGAGTTTCTCACTATAATTCTAATGCCAAGAATGTAGGATAATATAATAGATTAGAGATAATGACCATAATATTGAGATATTAGAAGACCTTAAAATGACCACTGGGCTGTGATGGTTTGTTTTAGCGGGATTGAAATTAGCCTCAAATGTTTTACTGAAATAGGAACGTACCATGCACTGATGCTTGGTCAAAGCATAACTCATCCTGATTAATAATTTTGCTTTGTAATCATGGGTCTGAGGAGTCTTGGAGCAGTTTAAAGCAGCTTGATAGCATTATATATTGATAAGAGTGAGACGGTTACTTGCAACTGGTCCCATTGAGACAGCCTGAAATCTCTGTCATTAAGGCTGGTCATATAATAGTCATGCCTGTAGGACCTGCCAGGATAGAAGAAACCCTGGTGTAGGCTCCATATGGGCTTCCTGATTCTGAGGTATTCTCGATGCACACCAGTGATTCCCGATCTAAGAGAGAAAGTGCATCCCAAGTGATCTTTACAAAGGAAGGTGATTGGATCTAACACGTCCAGATTGAAGCTGGGCCTGTCTAGATTCATTGCTGGGAGACAACCACTGACCATGATGCGTATCCTTCCTTTATGATTCTGTTGTGTTATGTCCTTTTCTTCTAATAAGCTATAGATTTGTAAGCATTGTCACGTGAAGTCTTCTTTAGTAATCGAGAACACACTCAGTAGCACAGTTAGTTTCAAAAGTGGGATTCACTGAAAGACCACTAACTCATTAACGAAAAAATATGACTAAACCATTTTTTTAGAAATAAAAACGACCTATTTCTAAAGAGGATTAAAATGATCCACTGATGCTGCATGGTTGTCTAATAAGGTTTTAAAATTGTTTACTCATAATAAAACTTTCCAGTGTAATCTGGAAATGGTGGAACCTGAACATAAGGAGCTATCAAAATAAATTAAGAAGAATTGCAAATTGATAGCAAATTGGCCTAAATTTCAGTTCAATGATTATTTCTTTCGGCACAATTCAAAGCAGAGGTAGGTTTAGAGAATCTCTCAGTTGAGTTTTAGCCCTAGATGTTAACTTGAAAAAACAAACAAACAAACAAACTGATAGTTATTTTACCAACAGAAATGGGTTTATCAGTAGTGAGTCCTGTTCCCTGGCTTTGATTCTTGAGTTTGGCTAAGAAAGAATTCAGAGCCAAACTCTTTATTTATTTATTTATTTATTTTTTAAGTTTATGTAGGTATGTCTGTGATCTCAGACACCCAAAGCGGGGTTCAAATCCAGGATCCCGAGATCGAGAGATGTATGCTCTTCCAAGTGAGCCAGCCAGGTGCCCCTTGAGCCAAACCCTTAAGCAAGCAAGGATTTAACAGCAGTTGAAGCAAAAGTACACTCTCAAGATGGGAGAGGAGGCAGGCCCAGAGGTGGCAGTTGCACTGAGGGTCAGGGTTGTCTTTGCTTTTTATATTTGGATAAGTAATGGGTCATAGCTAGGGCCATTTCTGACTAAGCTTACTGCCAGTCATCTAAGAGACTCCTCTTACCACTTGGGAGGCTTTTTATGGTCCTTGTCAGAACTGTCATGGTGGCCATTTTCTTCCTGGGAGAAATTAAAACCACAGCGTATTATAGTGAAGCTCTAGGTTACTGTAGGGCAGGGGTGATAGGGAAATATGCATGCATATCCTCTGGCTCTGTCCTGGCAGTTTGGGACTTGGCCTTCTCCCTTTTATCAGTCTGAAGATAGGTCTGAAGGATATTGATAGGTTTTATCTATCAGTCAGAAGGTACTTATTCCCTGCTTATATCTAGCTCACTGCCTAGTCTGTCAGGAATAGCAGAGCATTGCAAGCAAGCTATGGCAAAACCATAGGTAAGTCTGGAGAACAAAGGAGAGGAATGCTTTTTTACAGAGAAAAAGGGGCAGTTGAGAAAGACTATTTAAAGTGAAAGTCCACTGGTGTAAATTGGGAGTTCAGAGTATAGTGGCTTTCATTGGCTGAGCTGTGACTGTCTCTTATTGCTGTGCTATTGCCAGGGGAGGAAAAAAATCTTTTTTTCCTCTTTCTGGGATAGTAGAATAGTATCTGCTTGGAAGGTCCCTTTCTTCCTGTCGAGTACTGGGCATGAAAAATCCCTGGGATGGCCTTCCTACTCCATTCTAAATGAGATTTCCTTTTATTAATTTTCACATAAGCCAGTATAGCTCCTACTGAAGGATTTTGAGAAAAAGTAACATTTGATAAATGGACTAATGTGAGACTAATTATAACTAAAATGGTTAAGTAGGGAAAGTTGATAAGAGAAGGAAAAAAAGCCCTGAACATAAGGAGTAATATGAGATAATTGAGTCACTTTGTAGAAAATTATAAGAAGTTCCCTCATGAACCATTTAAAATGGCTTCTGAGAATTTTAGAACAAAGGGTTTGTCTCTGGCTTTAAACACTTCTGAGTAAGGGGGAATGTTTGGGTTTGCCTGACTCCTCAATTAGTTGTGCCCTTTCAAAGTATGGTTGTGATACTGTGATTGACAATAAAAAATACAGATTTGGTCTTGGCTCGCTCTAACATAAAGCTCCTAAAACTTTTGGAATTTCTTAAGTGATAAGAATGATAAAAGTGTCTTTTGTTATGTTAATCAGGTGATTTTTGAAGTGCACCTAGGTTACCTGTTAATGGGGGCGTATTGCCAGGAAACCAACCCTAAGAGTGAGGGTTGGGATTTTCAGTTCCATCTACCCACCTTTCCACCCCAGAGCAGTGGAAAGAGGTAGGAGATTGAGTTTAATCACCAGTAGCCAATGATGTAATTATGATAAAGTAACAAAGCATCCATAAAACTCCATAAGCACAGGGTTTGGAAATTTCAGGTTGGTGAAAATGGGGAGGTTCGGAGAGTGCCACACTCAGAAGGCATGGAAGCCCCATGCCCTATCCCCACATCTTGCCTTGGCCTATGCTTCTCTTCCACCTGGCTGTTCCTGAGTTAGAGCCTTTTATAATAAACCAGTAATCTAGTAAATAAAATGTTTCTCTGACTTCAGGGAGCTGCTTTAGCAAATTAATCAAAACCAAGTTAGGGGTAGTTGGAACCTCTGATCTGTAGCCAGTAGGTCACAAACTTGGGTGACAACCTGAACTTGTGATTGAAGATGGGGGGTAAGGGGAGACAATCTTGTGGAACTGAACACATAAGCTGTGGAATCTCCATATAGATAGTATCAGAATTAAGTTGAATTTTAGAACAGCTTGTGTCAAAGAATTGCTTGATGGTATGCGGAAAAACCCTAACATACTGGTGATCAGAATTGTAATGGTTCATACAGAAGTCTCCTCATTCACTAGCATGGATTTAGAGAAAGACCCATCATATATATGAAGAGAAGAGCAGTAGTCTTGTTTCTCCCTTGTCATATAGACAGACATGCTGCTGTGTTTTTTTAAATGCTAGACTATGGTAGATTTTTCACATATGATCTTGTTTATTCTCATAATACTCCTTTAAGGAAGTTATTATTATGTCTTCTTCCTAGAAGAGTAAAGCAAAGTTCAGAATGTAACTTACTTCATATGAGGAAAGATGAAGATCAATAAAGGTTATAACCTTTTATAAATTGTAGGGCTATATGGAATGATAGATTTAAGAAGTTTGAAAAAAAAATTATAGTTGAAAGAACAATTCTGGAAAATATGCAAAAAAAAAGGTTGAAAGAATGAAAGTCAAGATTGTCTTTTGGTTTTATGTAAGAATATATATTATAAAATTTTCTAGACACTTGGCCATAATGATTCCCAAGTTCTTGGCTCCCTCCCTTTTTGGTCTTTTTACTACAATATCTGGTCCTTTTGTATGTAGCTCCTCACCTAGAGAAAATGTTCCAGCCTGACTCTAGTCCTCTGTGCCTTCATACAGTTGATTTTACTTTTTGTCATTTCTGTGTGCTGCTTTAATTGAAAGATGCTCAACTCTAATTTCACGTATGTTGTGAAAACCTGCACAGAGTTATTATCTACCCAATGGTAAGAACCATTGTTTGTAGGAAACAGAGTGTTTGTATTACAAGGCCTTCTCTAGAATTAGAATAGACTATAAGTTTGGAGGTAAACTTGAGGTATAGAACGTTGAAAAATGCTGGATAAAATATTAAAAGAACCATTTTAAAAGTATGACTGAGTCAGAGGGAAAAAAAAAATATAAAGTAGGAAGCCAGCAATGACAAAAAAGTGCTAAACCAGAGAAGGAGGTAAAGAATACAGTGTATACCTGGAGAGAATGTGCTCATTCTTAAAGGCCTAGATATTGGACTTTAATGGAGTGGTTCCTTGAAGCAATCAAAGGCCTGTGCCAACATTAGACACACAATAAAACCTTAAAAAAAAAAAAAGCCTTAATAAAATCCACAAGAGAGACAGAGTTAGAAGATGGACCCAACAAGTTCGAGGGACTTGGGAGTGCCTTCAGCTTTTTGCAGATGCAGTTTTAGGAATACAACCATGACTTTTCTAGTTCGTGGTTATCCACTGTACATGAAATTCCTGTCAACACTGAATCAGAGTCTGTACTGTGTATGATCCACAGTGTTCTAAGTTTTCAGTCAGTAAACAGTAGACACATAAAGGAACTGGGAAACAGCCAATAAAAATCAAATCCAAGATGGCGCCATTGTTCGACTTAGCAGACACATACTTCAAAGTCACTTAGAATTTATTAAAAGAATGAAAGAAAAGTATGTTGAAATTATTAGTGAAAGACATGACCTTTAGTAAGTTAGGAAATTTCAACAGTGAAATGAAAACTGTAAATCAAATGGAAAAATAAAGAGTCAAATTGTTGTTCTTAGCAATAGCAAGAGCACTACCTTTGGTGGGAAATCATGATTAAGTCAGTAAGTGAACAGGCCTTAGAGGGACATCCATGCTCACCACCACCTGAGGGCAGCTTGTTGCTGTCCCCCGGCAGCTTGTTGCTGAAAAAACCTTACCCAAACAATGGCCTGAACATAAACACAAGGGTTACAGACCCATTCTTAAACACAAAAAATAGGAGAACAGTTCCTCTGGAAATCCTAAGTTAGAACAATACTGTTTAATTTGAAATTTTATTGTGGTAAGAATACTTGACATGAAATCTACCCTCTTAGAACAATGTTGCTGGTTTGCTTTGCTTTTTTATTTTTTATTTTTTTAAAGATTTTATTTATTCATTTGTCAGAGAGATAGAGAGAGTACAGGCGGGCAGAGGCAGAGGTAGAAGCAGGCTCCCAGCAGAGCAAGGAGCCCGATGTGGGACTCGATCCCAGGACACTGGGATCATGACCTGAGCCAAAGGCAACCACTTAACCGACTGAGCCACGCAGGCATCCCTGCTTTGCTTTTTTATTTCATTTTCTCTACCCGAGCCCAAAGAATATGAAGACTGACCATAGTTCAACAATATTTAGTGTTATAACAAAAATCAGAAAAATAATCTAACATACGTTTAGGAAAGCATCGTAGAATTGGGAACAGAACACTAGAAAAAAATGAGAGGATCTGCATTCTGATCACAATTCAGCCACTTACTAATGTGTAACTGTAAAAATCTGAGAGACCTATGTTCCTTGCCTGTGGAAGTTTAGCAGTGGATTCGATTTCTAAGGCCTCTTCTGGTACTAACACTCAATGATGTGCACTTAACGCCCTGTGTACCGGCTGCTCTTTCATGGTAAGGAAAACACTTCTGCTGTCCTCTCTGGCTCCTACTGAAAAATGGAGTTTCCGAGTCTTGTAGGACCATATCAGAAACATACCTGTAATTGGAGTCACAGAGAAAAGTACTGATTGAGGTAGAAAAAGAAAAACTATTTAAAAGATAGTCTGAAAACTCTCCAAATTTGACTTCTTTTTTTTTTTTTTAAGATTTTATTTATTTATTTGACAGAGATCACAAGTAGGCAGAGAGGCAGGCAGAGAGAGAGATGAAGGGAAGCAGGCTCCCCACCAAGCAGAGAGCCCAATGTGGGGCTTGATCCCAGGACCCTGGGATCACAACCTGAGCCAAAGGCAGAGGCTTTAACCCACTGAGCCACCCAGGTGCCCCCCCAAATTTGACTTCTTAAAAAACCTGACTTGTACATCAGAGAAGCTCAGCAAACTACAATGAGAATAATTAAGAAGAATGACAAGTATACAGTGATTGAGTCACTAAACTGAGTTACTGTAACTAAGTTACTAAAGCAAAGAAAAAGAAAATGCAACCACAAGAAAAAAAAAGGTATTAAATACAGGGAAACAAAATGAAAGATAATTGAATTTAATAAAAAAATGGAAATTAAGCATCATTTTATATTGTCAGGATGTATTTCATTTGTTTTTGCAATTCATTTCTTTGACTTTTGTCACATAAGTTTGTATATTTGTTTTTATTTTCAGAATTTCTTTATATATTAGTGATTTTAAACCTTGTGATGTATCAAAATTTATATACAGTTTTCCATTTCTCTTTTTATTTTGCTTATGGTGTCTTTTCCATGTTTGTTTGTTTGTTTTTTAAATTTTAAGGTTCTATATTTTATATCCTTGTTGGGCAAGTTTTCCCAATTCCAAGATTATATAGAAAGTCACCCATATTTTCTTAGGATACATTTATCGTTTCATTATTTACATTTAGTTCTCCTACCTATTGATCCTGGTCTATCATATGAATTATGTATCAAATTTTGTCTTTCTTTTTAAATCATAATGCGATCTTATTATTATGGTACTACTTATTAAAGAGATAGTCCTATATTCTCTAATAATAAATGTAATTTATTTGTAAAACGTTAGAAATCTAACGCTAGTATATGATCATGTTGGGTAACAATGAGAATTCTCAAAGGCTAGTAGGAAAAAAACAGGATTATCTTCCCAATATTTTATGCAATGAAATAATTGGCTAAAATTAGTATTTAAATAATATTCATTTTGTAGTACTGTCTAAGATGTAAAGTTCAATCAGTTAAAACAAGAAGCGTGAGATCTATTGGTCAGAAAACAGACCATTTACTCACAGAGCATTTTATCAGCGCCACACCCCAATTTCCCATGTACAGGGCAATGAGGATCTGATGTTCTCCCTGCATACAGTGTGGTTTGCATTACAGGGAGGGAATCTCCAAATTCTGAGACTTCGGGACTTTTATAAGAAGGCTGAAAGAGAGAGACAGAGAGATAGAGTGAAGGAAGGAAGGAGGGAAGAAGAGAAAGAGAGGCTTATACTCTATAATGCCATACTGTAAACAAATCCTCTCCAGAGAGGGGCAGGGTCACACTACCCTGGAAATAAGCAAAATTCTTTAAAGGAGAGGGCGGGAAAGGCATCTCTGGGTTTTATTAACTTTAGAATGTAAGCACACAACTTGGGGAGATATGTCTTTCAGTCTTTCTAGAGCAGTGCATTATCTTTAATTTCCAAGATTTATTTACCACTCAGTTTCCTTTCACCCACTCTGTCAGTGCTCCCCTCAGAAAGCCCAGACTGTGAAGAAACGTGGAAATATTCTCAGAGAATTGTTTTCTTAACAAAGGCTGGTTGAGAGGAAGACTAACATTAGGAATCTAGCTAGAAATATGCTTAACACTTAGGTTCTAGGAAATTATCCAGATTCAGATGTTCCAGTGGGCATGAAGAGGAGGGACTAGATCTGAGAGGCTTATTTTATATTAAACTTGACAGAATTTTGTGATTGAGTAGATATTAAGGGGAATGAGAACAATGAGTTAGAATTAGTATATACTTTCAAGGATGGATGATCAAGGAAAATTAAAGGGAAAGATTTTTTTCAATAGTGGAAAATAGGAATAGGTTTGAACATATAGTGTTAGAAATGTTGGGAACAGAATTGGAGTGGCAGATGAAAATTCATTGTATTAAGCACTTTTAGAAATAAGACACTTCTAAGGCAGAAGTGTCTGGTGTATGTAGGTGGAGAAAAGGATCTAGAAAGTGGCAAAGACTTTTCAGGGAATAGAAGGGATAATAAAATAGTGTTTTATTATATATATAAAATATACAATAAAATGACAGTCTGGGGTCATGCATTCCAATGGAGGTGTCTTCCAGAGAAGTAGATTGATATAGCACAGAGAGTGCTGAAAAAAATTATAAACAGAAGCTATTTTATTTAGCATGAGAGGCCACCAGTGCCTACGTGACAACAGCTCATTAGAGCGGTTGAGACAGATGCAAGTAATATGGTTAAAAGAGGAGGTGAGTGAAAAGAAATGAAAATAAATACGTTACTCCATTATACAGAGGGACCACTATCCAGCTGGCACAAACAAAATAATTTCTCACTGTTCTGGCCGCTTCAGTTTTGCTTCTCAACCATCTTGTGCTCTTAGTGACTTGACTTGGTTGTCTTCTGAGACCCCCAAATACAAACGCATTTAGAGAAATTTCTGTATTGAACCAAATCACCAGCATTTTCTTTTCATAGATTTGCTTTGTTGTTGGACGAATACTTCTGGGATTGTATGTGAGCTTCAGGGTTTTTTTAAATTAACTTAATTTTTTATTAAATCAGCAAAATACAGTTATAATAGGTCATAATCCTGGGCAGAAAACAAAAATTTACATTTAGAATATATTAGTTTAAAGTATAATTTTTATCTGGAAATATATATATGTGTATGTATTTTAACCTTTCCTGTGTTTATTATTCTCCTCAAAATTCCTTGACTTTGTCTAAAATAATTTTGAGAGAATCTTTAAGTGACCTTTAGACATAAGTAAAGCTGAGGATTGTTTATGAGTATAATTATAAAGAGAATTTCATATTTGGAAGCAGGCATCGATAGCCAACCCAAACTAGAAGTCTAAATGGCAGCCGTGCCAGGTGAAATTGTTACACAGCCATCTGGCTGTCCCCTGGGGGGAGAGGAACATTAGAGGTACTCTTGGCTCCATATTTGGTTTTATTCTTTAGATTAATATATACTCTGCCATGATTCCTGAGAAAGCTCCTAGTAAAGATTTCAGGTGTCTAAAATATTCAACCCATGCACAGTTTGAAATTGTATTAAAGTAACTAGTGAAACCTGTGTAATTCATTCGGATGCCCAAATTAGCGTAACATTTGGCTTTTCCTTGCCAACTAATTAATTCTGTTCAGGGAGTTTTCAGAAGGAAGTTCAAAAGGTTCCAAGGTTTCTAATCAGAAGCATATGTCAATAGGTTTGTATAAAGCAGCGGAGTTATTGCTCTATAATTTTGCTCGATCCTTTTCTCACGTTAAAAGAGAACAGAGAAGGAACTAGATCTATTGTGGTGTTTTTTTTTTTAAAGGTTTTCTTTATGTTAACTAACTGGAATTTAAATAAAAAAACTTAAAAAAATAAAAAGTTTTTTTTCTCGCAGTGGCAAGTAATTTGTCTTTTACATAGTATTAGAACATTGAGGGTATGTTCAACTTCAAGGAAAAAAAATAAGTATTGTTTTAGATGTCATCGTAGGAAAGGTTTACACTGAAGACTTTTGGGAGTAAATCTGAGTTTATACTGGACACATGTAGCAAGCTACTATGTCATATCTCCACTAAAGTGGAAATATTCCAATCATACATCTATATCACCTGATGTCCATCAGATAATCTAAAAGTCTCTCACAGTAGGTTGTGAGGAGCCTGGACAGCGGTCTGATGCTCCATGACAAACCCTCCTTTCTACTCAGACATGAAAACTATGTCATTCCCTGATTACCACCTGGTTACAGATTACTAATAGTAAGAGACTGCACCAGCAAAATATTATCAGTTGGGTTATATTCTATGAGTTTTGCATCTATTAATTCATTTACTCATAAGTCAGCTTGTGGTGCAGTTGCTATTATATAGGATTCTTCTTTTTACGGAAGAGAAATTAAAGTGACTTGCCAAGAAGAACAAACCATAAGCAGTTTACAAGTTACTAGGAAAAGCTTGGATGCAACATGGTCGTTTACGGAACAGTTGGAACTTTGGTTCCTAGCTCCTTTTTTTTTTTTTTTAAAGATTTGATTAATTTATTTGACAGAGAGAACACAAGTAGGCAGACAGGCAGGCAGAGAGAGAGAGGGGGAAGCAGACTCCTTGCCGAGCAGAGAGCCCAATGCAGGGCTCGATCCCAGTACCCTGGAATCATGACCTGAGCCAAAGGCAGAGGCTTAACCCACTGAGTCACCCAGGCACCCCTTGGGTCCTAGCTCTTATATCAGAATTTCTGGGTGCTTTTAAAAAAATATATATTCTTAGCTTTGTCTCCTCAAAGCAAGGAGTTCCATCAGGCACCACCTGAGTTTTTCCTTTGCCAACCTGGGAACTCTGTCAGGGCATTCATCCAGGGGAATCCTACAGACCAGTTTATTTCCCTCTCCTCAGGTTCTCTGTCCTGCATTGACTAATGGCCAGTGTCTTGAAACCCAATGGTTCCCATGTCTTGTCTGTTTTTTTGTTATTTAAGGTGATAGATCTGGATCAGAAGTAGATGTCCTATGGAATTAAAAAAATTTATATTTTATTGTTATCTTTATACATACAGAAAAGCACATCTGTCATTAAGGATGCATTCATAAATGTTCATAAACTATAATCAAAATAGGACAAGACACCACTCAATATCTAAAACAAAAAGATTGCTGAATATATTGCCTATTTTAGGAAAGAGAGTTATGCCAGTCAGACTCATTGTCTCTGAACAGAGAAAGGGCTCATCTTACATAAAGTTTTGGGAGAAGCATAGAATTCCGATATTGACAGTTGGTAGGTGTTAAGTGAATTAACATTATCTGCAGTATCCACCTAGGTGAGATCTTTTTTTAATTATTGATTAGTTGTCAGAGGCATCCTTATTTCAGAGAATCCATTTCTGATGAACTGACTTTCAGAAGCAAGAAGCTGTCACTTATTGTAGAAGCACCTTCACTGAAAGGAGTTTCTAACCAGCCAAACAAGTTTAAAGCCAGTAACCACAGCTATAGAATAATCCATCTTTATGAGGGTGTGTGAGGCTTCTTTTGTCACTGACTATATCTAAGTAAAGAGCAAGCAAAAGCAGAACAAAAATTTGGAATATTCCTAGTCCCCAGAAGATCCAGCTGGGGCTCTCTTCTGGTTTCTATGCCTCTCTTGAGGAAAGCCACTATTCTGACTTCTAACAGCATGGATTTGGTACTTTACATAAGTGGAATTAGCATATACTTTTTTCTTGTTCTAGTTTCTCTTGCTCAGCATTAAATTTTAAAGATTTATCCATTGTTAATATTAATTGGCGTATGTATGAGCATGTACACACATTTGTGTTGGGTATGTCCTAAGTAATGGGATTGGTGAATCAGAGGTATGTATATGTTTCACTTTAGTAGATACAGCTAAACCCTTCTCTCTTGGGGTTGAACTAATTGCTGCTCCCATCAGCGCTCTCTGAGACTTTGCTTTGCTCCACGTCATCACCAATACATGCTATTATCTAATGCATATGGTCATGTCACATTGTAATTTTAGTTTGCTTTTCCCTGATCAGTGAAGTTGAAAAGCTCTTCTCTGGTGATTAATCCCCCAACTCTGTTCATATCTTGGATCCTGGAGCCTTGGAAAGTAGGTTTATACCCTCTAAGCAAGAGATGGGAAAATTACTCTCCAGGAAATCTAGCAGAAAACATTTAGAGACACTGATACTGGTGGTATCCCCCCCAAAAGAATTGAGTCATATCATTCTATGGTGAAGCCTTATTTGACAAATTTGTCCATGCACACCAAGCTTCTTTCAACAGTCGGAAGTCCAACTCAGTTAGGAGCAGGCATACAATGGACACTAAACATTTTTGAGAATTAACTAACATGCGTTTTAGACCCAAACTAAAAAACAAAAACAAAGAGATGTAATAATTGGAAAGATATGGTAACTTATTCAAAGAAAAGCTTTATTTTTTAAAGATTTTATTTATTTATTTATTTGACAGACAGATTGCAAGTAGGCAGCGGGGCAGGCAGAGAGAGAGAAAGGAGGAAGCAGGCTCCCTGCTGAGCAGAGAACCTGATGCAGGCCTCGATCCCAGGACCCTGGGATCATGACCTGAGCCAAAGGCAGAGGCTTTAACCCCCTGAGCCACACAGGAGCGCCAAGAAAGGCATTTTTTGTCATAATAATATAAATGGTAGATACTGGTGTAGGCAAAAATTATGCTATAATTTAATTATAATTAAATTATAATATACATTAATAATAAATTAATAAATAATAAATTGTCACTATAAATATAAATAAATTAATAACAATTGTAATATAATTATTTTGGGAGGACGGAGGCTCTGGATGCTTATTTGCAGGGGGTGCATACATTGGGTATATGTAGTGGGTGCAAATGTGTACTGGGTGTGGGAGAAGTTATACAGATGATCTAAATTTTCATCTTCCATTGTGAAAAGTAAATACATATGGCTTAAAATTGGAAAAAAGCAAACAAACAAGGAGGCTTAGTATCTGATTGAATGATAGGGATGATAAGATAGAAAGAAACAGCAAATAGTTAAAAAGTGGCTGCCACTGGGATGATAACTTAGTGCCGAGTAGGAAGAGGTGCTTTTCCATAAGAACCTTTGTAAAATTAAGTAACCCCTAAAACCGTGCATGGATAAATATAAGAAAAAGAAACCAAACTGAAAAATTCCTTCTTTTTAAACGTAATAGTTAAGATAGTAAGTTTTTGGGTTTTTTTTTTTAAAGATAGCATTTTTTTTTTAAAGATTTTATTTATTTGACAGAGAGATCACAAGCAGGCAGAGAGGCAGGCAGAGAGAGAGGAGGAAGCAGGCTCCCTGCTGAGCAGAGAGCCCGATGCAGGGCTTGATCCCAGGACTCCGAGATCATGACCTGAGCCGAAGGCAGCGGCTTAACCCACTGAGCCACCCAGGTGCCCCAAAGATAGCATTTATTTATTAGGAAGAGCATGAGTGGGGAGAGGGGCAGAGGGAGAGGGAGAAGCAGACACCCCATTGAGCAGGGAGCCCAATGCAGGACTTGATCCCAGGACCCTGAGATCATGACCTGAGCCAAAGGCAGATGCTTAACTGACTGAGCCACCCAGGCGCTCCAAAGTAGTAAGTTTTATGTGTTTTTTTACCACAATAAAAACAATGGGAAGAAGCTTCCTTGAGGTGATTTTGGTGAGTGCCTCCAGTGAAAGAGAAGATAAGAATGTGGATATACTTGGCCATATTTAACCAGTACCTCTCCAGTAGATGTTACAAGTACTCACCCCAGAAAGAGAGTATGTAAACAGGAGGTAATAGAGGGAAAAACTGCATGATTTTTAAATAAAAAAAAATTCAGCATTGCTATTAATATACATAATCTCTGCAAAGAAGGATACATTAATTTTTAAAAAGGTAATAATAAAATAATACCACCTCCTAAATTAGATTATTCATCCTGTCATCAAACGTTTATCTGATACCTACCAAGTGCTAGATTTCAGAATGATGAAGACACTTTTTTTTTTTTTTACTTTAAGTTGTTTGATCTGGTGGAGGAAATAAAAAGCCATATAATGACATTGCAGGGAGTGCCACACATAGGGGAGAGTCAAGGGCAATGAGCACACCCAGACCATGTTCACAAACCTCAAGAAGCTGTGAGTGCTTCCCTGAAGAGCATCTGTTTGAGCAAGTCCAAAACGTGGGGAGAAATAACATTATATAAAATAATAGAAGATAGCTAGTTACCTGATGTTTTTTATTAAGTATTTGGCCCAGTTATGAGAAAGAGAAAGTCAAAAGAATGAAGTGAAGGTGGTATCTGAAGGCACAAGCTCAGTATTGTGAGTTCATTCTCAGGTCAGCCCCTCACAGCTGTATGTTGGACAAATCTAGTGATTTCTAGAAGATATTGATATCTGGGACCCACAGTTACAGGCTCTGATTGAAGGGGTCTGGCATGTGGCCTGGGCATACCCTATATGACTCAGCAGTCCCACTCTTATGTATATACCCCAAAGAAATGAAAACATATTTAAAAAAAAATCTACATGCATGTTCATTGTAGCATGATTTATACTAGCTGAGATTTGGAAACAACCTAAGTGTCCATCAGTGGATGAGAGAATTAAAAATGTTTATAATAAATATATATATGTGTAAAATATATATAAATATATATATAAATACATTATATATATGTATATATATGTGTGTATATATATATATATATATATATATATATATATATATAAAGGACTATCATTCAACCATAAGAGAGAAGAAAATCCTACCATTTGTGATAACATGGATGTTCCTTGAGAGCATTATGCTAAATGAGGTAAACCAAATACTGTCTTCTGTCATTGCTACATGGGATCTAAAATAGCCATACTCCTAGAAACAGAATTGTGGTTACCGGGGTCCTGGGGCTTGATGGAATTAGGGAAACGTTGCTCAAAAGGTACAGACTTGCAGTTAGAGGATGAATCCATTCCGGAGACCTGATGTACAACACTGTGATTATAATAGTACTGTATTACATACCTCAAAGTTGCTAAGAGACTAGATCCTAAATGTTCTCTCCTTAAAAGGATAATTACGTCACTTGATGGAGCTGTCAGCTGTGGTAATCACATCGCAGTATGTAAATGTATCAGGTCAACAGGTTGTACACCTTAAACTTGGTGCTATATTTCACTTATAACTTAATTTTAAAAAGAGGTTTTTTTAAAAATATATATAAATAAATAACTCCACAGGAAATTCAGACATGCTGCCAGTGTTAAGAACCAAAGATGTCAACTGTTTTCAGAGCTAAATTTCAGTGGGAGACTATCTCCAGAAGAATGTCTCAGAAAATAGGTTACTGCAGAACTCTGAGACCCCCCCACAGGTACACATAATGTATGTATTGTTTTCACATAATATAATGGAAATAGTGCATATTGTAGTTGTAAGACAGGAGTACCAGGGACTAGGAACTTAATTTTCTTTTTAAATATCTTTCGGTTTTTAAACTCTGAAGTAGTAAAATCTCAAAATGATCACACCAAATTTTGACTTAATGCGAACGTTTCTGGAATAGCTTCAAGAATCTGACCGTTTTTCAATCTTTGCGTTCCTATGATGGACATTGGTGTCATGTTGTGTGGTTTGTCTCTGGGTGGCATCTCCCTGTCTCCCCCAGTGCTAACAATTCCCTCCCAAACCATATGTCCTTCTCACCAGAACAGTGGCTCCTTAAAACATCCATTTATCCTGGCCATGCACTTAGTATGTGTGTTTTCCCCATCATTAACCACCTTGTTCACCATAATTGCCTTAATTTCAGTAAAATCTCATTTTTTACCTAAAAGACAAATTTCAAGTATTTCTTAAAGAAGATAGTCTCTTTCATTATCTATCAGTATTATTTCTTGGTTTTACAATGAAATATTGTGAAAAATTCAGATGTATAGATCAGTATCTAAAACAATGTAGAGTGTATTAATATACACTGACCTCTAAAATGAAGGAGATACTATTTTTTTATTTTGTTTTCTCATACTTCTTTCTTTTCCTTTACAGGAATAAGATAGACGCAGATAAAGTCCCTTTTCCCAATGATTTCCTTCTCTTCATTTCCCAATTTTTTAAATTATAGTACGTATTTTTGTACTCTACTAAGGGTAACCATAAAGTACATACATGATTTCAGGTGGGGCGTATCATCGTGCACTTGGTTTCCCACCCCCACCAGTGAATATTATGTACATTGTTATACATGTACAATAGTTCAGTGATACTAATTGTATTTTAATAATCTACTGAATGGATAAAGTATAGTTCCTCTGCTCTCTTCCTGAAGAAGAATAGTTAATTTAAAAAATAATTTTTACAGTTATAAACTACTTCTGTGAACATTCACATAAATATTCACATAAATATTTCCACTCTGTTTATATTCATTGGTTGGCACTATCCCACTGTAGCTTTAACTTAGGTTTCCCTAATGAGTATTCTATGTGATTGTTGACCATTTAAGTACTATCTTCTGTGAAATGACTTTCCATGTCTTCTGCCTTTTTTCCTTTATTGAGTTGTCATTTTCTTACTTATTGGTAGAAATTCTTTATATATTCTGGTTATGAGACCTTGGCCCATATAAGTTTTTGGAATATCTTCACTGTCCTGCTGTTTTTGGAGGGCAGAATTCTCAAAATATCTATGAAGTACAGTTTATCAGTCTTGTCTTCTATAGTTAGGGCTTTCTGTCTCCTTTGGAGACAGATAGCTTTCTTTTCCCTGAAGTCATGCAGATACTCTCCATTTTTTTTTTCTTTTAAATGCTTGATGACTATACCCTTCACAAGTAAGCTATATGATCCACTGTTTATTTAACTTTTGGTATAGTATAAGGAAAGAATCAAGATTTTTTTTTCTTGTCCTTATATCCAATTATTCCAGTTCTATTTTTTTTTTTTTAAAGACCATCTTTTCCCCAACTATTTGCAATGGGAATTATAAATCAGTAGTTAACATGTGTGTAAATCTCTTCTGAGCTCTCTTTTCTGTTCCATTGGTCTGTTTCTCCTCAGAGATATTGCACTGTGTGTGAACCTTGGTCTCAGTATAATTCCTCCAAATTTGTTCTTTTCAGGATGAAATAATATTTATTATAGGCCCTATGCACTATCATCTCAGATTATGTGTGTATCTGTGTTTTCCTCTGATGAAAAATTTGAATCTATAAATGTTTATGTGTAATTATGTAAAATTAGATTGGATATAACTATTTATATTGTTTATATTAAATTATATAACAGAATATATTTATATATATTTTTACACTGATAAGTGTTGGTGGATGACACTGAAGTTGTTCCTGTTTGTTTGAATTATATTCTGTTTTCCTGGACTAACACAACTGTTCAGCGTATGAGCCAGTGGTTGAGAGAAGCTATGAGACTTAGTTCTTCAGTTCATTTTTCCCCCTTCTTCAGTTGTTAGAGCATAGAGCACTTTCTTTTAAAATAGATGGTACATTTTATTATATTTTTCTCTTCTGATTTTTTTGTGTTATTTTGTTCAAGAATTTTCTTTATCTTTAATCTCCTTTTGTCCCTTCACCAATACATTTGCAAGAAATATGGTGCTTTCCAAGATAGTACTCTCTCTCCCAGGAGTCACACATTCCTGAGACTGCCACATCAGATCCAGCATATTTTCCAAGACCTTCCCCTTAGATCCTCACTCTCTAAGACTCTCATCTGCCATGACTTGTAAATGGTTTCACTGGTTTTTACTACAAGTTGGGTCTTTTCCTTCAGGCAGTGAACCCTAACTGATGTTATCTGTTTACCACTGCGAATAGAGCCCAATCACTTCCCCACTCTCTCTTTTGTATGGATGGATTCTGGTGCCATCTTTCCTGCTTTCCTGATGGTGTTTTGTGTCTATTTTCTCAATTACACATAGATGGGTGTGTGTAGAACCTTATGACTTCGATTTGTGCTAGGGGTGTGAGCTAGGGTGATTTTAGTTATCTCAATCTATAAAATCTGTATGACACTTTTTGTAGTATTTGGAATGTATGTGGCCACCATTATATTATATTTATCTTTCATTTTCAAACTATTCCAAAAATATCAACAAATGGCAAATATATAGAAATTTCTTACTTTATGATGGCGTATTTTATACTCCTCCCAGAGGGATAAACATGGGGTTACCTATTACTAAAGATACCTATATATATTAGCTCATTATGTCATTCTTTGGATTGATGGAACTCATACCTCAGAATACATAATGATAAACCCAGGAGTTCTTAAAATTCCATAACTGTCCTTATTTTATGGTCTGAGAGAGGGCCCAGGAATCTACATCTCTGAGAAGCCCCTAATGTAAAACAGGTGGAAGAATAATACTTTCTGATTCTCTTCATCTTATGTTGAGATAATATAAACTGCTGTCTTCTTAATGATAATCAGAATATCTTACAGTCTGTGAAATATCTTCAGGCATATGAACCCAAACCCTGATTAAAGAGTGAAATATATAAATAATTTTTAGGCCAAAAATTGTTTGTCAAAAAATCCAGAATTTCTGCCAGCTAAATGCTCTCTGATCTTATTCCCAGAAATGCTCCATGCTGACAGTCTGTTTTCTAAGAACTGGTTGAAAAGAGATAACATATGATTCAGCAGTTTGTGATCTGTGTTCTGAATGATCTGATTTTTAAAAATTAATGATAGTGGAGTTAAATGATACCTCCTTTATAATTAGTACCTGAAAAAAATACATGTATCTTACAGTGCACATATCTTTTGTAGATATGGTTACGACTTAAAAGTATCCAAAAAGGACTTTATATCCAGGGATTTGAATGCCTTAGCTTAAAGATGGAAGTTCTAGGGACTCCTGGGTGGCTCAGTTGGTTGAGCCGCTGCCTTCGGCTCAGGTCATGATCCCAGCGTCCTGGGATCGAGTCCCACATCGGGCTCCTTGTTCTGTGGGGAGCCTGCTTCTCCCTCTGCCTCTGCCTGCCACTCTGTCTGCCTGTGCTTGCTCTCTCTCTCTCTCTCTCTCTCTCACAAGTAAATAAATAAAATCTTAAAAAAAAAAAAAAAGATGGAAGTTCTAGGGGCACCTGGGTGGCTCAGTGGGTTAAGTGCCTAATTCTTGATTTTGGTTCAAGTTATGATCTCAGGGTCTTGAGATTGAGCCTGGCATCGGGCTCTGTACTAGGCGTGGAGCCTGCTTAAGATTCTTACACTCGGAGCACCTGGGTGGCTCAGTGGGTTAAAGCCTCTGCCTTTGGCTCAGGTCATGGTCCCAGGGTCCTGGGATTGAGCTACCTCAGCAGGGAGCCTGCTTCTCCCCTCTCTCTCTGCCTGCTTCTCTGCCTGCTTGTGATCTCTATCAAATAAATAAATAAATAATCTTAAAAAGAAAAAAAAAAGATTCTTACTCTCCCTCTCTAATATGACCCACCAACCTCTTCCCCGCCCATGTTCATGCTCTCTCTCTCTGGGGGGGAAAAAAAAAAGTTATATAACTTATTTGTAAGTATATATAAGATTTATTGCTCTTCCTCTATCTTTAAAAACACTATTGTTTATAATAAGATCCCCTTAAAAGAAGCACTCATTATTATGAAATTTAATTCTCTCACTCAAGAATGGAGTAATTTGCCTAAATTATATAACCTTTAAAAAGTAATTTAACATTTCTATATAATGATTTTTTTCACATAGAAAAAATGGCTATGCATTAGAGTGCTGTTGTACATCAAGAGAAATTTAAAGACTTTAAAAACAACTTGCCTATTAATTATCTTTAATTTTACATACTATATATGTTCACTTACTAGGTGACACCAAATGTAAATTAATTCCACATTTTTCTAATTATAACATTCCAAAAATTGTTGTGATTTAAATTCTCATGAATCTAGATAATATTGTGTTTTCATGTTTACAAATATATTTAAAATCACACATGTGAAATATTTAAAGAATATTATTTTTACCTCCATATTTAATGAAAGCATTTTGTTTAAAGTCTTGACAAATAACCTTGACTTTGGTAACTTTGTAAAGACTACAGCCACTCTGGGACTTATCTAACAATTTTTAAGAACGTGCTGCCTTTTCTTTTGATTGCCTAAATTGTTTAGATTTATCACGTTTCAAAATCAGCATGTAAAAAAAAATAATAAAATCAGCATGTCATGCTATCATTGGAATTTTTTACTAGCCCAGTTACTGATTCATGTAACTTTATGATAGTTTGGGTTTTGTTTTTAATATTTTCCCTGTGCATATATATAGGTATCTCTAGTACATACTACTTAATGTATGGCTTTAGAAAGAATCACTTAAAGGATTTTTAGTAATAGTGATAGCCATCACTTGGACGTGTGAGGTTATGCCTCTTAGAATGACTAGATCATTCTAGATCAGTATCATCTAGTCATTGAGATCAATGACTAAAATGACGAAGCCTCTTTCTCCCTCTTACTCTCCTTAATGTAATCTACCAGGTAGCCTCTATAAACATCCAAAGTAGATCAGTTACTGTCATTGCAGGTTAAAGTGTCATTCCCAAACAGTATTTTAAATCAAGAGATGGAAAGAACTGTGCAGTTAGAAGGTGTGTGATGACTTAAGTAGGAAGCCATTTCTTTCTGAGAGGAAATGGAAACAGAACTTTCCAGTCATGCAATCTTCACTGATTATTTATTTATGCCACAATTCATTTCTTCTTGAGAAATATTTGTAATCAGACACAATTTAGTTAAGCTTCCTTTTTTTTTTTTTTTTGAAGATTTTATTTTTTGATGGAGAAAGAGGAGCTAACACAAGCAGGGGTAGCTGCAGAGGGAAAGGGAGATGCAGGCTCCCCACTGATCAGGTTGCCCAACATGGGGCTCAATCCCAGCATCCCAGGATCATGACCTGAGCTGAAGGCAGACGCTTAACTGATTGAGCCACCCAGGTGCACCTTAAGCTTCCTTAAAGTTAAAAAAAAAAAAACTTTTAGAATTTTCTCTTAATTTAGAAGTTGTTATTATTATGCTCTTTGCAAAGAAATCAGAAGAATTTTCCTTAACCATTTTTTAGAGGTAGTTTACAAGAGGTCCTCTGGCAATTCCCACCACCGCCCTTCTGGATGTTGGAATGTGGTACAGAAGAGGGCCTGTTGGTGTCACCCCTACAGTGATCGCAGCTCACATGGGTTCAGAAATTTTCTGCTCTGCTTCTACCTCAATCCATGCTGACATCTTAAAAGCAGTAGCTTATATTTTACATTTTTTTCTTATATTTTTCTTAATGACAATAATATATCTTGAACACTCAAATGTTTGTGTATTCTTTTTAGTTCTTATCCATAATTTTTAAATATTAAATGGAAAATTTTGGCTGTTTTCTTTTTTCTTTCAATTATTTCATTGATCTTTCCCAAAGCAGAATATAGGCCATCTTGACTTTTGTTCATAATCAAAATATCAAATGAAATCAATAAAGATTTCATTAAAAACAAGGAAGTTTTATCAACTATACTTCAATAAAAGACTTTTAAAAACTTAAGAAAAAAAGAAAGTTTCTATAATTCTCAACTCAGATAAGAAACATGACTTTGCTTTTCCATGTTATGTAAAGCTATCTGAAAGAATTTAGCATGTAATGATACAGATTAGTGTGCTCGCTTCGGCAGCACATATAATGATACAGATTAGTATTGAGTCTTCTAAAAACAGTTAAAGAATATTAGTACATAGGCTGAGATTCCATATAGAAGTATTACAGTAATAGGATCAACCAAGAAGTGTATGTCCTTCATAAAGAAAAGTTCTTTTCATATATCGGTTTTTGGAAAGTATCAGTGAGTCTTAACCTAGCAAGCCACCCTGTATAGAAGATACCACAAAAGGAAATATAATTTAGTCTAACCTGATTTCTTGGCCATTATTAAGTATAGTACAACAGAATTAGTCTTTGAATTACTGATAGCATTTTAGGACTATGTGTATTTTTTTTTAAGATTTTATTTATTTGAGAGAGAGAGTGACAGAACATGAGTAAAGGGGTGGGGTAGAGGGAGAAGAAGATCCCCTGCTGAGCAGGTAGCCTGATGTGGGGCTCATCCCAGGACCCTTCTAGGCTTTGGGAGTTCTAATTATAAGAGAGAAAAACCTTCTCTTGTAGTTACAGGATAAATCAAGTGAACTTTTAAATATAACAGATGCATTTCAAAAGTATATTTTTTAAAAACTTGATTAATATTTTTAATAATGCTGAGAATTTTGATAATGCATATCAAACCTTTATCTAATTTGCATGTCTTCATATCTAACTTTTGTTAATAAGGGATATATTGTTTTAGTTAAAATATTTGCCTAATATCTCTGGAGAACTTAAGAAAGTCACAGAAGTTATGGAATATAAAGGTAAATTTGGACAACTATTTCCTCTAGTCAGATGAGGTCTCCATTTCATCCCTCGAGGTCAGTTTCCTTACACTGATATGTCCCACAAACTGTGAAGACTCATCAATAACATCACCTTTGATGGAAAGATTTATATAGGCTGTTCTCTCATCATTGCCAATTTTATACCTGGCCCAAGTACCAGGATCCATGTCTGCATAGGGCATTCTCTTCCTCTGGGGCATATTATCAATAAACAATTAAAATTTAAGGGAAGAGAGAGTATGGGATAAAAAAAAACAGACTAAAACCAAAGCATTGCATATGTTGTCATCAGAACAATATAGTCTGATGCATTGTTTTTTTCTCCATTTCTGGAATCCACTTAAAAACCGAGACTCTTTTAGTAGAATAAAAACATTCCCTCCTGATATGTGCACCAGGACCCATTTTTATTCTTTAGCTCTGTTTTTCACCCTTAATTTAAAAAGAAAAACAGGTATACACTGCAGTGACACTTTAATAGCATCATGGAAATAATTTTTCACTTTTTTGTTTTAAACAATAATACCATTGACGTATTTTCTCGCTTTTTCTGTTTTAAACTGTCAGCTTCTTAGTGACATATAGGAAGCCTCCTTAAAATAAGATATGGGGAAAGGAAAAAGCATGAGTTTGCAGTCTGACAAGTTGAGCCCGTGTTAGTTCTTCAGTGCAAGGATCATAAAATTATAAATAATCACAAGGATTCAAGGCCTTTTTGAATGAGTTTCCTCACGTATGAAAATAATGTGGTAGATTGAATAGTCAAAATTGTTCACTTAACTATCCTGGAATAATAAAAATAATGAATGTGTAGAATTTGGCAGTTAATAAGGCTTTTCTCATATATATTATTTCATCCTACAGCATTCCCACTCTTTTAAGTCCCATATTGCGAAAGATATTTTAATCCCAAAGAGGAATCTTTTCCATAATTAAAAGGTAATTTGGGAAAGTATGTTAACTTCAGTTTATCTGTGGAATAAGTGATAATAAATGTCTCACAGTGGTATATAGATAGTGGTGTATAGATCTCTCCACAGTGTTTTTTTGAGGGAATAAAACTCACCTCTAATTAGCTATTTAACTCTTAACCATGTAGCTAATTGCTATTGTATGTAATTGCATATTTTCCAGCCAGAATTTTCTATATATATGTGTGTGTGTGTATAGATACACACACACACACACACACACACACACACACACACACACACACAGTTTAAGGCTATCAGTCTGTGGTTTGAATGAAGAAGCAAGTTTATAATAAAATATGTCAAGTGGGGTGCCTGGGTGGCTCAGCCGATAAGTGTCTGCCTTTGGCTCAGGCCATGATCCCACCATCCTGGGATTGAGCCCCACTTCAGGCTTTCTACTCAATGGAAGCCTGCTTCTCCCTCTGCGGTCCCCCTGCTTGTGTTACCTCTCTCACTGTGTCTCTCTCTGTCAAATAAATAAATAAATTTTTAAAACAATATATGTCAAGTAACAATGGCCAGCATATGACAATTGGATTTCTTTATTTGTGGCGAATAATTTTCTTGTTAAATGGTGATGCACCACTCAAATTTTCCTTCAAAGAAGCCACAGAAGAATTGTCTCCCTTGCTACTGTGGGTGTCCTTAGGTACCCTTCACCTGCCAGCCCTTCTGGATTGTCTTAGCTGGAGAGCCTCCTTGCCCAAGGCCGCATGGCATGCATCCAGTAAATTGTGGACGTGGAGGTACACAGGACCAGTCATCCCCTTTAAACTCAAGATAACTTTGTAGAACAGTCCTCTGAATCTTCCCCACTGGGGTGGGGTTTGTGTGTCAGCCGAGGCTGCAGCTTCCCACTCCCGGTTTCTATAGATGTTGATCCCAGACATCCCAACTAAACAGCCTATGTGCTCAATCCTTTCTCAGAGTCTGCTTCCTGGAGAACTCAATTTGCAAAAAATATTTATGAGACATAAGATGATGTACAATTTATGAGAGAAAAATTCATTCAGAGGGATAACTCATGTGACTTATCTTATATAAAACATATAATGGTATTTAAATAAGACTTGAATATTTAAATGGAAAGGCTGTAACCCACTTACAATGAGATCTTAAGTTAATGTGTGTGCATATGTGTGTGTGTGACGTACTAGAAACAAACATGTAGGTCTACGGCAGATGGTGTTAATTTTAAACCAAATATAAATTTCCTCCTTCTTCTTTACTAACCAAAATATAATTTTATTCAGAGCAATGTTATTTCTTATCCAGCCAAGATGCTCATTGTTCTGGTCTTTACCATAGAACTAATTTCAGGTCTATGAGATAGAAACAGCATCCTGCTGCCTCTCCTGGGAAGGTGTTTGTTCATTTGTTTTATTCTTTTTCTTTTAATGATGGGTTAGATGTGATTGGCCCTTCCCTTTCTAGCCTTCATTCTGCTTTGAGCACAGATGTGCTATTGGAGCTGAGGCATGCATCCATTGGCCATGAGGAGAAAGAAAAGAGGACAGGGAGACCTGAGACCCTGGCCCTTATATGGCTGAACTGCTGAGGCAACTTCAGCAGCCATCCGTTCCCAGACTGCCTGAGACACACGGAACAAAGAGCCCCTAAATTAACATAGTCACAGGACTGACTTTCTTGAGTCTTTTAAGAAGATAAGAAAATGTTGCTTTGTCATGAAATTTAAACAAAATTAATAAATCCCTTTAGCTCGATTTCAATGTCTTAAGAACATACCAGAGCATCAAATTTTACATAAAGGATGAAGAAAGGAAGAGAAGAATCAGTCCTTTAAATTCTGGTGGATCATGGCGAATAAAAAGGAAGAGTGAGGAAGAATGAGGATGTCAGATGCCCAGAGTTCTCGTGCCCCATCCTTTACCTCATCCACACCTCAAGTGGGTGCTGTAGAGGTTTCGAAGTATCTGATGAAGCACAGTATCAGAAAGCTGTAGGTCCTTAGGATATACCTACTCTTCAGTTCGGCCATGGCAAAATGCCCTGGCAGTAGGGACAAGAAAATGGCAGAGGAAAGTAGGTAAACTGGATGCACCTGGGGGCTACGGTCTTGGTTCTTCAAAGCTCATGTGGCATATTGGGAAGAACGGAATTAAATGTCTGGCCTAGGGTTCCTTTCTGCCTTTTAGGAGGGCAGGCAAGAGTGCTTCTGGGAAAGAAAGCAGGCACCCGGTTTAATCTTCTGTAAATATACGAATAACTCAGTTCCTAGAAAAGAAGCCAATATTTATCAGGAGTAGAATTTTATCTATTGAATTCTCTTAGCAGAATGACCCTGCTCTAGGACTGCTCACGGCAAACAAATGTAGAATCTGGTTTTGTGAAATAGGACTTGAAGCAATGTCCTGTGAGCTGTGCAACTATCTGGGTATAAGATGGAGATGTTTCCTATTTTATGGGGTAGCCCCATGCATCTTATCAAAGACCTCATATATTCTTCTGCATCACAGATCATGACTGATGTATCCAGATCTCTCCCTCCTTCCTCTGGTTCTGATTATCTGTATTCTTGACATTACTAATAAGGCTTGACACTGGGTAAGATATCTGGATAATGTTCTGTTTGTTAGATCTTACAATCTGATATTTGTGTTAGCTCATATATATAGGACCCTAGATTCCCCTTATGTTGTACAAAGAATATTCAGAGGTGCTGAGAAGGCCAGGAGACTAACAAATAACTTATATTGAGGGGAGAAACACTGAAGTTTTAAGGGAAAATATGCCTGGTCCAATTTTGGTGAGCTTAGTGTGATCCAATAATTTCAGTAGAATAAAAGCTCTGTGAGAATGGGGATTTTTAATTTTTTTCACCCTATTTCTAATATATTTACCAAGCACATAGTAGCTTCTCAATAAATAAATTATATAAATGTACACATAAGTAAATACATATTTAATAACTGAAGTCATCTGTCTAGGTAATTCACCCTCTGCTTGGATATCTCAGCAATGTGCTCAGTGCTTTAGCTTCTTGGGAGCCTCTCTAGATGGTGTCAGTGTGTATACAGTAGGAGCTTATGTAACCATGTGACAAAGAGGAGATGAAGGAGGTCATTAAATCAATGTCAGAGTCTTCTGAGTCTCCTGAGGTCTTTCCTGTGGTTCAAGTAAGAGATCTCGAATGCCAGTGTGTTGACATCATATGTTAGAAGATATTGTCCTACCTATTTGACTCCTTCTATAATGTTTTTGAATAAATTTCCATCTTTGTTTAGAATCCAGGCAAGCCTGTACTCATCCATTGGCCCTCAATGAATTGCCTTCTTTCCTCATACGGACATGGTGGAACTTTTAGTTTCCTTGTACACATCACAAAAGACTGAGAGTCTTGCCTCGCCATAATTATATTGGCCATTCTTAATCTTTCTTTTTTTTCTCCCATGCTACAGTGCATATGGTACTTTTACTGAAGCTGGACATATCTGGGGGTTGGGATGGTCTCTAGACCCTTGACTTTCCTCCCAAAGAAACACTTGTAACCTGTTGTGGCTAGGTTTTCTTCTGGTAAATTTGGTCTTAACTTGGAAATCCAGCCACTAATTCCTTGTTTTTCCTAAATATCTCTCTTCCTTTGAGAGGCCCTTCAGAGGAAAGAAGTTAAATTTTAGCTTTTTATTTACTTTGTGTTATGACTTGCTACTATCCCAGAAAATATACCTCCTGAATTATCTACCATGTAAGGAAGGGTAATCTTTCAGCAATATTGAGTAAAACCCATAATCTGAATTCTCTGTGCTTGAAAATAAAACTTAAAATTTAAAAGGAGAGATGAAACTTGTTTCTCTGTATTTTGGCATTGATTGCCACTACCAAACTTAAGATCTGAAGACTCTGCCTCAGGACCCCAAATGGACGGTTGACCTCCTTATTCTAGGCTAAATGTATCTGTTCCTTCCTGGATAACAAACTATCTGATTAGAGCTTGCATTTGGAAGGCTGCAAGAGAAAATGTTTTAAGGGCAAAACAAAGTCAATGTTTTCATATTTGCAAACCATTATCTCTGTTACCCAGAATCACAAAGATCTCCCACCTAATCTTAATTTCTTTATCCTCTCCTCCACAATCCTGCTACCATTTACACAGCAGTATAAAATGGTAGTTGACTCACATGATAGATTGGTGGTCGAGAAGCTTCAAAGACATGAAAGAAGCTGGTGGTAATGGCCACAACCTAAGAAAAGAGAAGTAGTAGGTGAAGACATGGAGAAAAGGTGGTCTGAGGGATATAAGGTCAATGAGTGTATATGTTCCTCTCTAGTTAAGGAAATAGCCATGCAGGTATTTTTCTCCTTCATCTTCAGCCATTGGCAGGTACTTTAGCCATTCCCACAGTGAGCCTAGAAATGCAAAGAAAATAAGTTATGAAGCTTGTTCAGTGATCAGAATTGATGAGCAATACCAGATGCAATCTAATGTTTTGAAGAGAGAGGGAATAAGGACAATTAGCAGAAATGGAATTTAAGAAGGCAATGAATTCAGGTCATTCAGATCGGTCAGCAAAGCCTTGGGGAGAAATAGAGAAAAGGAAAGGAAAACTGTAAAGTGTTTATATTCCTATGCCTACAATATGAGGAAAGGAAAGAACTAGTAGGAGTTTAATCAAGTAGTTAAGAGCTTTTGGCATGTAGCTTGAGAAAGAAAGAAAACATGTAGAAAGGAGTTTACACTGTACTTATAGACAGCCATTGAGGGGCGAATTAGTCCCATCCTAGAACATGCCCAAAGAAAATTTGGGAAGGTTTGTGCTGCAGAGAAAGCAAAGTCTAGAAGTGACACATCTGAGTCTTATCAGTCCTCCCACTGAGAAGTATGGTTTGTGAGAGACAGACTACACAATTGTAGAGGAAACCTTTGCTGGCTGTCTAATGGTATGTAGAGCAAACCAAGGATCAGCACAATTTAGGAAAATTCACAGCATGATAGAAGACCTAATATAGACAATCAGAACAAATGACACAGAAGAGAACAGATAATTTTGATAACAAAGGAAAAAAATTGTGATGAGTGTCCTCAGAGGGATTATAGAGGATGTGCTTCTGAAAACAAGATCAGGCTTCTAAGAAAGGAACAGCCAGAGAATAACAAAAAGTTTGGGAGATATTAAACATAGATTGAAAAGTTAAAAGAAAAAAAAAATCTGAAAAGGCTTAAATATTTTAAATGACTAAAAACCAAATGAAGATTCTGAAAGTGAGAGTCAAAAAATTGCCCCAGACTTTCCTAAAAAGAATAAACACCTTTCTCTCCTTTCCTAAAGAGAGATCCTGATGGAAATAGATTAAAAGGTAGGAGAAAGAACTATCAAAGCAACAAGAAAAGAAACTTTCCTTCGCTTGAAAAGCATACTTTTTCATACTGAAAGGAGCTCTGTGGATTGAGGAACGTTAACTGAGAAAAGACTAGCACTTAGACCCTGGAAATGTGCCACAGCTCCAAAAATAAAATCATCTATAACTTTTCTTTTTTAAAGGAATTTTAAAAAACAGGTGGATTTCAGACATTTCTTATCTAATAATGAGTACAAGAAGAATATGAAGTGTATTTTCCAAGTCCTAAAATAATGGAAAAAAGAATCCAGAATTTATTATCTAGGCCCATTATTATTAAAATATGGGGGAAATTAAGTTTGTTTTTTGTTTTGTTTTGTTTTGTTTTTTAAGATGTCAAGGAAGATGACGTTATACCATGTTTAGGCTTCTCTGAAAGCTTTGTTCAAGTAAGTACTACTGTGTGTCAAAAAATAAGTATAAGTCCTAATATTTAAGCAGTGGTTAAAAAAGATAGTGGTGTGGTTTTTGTTTGTTTGTTTGTTTTTTGAAAGTGAGATAGTAGTTATTAAAAGAACTCACAATTAAAGAGGTGTAACTTGAGGATGACATAAATTTCCGAAACAAAAGAGTTAATGTTAACTTTGAAGCTTGATCTCTTTCATCAGTCATAATCAGCAAGTTAGGTTGCTCAGAACATGAAAGATAAGTGGGTTTCAAATGGAATTCCAGGTCTCTAGGTAAGGGTATATACAAAGCATAGATACAGAAAAGAGAAAGTGGCTTGAGTCATTGTTGGAGAGTAGGTGGTGATTAGAATGGAAATATTGATAGGAATCATAGTAATTTTGGCATTGAAATCAAAGTGATCAAATGGAATGTTGGCTATTTCCATTTTTAACATCTTTTTTAATAAAAGAAATCCAAAGCAAAACCAAAATAAAAACAATCTCAAAGCTTTACCAAGTATTCTCCTTACTATCTTTATAGCTTAACTGGTGATCTTGGCGGGGGTGAGGGGGCAGGGTAGAAGAAAGGACCATTACCACTAAACTTATCAGTACTCTCCTTCTATATAGTCCATATTTTTGTTCTGAAATATAATTCTTTCTTTTATTTTTGTGGTGGTCTAGCTATATTCCATAAGTCACTGATAAGAGTGGGATAGGTAGATAGTAGAAATTTTTTTTTACCTCTAAATCAGTATTCAAATAATATTATAGCTTACTATGGATATCCTAATAATCAATAATATACGTTGTCTTTAAATATTAATTAAAATATAAAGCAGCAGATGTGCAAATAGAACAGAAAGTTTTACTAATACACTTCAGCTGACATGAGATACCCAAAATTTGGTCTTACCTATGTGAAGAATATGTACGAGCAATGATAAATAATAACATATTTCCTGGAGAAGCTTTGTGTTTCCATGTACTTTATGCCAGTAGAAAGTCATCAGTGGATGGGGGTATCTATGTGGCTCAGTGGGTTAAAGCCTCTGCCTTCGGCTCAGGTCATGATCTCAGGGTCCTGGGATCGAGCCCCGCATCGGGCTCTCAGCTCAGCGGAGAGCCTACTTCCCCCTCTGTCTCTGCCTGCCTCTCTGCCTACTTGTGATTTCTCTCTCTGTCAGATAAAGAAATAAAATCTTAAAAAAAAAAAAAAAAGAAAGAAAGCCATCAGTGTAATCTTCCAAAATGCCTTTAAAAATGTGTACATATTAGTCATTACCCAACATAATGGGTTTTATTAAATTACCTTGGTAGCAGCAGTCTTTATTTCTATGTATTTGAATATTTATATCCTCCTTCTTTCGATCCATTGCTGGTTTATTTTATGATCTGTCACCCAGCCAAAAGGAAGAATTCAATGGAAGCGATGCTTTAAGACTTCTCTTTCATTTGGTAGCTACTTTCAGGTCATTAGAAAAAAGTGATTAGCAGTTTTCAAACCTTGTTTCCTATACCTAGATAGAAATGCTTGTTCCTAACATGTAAATTTATTGCCATACACCTGTGGGAACCAAATGGGGATTGCAGTTGCGTGCCCTTAGCCCACATAATTACAGAGAAGCTATTAACACCTCAGCCATAAAGTCAAATAATTATCTTACCTCTATTATGTCCAAATCCTCTAACTTAGGGACCACATGATAGTGTTTGATAGAAGAGTGTAATGTGCTATATAACTGACAAAGTAAACTTCATGAAGAACCATAAAAGAATGTCTATTTGGTGGAATAGCTGCAAATTGTTACAGAGGCTTCAGTTTTATGTAAAAGAAAGAATGCATTATAAAAGGATTTATTACATGAGGTTTCTCAATGAAGGGCAATGAAAAAACTTGATAGAACTTAGCAGAGAAGCCTATGAAAGTTAAAATACCTATTTAAATAACTTGGGGTGATTTGATTTTTAACCATGGAGAAAGAATCAAGAACACTTTCTGCCTAAGAGCTAAGCTCCAAGATTTGAGAAAAACGTGCATGAACGGACTGAAACAAAAAATTTGCATGCCTCTGGAGGATTTTAATTGTTAGACATAATGGTAGAGGAGAATTGAGATATGATCATTGCTGAGCCAGATGACTCAAAAACTCGTGGTATCCCTAATTTAGAAGGACACGAGCACAGAGGATATCTCTATCTCCTTCTTGACAAATGGTATGAATTTTTTGAGAAAGGAATGTTCACACATCGAGTCCCTTATGTCTGAAGTCTTCATCAGTATAGTAGCCAACAAAGACACAGCCGGTAATTCTTATAGTTCTCCAGTTACCATCCACCATGATTTCAGCATAGTCAGTGTTTTCATCAGTATTCCAAATTATCAGCGAATGTGTCATATTCAATTCAATAGCCAATATTTCCTAAGTATTTCCCGCTCTACTTTTTTAACTTGAAAGTACTTAAGGCTTCACGTTTAATTTTTAATATTGAGACCTTGCTAGCTGGCCTTCATAATCTCGCTTTGAAGGAAGCATTTGTCATCGTAAATACATAATTGAAGTGATGTCCTGGTTGAGTGGCTGTGCCGAAAGCTTGTCATGGTCAAAAAAAAATTGTAGTCACTTGAATTAATTCTAATTATTTAGCTTTTATTCTGTCTTGTCTTAAGAATCTACTTGGGCTTCTGAATGCAATGGGCATCAAAATATAAGTTCAAAGCCTTGTGTTTTTGAACAGCCCTGGTGAGGCTTGTATTAGTTTGCTAGAACTATCTTAACTAAATACTAAAGACTGGGTGGCTTAAACAGTACAAGTTTATTTGCTAATAATTCTAGAAGCAAGAAGTCTGAGGTGAAGGGGTTGGCACAGTTGGTTTCTTCTAAGGGCCTTTCTCCTTGGCTTGTAGATGGACTTCTCTCTGCATGTGTGGATCCTAATCTCTTCTTTTTTTTTCTTTTTTAAATAAAATTTCTAAAAATATTTTATTTATTTGAGAGAGAGAGCAGGGGCAGGGGAAGGGGCAGAGACAGAGGGAGAGGCAGACTCCCTGCTGAGCAGGGAGCCCCATGTGGGGCTCATTCCCTGACCTTTAGACTGTGACTTGGGCTGAAGGCAGACACTTAACCGACTGAACCACCCAGGTGCCCCTAAACATACAGCCCTCAGTGACCATGCAGGTCACATGCTCATGAAATAGCCCTGATTCTGAGATATCTACCAAAATTGGATAAGCTATTTATTATAAATAATCAAGAGTTAAAAAATATAAGTCTGGAAGTTATGAGTGCATGTGTATCTTTATCCGTCCCTTTTCCCCAGGAAAAATTTTCCTAGGAAAGTTTGAAATGCAGTTTTGTATAGGACACTTTAACTAGCTAAATAAGGGTACTCAGTAGAAAGCACATATGGTAAAAGTAAAAATATTTTTTGTTTCATTTTTAATTCAAAGTTTTATTGTGCCAATACTGGCCAAGGTATATTTAGTCCTAGGAATATTTATCTCCCCAGTTGAGCTCAAATGTCACTATAAATCAGTGTTGTCATTTGATAGCAAGGAAAGGAGTAATTTTATGGTTGACTTAGCAGATGAAAGATTTAATAGCAAATTATTCAAGGCATGTGAATATTCTATGTTAGTGGATAAATGCACCTGAGACTAGTTCAGTAATCCAGTTACGTTAGACACTGTGTCCTTAAAATTTAACCTGTTTGGTTTTGTTTGTTGACAGTCAAGCTCTTTATTTCACTTAAAATTCTTATATGTCCATAAATGAAAAACAAATGTTTATGTGAATCTAGGATGTGCTTCTGTTTATGAAAGACTGTCAGGTTACCCTAACTCAGCTAACATTTGGCTTTTGCCTTTCAGCAAAACTGTAACACAGATGAGGGGGAACGGTTAGGCATTAGGGCAATAATCTGGAAACCATCTAAAGGAAAATGACTTCTAGGAGGTGAACAATTTTTAAGCATCCAAATCTGGAGGGATATGTGCAACATTTTTAAAAGCATGAAAATTATTTTTTAAGTACACAGTTTTCTTTAACATTGCCAAATTATTTCAATTTTCATTACAAAGTCTTTGCCTCTTTGTTTTCCTTTTCATAAATTACCTCCTAAATTCTCAGTAAAAAGTGACAAAGTAGTAGAAACCAGTGGATGAAATACTGTTAATTTAATGTGTAATTATTTTAATTAAGTTTGAGGACATTATAGGTAGTATATCTAAGTCTTATAAGCAATTTGAGCTATGGCAGTCTCATGTCATTTCCAAAAGGAGTTCCTGAAAGGCAGGCAAATTAAGAAAACTTTGGGGGCGCCTGGGTGGCTCAGTGGTTAAAGCCTCTGCCTTCAGCTCAGGTCATGATCTCAGGGTCCAGGGATCGAGTCCCGCATCGGGCTCTCTGCTCAGCGGGGAGCCTGCCTCCTCCTCTCTCTCTGCCTGCCTCTCTGCCTGCCTCTCTGCCTACTCGTCATCTATCTGTCAAATAAATTAAAAAAAAAAAAAAAAAAAGAAAACTTTGGAAAAGCTATATTTTCTCTTTGCCTAAAACAATGTCTTTTTTTTAAATCAGTGTTTAGATATGGCTCTTCTCTATGGAGATTACCCATACACAAAGAAAACCTAAAATGAGTAGTGGTAGCCTTACCAAGAAAGAATTCTTTGTAAAATTAATGAGGAAATCCAGAGAGTTCTCTAAACTGCACAAACTAAACACTGATGCCAATATTTCAAGAGATCTAGGAGATTAGTTAGTTTGGGTAGAACTAACTTCTGGACCTCGGGCAACTGAACATCATCTCTTTTTCTAAGAACATAATATGTCCCATATAATCATATAATCGCAATAGGCAATTAGCCAGTCCATTGGCCTGTGGTTTCTTCCCCTACCTCCCCTCACAATATACACCCACCAAAATACTTGCAAAAGGACTTGCAAATTCCTCTACACATATCAAGAACACAAATCAAGGCTGCCTGACATAGTTCCTGGCATGTGAAGGTCTAATAGCCTCTTTCTTTAAAGAATATGCCTTATAGCTGATAATGCAGAGACTTAGCAAGGGCCAGTGACTTACCTGAAGGGATGTCTAGAGGATAAGGCAATGGTTTCCCCACCCACTGCCCTCTGCATTTCACCAAGCTATCCCCTAGTGTGGAAGCCTTTGATACCTGACATTTCTATAACAACAAATACTATGTGTGAGTTGAGAAGCTACGGGTTCAACACCAGTGGGGGACTAAGAGTCTATCAATCATGGAAATCTTGTGCTTAGAACATTATTATCAGCGCCAATCAACACCTAAAACAGATTCCTGAATTTGCCAACTGGGATAACTATTTTTTTTTAAGATTTTATTTATTTATTTGACAGACAGAGATCACAAGTAGGCAGAGAGGCAGGCAGAGAGGGGAGAAAGCAGTCTCCCTGCTGAGCAGAGAGCCCGATACGGGGCTCGATCCCAGGACCCTGGCATGACCTGAGCTGAAGGCAGAGGCTTTAACCCACTGAGCCACCCAAGTGCCCCTTGGATAACTATTTTTCAAATCCTTTATTGCATGCTAAATATTCCTTAGATCCTTTTCAGAGATCAAAATTCTGTGCACTTTCAAAATAGGGTTGATATTTCAAAATTGGTTTATCTAATTAACATAGTGATCTTCCTGGGAAATATCTTGCTTTTCAACATTATGTCTGGTTTATCTGAGTTTGAAATCTAAATTGAATAAAAACAAGATAATCTCTAAAACTCCATTTTATCATTCCAGACACTATAGCTACTCAACCATCAGTTTAGCAACTGTAGCATTTAGCAACAACTGATGACAGGAAAGGCTTTGACATCCACTGACCATACTAAAATGTATTACACTGTGATAGTAGGCAGAGCATACCATAATAGTCACTCGTGCCATCATTTCGTAGAGGTGTAAACTGAGTTTTGAAGGGGTGTGCATTTGTGGTTCAGAGATGGATGTGCATGTGTTGGCTCTGGAGATGGACTACCTGAGATAAAATCTCAACTCTACAACCAAAGTGGACACGGAGAAGCAAAGTAACCTCAATTTCCTAATCCATAAAATAAGTCTGTTGCAAATCTTAACTGACACAGCACTTAGAACAGCATATGGCCCGTTGTAAGCTTCCTATATGTAGGTTGGCGAACACGACTCAGCAAATTGCACAGATCACAGAGCAGAAGTAGAGTTTCTAACCTTCGCATTAAAGCACTAGGTTATACTGCTTCTCTGTTGCTATTTCAGCCCCCCACCCCACCCTTCACCTCAAGTGGGCCACATTTAAGGAGGGTGCTTCTGAGTACAGAATGGATCACAGTTTCACTAGGAGGACCTAAGGCCTTATGACCACATAGGACTATTTTCTCTTCTCGTTTTATTTTTGTTTCTTTTAATTACTGCCTTTTCTATTTGTAAATAAGAGTATGACCTGAAAGTATTGAAAATCCCCCTAAGCTATGGACAAGGAGAACGAGATATCAATTACCTAGCATTTAGCAAAATCAACAAGATACAATGTAGCCACTTCATCTGGACCTGCATTCAAACTGGTGTGAAATTTGACTGTGAACAATTAGGAAAGCAAACCAAAGCAAACGGGTATTTCTTATAAAATATAGTTTTGGGGAGCCCGGGTGGCTCAGTCGTTAAGCATCTGCCTTTGGCTCGGGTCATGATCCCAGGGTCCTGGGATCAAGCCCCACATCGGGCTCCCTGCTCAGCAGGAAACCTACTTCTTCCTCTCCCACTCCCCCTGCTTGTGTTCCCTCTCTCACTGTGTCTCTCTCTGTCAAATAAGTAAATAAAATCTTAAAAATATATAAAAATATATATAGTTTTAAAAGGTATACCTCATATCTGCTTGCAGTCTACTTACAAATAAATAGGCCTTTTAAAAGTAATATCTGTGTTCATTCTCTCTTTAATATTTCTATTGTATACTTAAGTAAAAGAATAATAATATTTCTGACATAGTCATATTTAAGGGCCTTTAGAAAAAAATGCGTTTAAAAAGTTAATTATGCTCTATTTGGCATTCATTGTGGTATGTGTGAACTTTATAATTAATTATATGGGATTATCTATAAAGCAGATTTCCTTACTAACTGGAAGACTAATCATGTGTTCTAATTTCAAATTACTGTAAAAAATTTATTTGGATAAGGTAAACACTTACGTGAAAGGATTGCTTATTTTATGATCCATATATGGTATTGAGAGTAAGTTAATGCATTCATTGGTTTCAAAAAGAATACGAAAAGGTTGGTGAGACTAATGTATCAGTTTTACCTGTTTATACTGAATGTATACCATGAAAAGAATATTCATCCAATCCTCTTTTAAAAAACAGTCTCACTGAGGGAAATAAAACAGTTTTGAATGTGTGAAACCACAGGAATTGATAGTATTACATTCTTTTTGCTTGTTAAAATATCCTGTCTAAATAGAAAGCCTTCTAAAAAGCAAGATTAGTAATCCCACACATGTAGTGTTAAGAGTCTTAGTACCTAAATTGCAGGTCCAGAAAAATGCTGTTGCCATCACAAAAGGCTTTTTTAGTTGTGCTAATGAATTTTTCATGCTCTAAATGTAGGAGGAATTAGAAGGAAGTACAGTTACTCATATAGACTCTCAAAAATTCTAGCAAAGCCTCTCGTATATTGTCACATGATTTTTAGGAACCAAGGACAATGTATTTCTAATGTGAAATTTTTCCTAATATATGTTCAAATAATTAGGAAGCTTTCTTCATTGTTTGTTCAGTCAGTAACAAAAAGTTCAATCACTAAAATCACTTAAAAAAATCACGAGGGGCGCCTGGGTGGCTCAGTGGGTTAAGCCTCTGCCTTCGGCTCAGGTCATGATCTCAGGGTCCTGGGATCGAGCCCCGCATTGGGCTCTCTGCTCAGCAGGGAGCCTGCTTCCCTTCCTCTCTCTCTGCCTGCCGCCCTGCCTACTTGTAATCTCTCTTTCCATCAAGTAAGTAAATAAAATGTTTAAAAAAATCACAGAGACTACAAAATTTTAATTGAAACACTAATTCAATTAGCCTGTCTCTCAGAAAAGGTTTCATCATAAAATTTGGAAGTTGTACAATTTATTGATCTTTCTTAAAGATTTTATTTATTTATTTGACAGACAGAGATCACAAGTTGATAGAAAGAGAGAGAGAGGAGGAAGCAGGCTCCCCACTGAGCAGAGCTTGATCCCAGGACCCTGGGATCATGAACTGAGCTGAAGGCAGAGGCTTTAACTCACTGAGTCACCCAGGCGCCTCTTAATTTAATTTTCCTTTTAAGATTTTATGTATTAATTTTCAGAGAGAGAGAAAGCACAAGCAGGGGGAGCAGCAGGCAGAAGGAGAAGCTGGCTCCCCGCCAAGGAAGGAGCCCAGTGCGGGACTCGATCCCATCACCCTGGGACCATTACCTGACTTTAAGGCAGACACTAAAGGGACTGAGCCATCCAGACCTCCCTTACAATTTATTTTTTATATTTTATGTATTATACTTCAGAAATAAATGTGGTTATGTTTTATCCTTTACTTTCAAGTATAACACTTTCTGTGTCTCCTATTTTTAGCTACCTCTTCTAACATAGGGGCCACTGAGCCATTGTCATATATATATTTTTTAATATAAAAGGAGAATTCAGCCACAGAATGTCATCTTTTCTGCTAAAGGTCCTTTCAAGGATGCTTTATGAATGTTGCATAGTAGCTAGGCAGAGGGAGGTAAAATACACTTTCAAGGCCATGTAAATAGAATGAGCAGTTATGTTAATTTAGTTCCAATTTCCTAAAATTCTGTTTCTAAGACCGTGACAATTCACATGCTCTAAAGGAGGTGGTAGGGATACATCCTGGAGTATTATTGGAATCACCATGCTGATTTTACTGGCTTCTCTCTTTAGGGTTCCAGTTTATTTGTACTGCTCCCTGGTACCCTGAGGTCTTCATAAATCCCAGGCATTCGCTTCTCATTCTCCAGGTTTCTCTCACATTTTCTTCCTTCTGCTCCTAAGTCTTGCCTTCTTGCCTGCACCTTGGTTTTACTCTTATAAGTTGATTAATAGATAAATTAGTAACTGTTCAGGTCTAAGCCCACTTTTCCAGCTGTCAGGATTTAGACATATTATCAGTGCAATTCACACACAAAAAAGACAGTTGTTGTGTTAAATGATACCAGAAGGTGAAGTGAGAGGTATAAAGTCTGGCTACAAGGGGACATGCTTTGGGTAATGTCCCTCAAACTGCATCTATACAAGCAAACCCATCTTTCCTTTCATCTTATAGAATTAACTATGAGTTAATAAAGGGTTAAAATGACTTGTTTTAAAAATAATTATTTGTTTGACAGAGAGAGAGCACAAGTGGGGGAATGGCAGTCGGGGGGAAAGGGAAAAGCAGGCTTTCCACCCAGTGGGGAGCCCAATGCTGGACTTGATCCCAGGACCCTGGAAACCTGACCTGAGCTGAAGGCAGATGCTTAACCAACTGAGCCACCCAGGTACCCCTAAAATGCCTTCTTCTGATGTAAAAAAGAAAAGCAAAACAGATGGGTGGGGGGAGGTTTGGCAAAAACATTTTGTCAGCTTTTCTTTAACACGTAGAGTCTGAAGGGATTTTCAAGTTTAAGAAATCACAGAAGTGGGGCGCCTGGGTGGCTCAGTGGGTTGGGGCCTCTGCCTTCGACTCCGGTCATGATTCCAGGTCCTGGGATCAGGCCCCGTGTCAGGCTCTCTGCTTGGCGGGGAGCCTGCTTCCTTCTCTCTCTCTGCCTGCCTATCTGCCTGCTTGTGATCTCTGTCTGTCAAATAAATAAATAAACACTCTTAAAAAAAAAAAAAAAAAGAAAGAAAGAAATCACAGAAGTGCTAGGGTGCCTGGGTGGCTCAGTGGGTTACACATCTGCCTTCGGCTCAGACCAGGATACCATGATCCTGGGATTGAGCCACATGTCGGTCTCCCTGCTCACTGGGAAGTCTGGTTCTCCTTCTGTCCCTCCCGTTGCTCATGCTCTCTTTCTATCAAATAAATAAAATCTTTTTTAAAAAGTCATAGAAATTCTAAATCTCTCAGAAGGTTAATCTTCTAGACACAAGAGCTTTCTTAACTCACCTAGAAATGTGTTCCCTAGTCCCTTGACTATGATTTCCCAAAGATGGTGGCTAATTCCTCATTGAAGGTTCTAACTCTCACAGCCATGAGTCTGAAACTATGCTTCACACAATGAGTTGAAAACACAGCAATTTTCTAGAATGATAATTCAGCAAACATTTTGTTCCAGGTAAAGCTTGGTGAAACAGAATATCTTGGTACAGTTACTCCCCCATAGACATGATAAAAGGCAGGCTACATTTCCTATCAAAATTAAAATCACTGATTTATTGATTGATTTATATTAAGTAATAAGATGACTGAGGTCCTGTACTGTTATTCCTTTCCTAGTTTCATGGCCCTACAGGGGACTTCGACTTTCTACTGTGTTTTGACATCTGGGCCCTGTAGTTTATTAGGGAAGCCAGAAATCTAGGCAACTGAGCATGTCACCATCCTATGATATGTGCCATAAGTGGTCTTTAAGCAAGACTATTAGACACACACAGACCCAGAAAAATATCTTTTTTTTCTGATTCCCATTGCACATTCTAGATTCTTGTTACCAAATCTACTATAGAAAGTGGGCAGTCCCAAACAGCTGATCTACTGTGCCATCTTCCTTTCCCCCACAGACCTGCAGCTCTGAGGTCTCAAAATGATGAGCCCCAGGGTATAATGGGAGTGAGATCTTCCTTCACCACACCCTTCTCTTATTCTCTCTGCTCTCCACGTAAGGCCCCACAGCCTAGGTGGTTGTCCCTGTCTCTGAGTAGTGGGCTCCCATTTTGAAATCCCATGGAGTTGGAATAGCAACTCTTCATTGTGCTCTCCCATCGAGAAATGGCACTCTAGAAACCAATCTGGGATTGTCACACTGTTTTCACACAGAGTATGTGTCCATCTTCATACTAGGAGATAGCATCAGGAGAGAGGATACAAATCTTAGGACAGTTCTTTTCTCTATTGGTTGAATTTTTAGGCCACTAATATTTTTTCATGAGCTTGTATGCTTCAGACACTATACTGATTGTTTCCTATGGATTATTTTGCCTACTTTTAGTAATAGCTAGATAATTGTCAATATTGTGTCCAATAGATTTAAAAACTGAGTCAAAAGGATGCTTTACGTTGCTTGGGGCAAAGTAGAATTAGAAACTCGCCAAACAGTGATACAGTTACTAAGTAGAAAATGTGGAACACAATTCAGATTTGTGATTCCAAAGTGTATGTGCATAGCCATTAGGCTACTATTCTCCTATGTGTAAATCCACCATGTACTTACTGAATGTTTACTCTGTGCGAGAAACCATCAAAGGTGCTGGAATCACGGCAAAATCACACAAAAATTTGCTGAGACTAGAGCTGCTCTCATTTGCTTCCTGATCTGAAGAGTACAGAGCAGGCCTTCAAGGTGGGAGCCATGGTCAGCTCCTCTAGCCAAGCCCTTGAGCTGGTGACATCATTAGCTCCAGCCTACAAGGCTGACCTAACCTCAGTCAGCTTCCTTAAAGACAGGTTGTGTCTAGTTGGTAAACCATCCAGCTGGTAGATATTACACTGTGCTAGTTTGTTTTTTGTTAAGTAATCTTCTTATTTTAGAATAGTTTAGATTTGTAGAAAAGTTGTGAAGGTAATAGAGAGTTCCCATATACGTCATGGCCAATTTCCTCTATTATTAACTTTATGTTATGAATATGGTACAGTTATCCAAATTAAAGAATCAATATTGACACATTATTATTAACTAAAGTCCATGCTCTATTCACATTTCTTTGTTTTTACTTGATGTCCACTTTCTGTTCCAAGATCCCATGCAAATTAAATTTATTCAATGTGCCTTTTTATTCTCCTCTTGGCTGTGACATTTTCTCAGATTTTCCTTATTTTTGATGACTTTGAGAGTTTTGAGTAGTAATGGTATTTTGTTGGCACTGTTTCTCAAGTGGGATTTGCCCCATATTTTTCTCATGATTAGACTGAAGTTTGGAGGAGGAAGAGCTCAGAAATAAAGTGCATTTTCACTGTATCATCTCAAATGTATGTATGATTAACATAGCTTATGATATTAGTGTTGACCTTGGACATGTAGCTGAGGTGCTGTTTGTCAGGTGTCTCTCCTGTTACTCCTTTAACAGCCTTCCCATGCTGTCTCCCTCCGAAGTTACTTGGTGCAGCTTATACATAAGGAATAGAGTAATGCTCTGCTCCCATAAGGCAGAGGGTCCTCATTGTTTAGAATTCTTCTGCATGGGAGACTTGTCTCATCATTCCCATTTATTTATTGAATTTTTCTTTCAATTATACAATCAGTATGGACTCATGGATATTTATTTTATACTTGGGTTATAATCCAAAGTTACTTTAGTTATTTTGTTCTTCAAATCATTCCACCCATGACCACTGGAAGCTTTTTCAGTTGGTTCCTGTTTCTTTTCCATCATACCCTTCATTCTAGGTTTTCTTTTCCTTTCTTTTTTCTTGATTGCTTTTTTATTTTCTGACACTACAAGATGCTCTAGAGTCATCTTGTATGTTCCCTGTCTCAGTCCTGGAATTGTTCATTTTTCCTAGGATCTCTAGTTCTTTTTATTGAAGAATAGTATAAGAAACCAAGTACTGCAAGCTAAGTGTGCTCATTGCACTAGAATGTTGCTGCTTTTAAGCTCTCTCTTCTGACAGAGCAATGAAATATATGTGTATTCTATCTATGTAAATATGTATCTATAGATAATTCTCTTTGTATATATCTGTACCTATATTAAGCTAAACAAATTCATACTGATGTCTTCAACTCTAATATATTACCACATGGCTCATTCTAGCCTTCTGCCTTTGCTTTCTTGCCTGTAAGCTCCCACTAACAATAGTTTTTTTCATCCCGAAGTAATTGTAACTCATTCTCTGGCTAATACACCATCAGGAATTGAGGATGAAAAGATGAATAAAATAATTCTCTTGATACTTTTGAAATTGTTCTCCACACAGCTTCCAGAATGATCTTTTAAAATTGTAAATCAGACTGTTACTCTTATAATTAATAAGGTCTATGGCTTCCTACTGCTCTTGGAATAAAATCCAAATTGCTTACCTTGGTCTAAAGGACCCTGCATAATCTCACTTCTTCCTGCTTCTCCCTCCCCAGGACCTCCTTTCCAGTTAGACAGCTTGCCAGTTTTTCTGTTCCTTAAGCTAATCAAACTCAGTTTTTGATCACTTGACTTAGGTATTTCTTCTACATCAAATACTTTTCCCTCCAGTCCTCACATATTCAGACCCCTTTGGGGTCTCAGTTCAAATGTCACCTGCTCAGGACATCTTCTCACACTACTAGATCCAGTATTGCACCTCTAGTTACTCTGTCTCATTTTCCTGTTGTTTCCTCCTTTGCATTTGACAGGATCTTTAAGTTTCTTGTTAATTATATATTTACTTGTGAATAACAATTCTCACCTCAAGGATGTAAACACCGCTGTGAAGAACTTTCACTCTCTACTGATATTTCCACCACTGAGATGCCCATTTCTTTTTAATTTTTTTCCAAGATTTTATTCATTTATTTATTTTGAGAGAGAGAGAGTATGAGCCAGGGGAGGGGCAAAGGGAGAGGGAGAGAGAAGCCTGGACTCCTAGCTGAGCATGGAGCCCAAGATGGGGCTCGATCTCACCACCCTGAGATCATGACCTGAGCCCAAACCAGGAGTTGGAGGCTCAACCAACTGAGCCACCCAGGCATCCCTGAGATGCTCATTTCTGTGAATAACTTGGCAAACACTGGTGGCAGTCTCCTCTATGAGCATTGGCTCTGCATCCAAATCCCTTGTCCCCAGTGGGATTGCATACTCCTGTTTACTCGCCTGTAGAGTAAAAATAATCATTTGGATCCATAATCTACAGTTTGTAGGTATGGAGCTACAGTCAGGGATAATAAGAATAGAACAGTCTGGCGGGGATGTGGTTGGGGGTGGGTGGAGGGAATACATGCAGGATTTCGTTGAAAAAAGGCTTCATACTAAAATAATAATAATAATAATAATAATAATAATAATAATAAATTGCCCGTTCTAGTCTGGTTCTCCTTCTTGTATACCTTCCACAGGCAGCATTAGGATTTTCGGAGGATTGAGACACTGAACCAGCGTAACCTAGGAAAGGGTGTTTATTTGGCTAAGATTTCTGGAAATGGGAATAAGATTGTTTTAAAGATGGAGAAAGGCACGTTTTCCTAGGAAAAACATGAGTTTGGTTAGGTCCTTAGCTGATGCAGGGGATTTAGAAGAAGGTGTGGAAAGGAAATTAAAACCAAGAAGATGATTTCTCTGAATTGAAGTCCTACGAAAAGAGATGTGATTGCTCTTGGAAGGAATAGCAGAAGACATATTCTAGGAAGAGGCAATGATAGGAGAGGTTCTAGAACTGCTTAAAAGTCCAAGTTTTTGTGTGAGGCATGAGAGAATGTCAGAGGCAAGACTGCTGAACACTGCTGATAGACTGGAAACTGGATATAAATGCCACGGGCACCTAACTTACTACCACTCCTGCTTCCAGACTGGTCTGTGCCATCTTAACACTGCCTCAACTTTTGGAGTTATTTCTTATTGCTCTCTCTGCTTCCATTTTTGCTCGTGAGAATCCATACACAGCAGCCATCTCATACAAATTTAAATCAAATAATGTTACTCTTTTGCTCATCACCCTTTACTCGATCCCCATCCCCCCACCAGCGGAAAGTCCTTACGATCCACCGGTGAAGAGTATCTTTTGTCCCCATCGTTGTTCTCACTGCACTTCTCACTGCGCAACCCCCCTTGCTCTGTTTGTCCAACAACACTAGCCTCCCTGTTCCCCTGAAAGAAGCAAGGCACAGTGCTGATGCAGAATTTTTAAATTTGCTTTCCCTGTACTAGATTCTTTTTCCCAAATTAAATGCATGGCTTGCTTTCTCACCTCCTTTGGAAATAAATATCACCCTTCCTGGGCATTCCATTTATTTATTGTTTATTTTTTAAAAGATTTTATGTATTTATTTGAGAGAGAGAGGACAGAGGGTGAGGGAGAAGTGGACTCCCCGCTGAGCAGGAAGCCCGATGTGGGGTTTGATCCCAGGACCTAGAGATCATGATCTGAGCCGAAGGCAGATGCTTAACCGACCGAGCCACCCAGGCATCCCTGGGCATTCCATTTAAAACTGGAACCCTGGGGCACCTGGGTGGCTCAGTGGGTTAAAGCCTCTGCCTTCGGCTCAGGTCATGATCCCAGGGTCCTGAGATCGAGCCCCGCATCGGGCTCTCTGCTCGGCAGGGAGACTGCTTCTCCCTCTCTCTCTCTGCCTCTCTGACTACCTGTGATCTCTGTCTGTCAAATAAATAAATAAAATATTAAAAAAAAAAAACTGGAACCCTGATTATATGCCAACTAGCTAGAATTTAAATAAAAACTTGAAATGTGGGAAAAAAATTAAAAAGTAAAATAAAGTTGGGATCCTTGTACCCTCATGAGGGTGGAGATTCATCACTCATTCATTTATATATTTAGGAAATTGATCACTTATTATCTCCTAGGAACTTCATAGAAACTATTCTAAGTCATAGTGATGGAGAGAAGTGAAATTAATAAAAGTGTGTGCATGTGTGTGTGTGTTGGAGATGAGGGGTAAGAGGAAAAAGAAAAGGGAGTAGAGAGTGAAGATCTTAGGAGTGGACCCTTGAATCAAGACCTCTTACACTAACATCCATGACTAATATAATGAGAAAAAAATGATGAAGTATAAAAAAACATATTTTTTACCATTGGGTTAGCCACTGGGTGGGTTTAAAAATCCTCCCAAGTTATCATTATTTATCTGTGTAACTATCTTATTGAGGGGTGAAAGAAAGTAGTTTAAAGGAATAAGTTCTGTTGCCCAAATGACTGGATTTAAATTTCATCTCTTACACTTCCTTCCTATGGAACATTAACATACTTTACTTCATTTCCCTACATGTAAATGGTAGTACCTACTGCATTTTTAAAATCTTTTTTATTTTGAAGTAATTTGAAATTTCAAGGTAAGCCACAGAGGTAATAGAAGATTCTTACATGCTCTTCTTTCAACTTATTTTTACATTTACATCTTACATAATCATTGTACCTACCAGAACTAAGAACTTAACATTGGTACAACACTATTAATTAAACTAGAGTCCTTACACCAATTTCACCAGTTTCTCTACGAATGTCTGTTTTATGGTCCATCACCCACCTGAGTTCCAACACTACGCTTAGTTTTTGTGTTTCCTTAATTTTTCCCGGTCTGTAATAATTATTCAGTCTTTCCTTATCTTTTATGACCTTGATACTTTTCAGGAGCCTTTGCAGATATTTTGCAGAATGTGAATCAGTTTGGGTGTATCTGTTGTTAGCTCATAGTTAGACTGAGGTTATTTCTTTTGGATGGAGTGCCAAGATGATTGTTCTTTCTGCGTCATGTCAGGCAGTACATTGTATTGTTATGTGATGTTAACCTTGATCATTTAATTATATGGTATCTGCTGGGCTTCTCCATTTCCCCTCTGTAATGAATAAATATCTTGGCAGAGACACATGGAGCCTAGGAAAATACTCTGTTTCTTCTCAAACTTGCACCCACTTATGTGCACTTCCATTGGCAGATCTGCCTGATTGCTGTAGTACTCTCATGGTGACTCTCTACTTGATGGAGTCGTTCAGTGTTTTAAACAGGTTAAATAATGAAAGCACAGTAAATGCATAATACATGTTAACTGTATTTTATTAGTGAATATTAATTATGGCTGCTCTTTATGGAGCGCTTACTATGCCCTAGGTACTGTCTTATATATTTTATAAATATAACCTTCTCTAATCATTACAGCAGCTGTATGAAGAAGGCATAATTGGTATCTGGATTTCTTCACAGATGAGGAAGGTGAGACACAGACTAGTTAGGCAAGAAAACCAAGAAAAGTCTTTGAGCCACTAAATGAGAGGACATTTATTGGGAATGTTCTATGCAGTCTGGATCTCAGCACAAAAGGGCATTGAGAAAGGAATATCATTTCTGTCTGTTCTTGCCAAAAAAATGTATAGCCAAAATCTAATCAGAAGAAAATTTCAAACTAAAATTAGGGGTAGTTGGCAAAACAACAGACCAGCCCTCTTCAAAACACACAAATACCTCCTTTTACCACCCTACGCCATCCAGAGTCCTATATTGGTCATGCAAAGTCAGCAGAATCAGGAAGTCTAAAAAAGGAAAATATGTCCGCGTTTCATAGTTTAACTTCAAAAAAAAATCTAAATACTATTAATAAATTTTGAGAAATAAGTGTGAAAATTTTAGAGGTAGACTCTTTAGTGTAAAAAGGACTGAGAAAGACTGATGATCCTTCAGAGATAAGTGAGTGTAATAACCATAGGAATCTTGGTTAAATATAGTTTGTGTGGCGGTTATTCCCTAACCCCCACCTTGTCTGTTCTCCATGGTCTATGTCTGCTTTCTACTTTATCCACAGTGCTGAGAAGCAGGAAGGGGTAAAAGTAGAGGCTATTTGCCTTTCATCATTTTGAGTAATTAAAGTAGTTAAAATTTTCTGATTTAGGCTACATTAAAATGCCTCTTAGTTAAAATGCATGCATTAAGATATTTAAGCCGAGACTCATTTGCTCAAGCTCATCATTTCCTCCCCTTATCAGTCACCTATGCAACGAGGCCAGCTCCTTGTCTGTCTACTTCATGCTTTTCTGAGATTTTAGGTTCTTGAGCTTATTGTGACCTAAATGGGTTGGTACTGTTTTGTGCCAACTCTCTTTTGTGTCTGGAAACAACTCTACTTACTGAATGTTACTTGGTGAAGGAGAAATGAGAGATGAAAAGAGAGACTAGTCTCCCAAGGGTAAAAGTTGCAGTCCTCAGATCTTTAAACTTTTTTTTTTTTTTTTAATTCTTTGGTTGCTCAGAAAAGCCCTTAAAGGGAAAAAGAGAGAGAGAATGAAAAAGAGTGTGAGAGAGTGAGCAAGGACTAGCAAGGACACAAATTGATCAAATAACATAAATTTTAGTCTACAGATGTTGAAACTTCATAGGTATTTACTTTCTTCATATGAATCTAAAGCTGACAGAACTTCTATTCCACTGGTGGGACATTCAGTCGCCATTATTACCAGAATTCAGAACTCCACTGGTTTGCTAACATTCTGTAAGAATGTAATGTTCTATAAGAAGGGGGATCACTGGTCATTGGTCCTCTTGGTGTCACTGAGTGCCATTGTCCTAGTCTCCATATAGCCTTCCTTTAAGTCTGGGGACTTTGTAGCTTCCCGGTCGTAACTGAAGAGTGCGGCTCTTTGGGAGGTCTGAATGCTGCTATGCCTAGGACAGAGCCTTCCTGGGAGCACCATGTACCCAATAAAACTAATGACATGTTTTAATGTCTTTGTTTTCTCTCTCTCTTTCTTTTTCCCATACTCTTTCACTCCTTCTGCCCCTGGGACGTGCTCATCTTCTACTGTGAATGTTGGGAAAATTCCTCTGGCAAGAGAATACCTACAAGTCTACCCTTCTGCTTGGTATAAATGAGCAGAGGAAAACAGAAAACAACACAGAACACAAATTTATTTCTCAGAAGTTACCTTACCATAGTTTCTTGAAAACATAAGGAAAAGGGGCAAATATCACTGCATTTCTTCCTGGAGTGCAGAGATTTGCTTATAGCAGATTGAAGGAGGATTTTAGGAAAACTGCCACATATGTGGTTTGGGCAAGGTCATTTACTGAGAGGGTTAGCATGACACAATGAGTACATTTGAGGGGATACAGTGAGATGCGGTACATTGTAGAGTGCCTGAGAAACATCATTATGCTTTAGTGAGTGTTAAGTTCAAGGCAGCAGTGAGGAGTTAAGAAAACATCATAAAAAGTTAACAGTGTGTATGTGGTACCTAAGTCCAAAACCATGGTCCGTATCATCCAAAAATAACATGAGAATTTCCCTGATTTTATCAGAAGAAATATATTAAAATTGTATTTCAGGGGCACCTGGGTGGCTCGGTGGGTTAAAGCCTCTGCCTTCTGCCCAGGTCATGATCCCAGGGTCCTGGGATCAAGCCTCGCATCGGGCTCTCTGCTCAGCAGGGAGCCTGCTTCCCCTCCTCTCTCTCTGCCTGCTTGTGATCTCTGTCTGTCAAATAAATAAATAAAAATCTTTAAAAAAATTATATTTCAATTATAATGTACTTTTGCAATAGATAATGTTAATCTCTTATTCATTCACTCAACTATTCTTACATCATAACATATTTACTAAATAACTATTATGTGCCATTTGCTGTTGTGGACCTTAGGAATAAATCAGCAAACAGAACAGAAAAGGAGAACTTCTGCTCTGATGGAGTGTACATTCTGGTTGGGAAGAGAAAATAAATAGGTAAAATATATAGTATATCATGTGAATAAGTGATGTGAGGGAAAGTTAAGTAACGGAGGATAATAAGGAGAGCTAACATGGGTAGAGACTGTCATTTTAAACAGACTGTTTAGGTAAGTTTCAGGGCAAAGGTAACTTTGGGACAAACCACTAAAGAGCATATACCTAAAACTCTGTGGACGAGGAAGGAAGAATGTACCAGGCGCAGGGAACGGTGAGTACAAAGGACCTGAAGTATGAGAATGGTTGGTCTGTTTGAAAAATAACTTGGCTAGCGTGGCCCGAAGGGTATGAGTAAAGGGGAAAGTACAAGCAGATCAGGAGGATTGGTTTAAGGTCATGTAGGACTTTGCAGGCCCTGGTGGAGCTTTGGTTTTTTCTTTATTTTTTAGTTTTTAAGATTTATGTATTTATTTCAGAGAGAGAGAGAGAAAGAGAGGGAGAGCATGTGTGCATGAGTGATGGGAGAGGCAGAGGGAAAGAATCTTCCAGCACACGCCTGGCTGAGCATGGAGACCATGCAAGCAGATCCCAGCATCCATGAGATCACCACCTGGGCTGAAACCCAGTCAGTCGCTCAACTGACTTGAGCCACCCAGGTGCCCCACGGCCTTTTCTTTCATTGAGATGGGAAGTCAGTGGATGACTCTAGGGCAGAGAAGTGACATGATCTGATAGCAGCATCCTGGCCACTGCCTGTGTAGCAAATAAAGCTTGGCAAGGGTGGCAGCTGCCAGAGTGCACAGACAGATATCGCAGGAGCACCTGGCTGGCTCATTTGGAAGAGCATGTGACTCTTGATTTCAGGGTTGTGAGTTCAAGCCCCATGTTCAGTGTGGAGATTTCTTAAATAAGTACATATTAAAAGATAAAAAGAAGGCTATTGTCATAATCCAAGCAGCAGGTGATTGAGTAATCATCCTAGTAGTGTGGGAAGTGAGAGATGTTTGAATTTCAGATAAATTTTGAAGTTGCAAGCAATAGAATTTGCCACTGATTGGATATCAGGTATAAGAGAATAAGAAGAGTCAAAAATGATCCCAAGGAATCTGACTTAACAATTGGAAGGATAAAGTTGTGGTTAAATGAATTGGGGTAGATAACAGGAGTAGTGTTTTGGGTTGGGGTGGAAATTAGTATTGATTTTGAACATGCTAAGTTTGATATAACTAGTAGATGTTATAAGGACTGAACATTTAAGGCAGACACTTAACCCACTGAGCCACCCAGGTGCCCCAAGGTTATGTGTGTCTTTTTATTTTATTTTATTTTTTTTTTAAAAGGTATATGCCTTTTATTTTTTTTTTAAGATTTTATTTATTTATTTGACAGAGATCACAAGTAGACAGAGAGGCAGGCAGAGAGAGAGAGAGAGGGAAGCAGGCTCCCTGCTGAGCAGAGAGCCCGATGCGGGACTCGATCCCAGGACCCCGAGATCATGACCTGAGCCGAAGGCAGCGGCTTAACCCACTGAGCCACCCAGGCGCCCCTCTTTTTATTTTTTTTAAGATTTTATTTATTTGACAGAGAGAGAGACATCACAAGTAGGCAGAGAAAGAGGGGGAAGCAGGCACCCCACTGAACAGAGAGCCCAATGTGTGGCTCGATCCCAGGACCCTGAGATCACGACCTGGGCTGAAGGCAGAAGCTTAACCCACTGAGCCACCCAGGCACCCCTGGACTGAACATTTAAATTCATGAATCCTGAGTGTGCGCTTCAGCTACTAAGGGGAGCACAGAAATGGGTTGTAGCTAGAGAGAGAAATAAGGTCAAGAGAGGATTTAAAAAAAAAAAAAAAATTCTAGAGCAGTGCTTGGGTGGCTCAGTCCCTTAAGCATCTGCCTTTGGCTCAGGTCGTGCTCCCAGGGTCCTGGGATTGAGCCCCATGTCCCAGATCTCTGGTCAGCAGGGAACCTGCTTCACCCTCTCCCTCCACCTGCCACTCCCCCCTGCTCCTGCTCTCTCTGTCTCTCTCTGTCAAATAAATAAATAAAATCTTAAAAAAAAATTTAGGAATAGAAGTATGTTTGTGTGCTGATGGGAAAGGTTCTTTATGGACAGAAAATTTGATGGTGTAACATCTTTGATTTAAGCTATTAGATCTCAGAACCAGGCTGTCAATGGGTATTTATAGAATCTTTCTTATGGAAAGCAATTTAATGGATTAAAAAAAAAGAAGAAGCATGAGATACAGTCCATTTCCTTTGTAAGCACATTGTTGAAGGGATTAAATCCTGTTGCTTAACAAGAGGAATACTATTTCAGTCTGGCACATGACATATATCAAATGATTGATTCAAGAACATAACAGAATAAGCAGGGATGGTTTCATGAAGCACATGCATTTGAAGGTCCATGAGGCCTGGGTAGGATGTGGACAGACTGGGACTGGGATGAGAACATAAGATCTGGGGAGCCCTCAACTTCTACAAAGAGGTGATATAAAACACATCTTAGAATGGAAAAGTTCATGTAAGGAACAAGGGAAAAGTAAGTCAAGAAAGGCTATTGGTGCTAGACATTGTGCAGTATATAATGTAACATCTTCAGGAAAGGAAGGTGTCTCAAGTGTCTTAGATTTCTGGCTTGGGCCAGATTTTTTCTGAAAAGTTAAAAAATAGATTGCAGGCCCTAAAGGTTAAATAGAATTTTATTTTGTTATTGAATTTATAGTCAGATCTATGGTATGTTAATCTATCAAATTATCTATAAGGGATTTTAAAATATTGCTAACTTCTTCCAAAAGTTAGTAGAAAGTCCTAGAGAACTTAGGAACTCCAGAGACAAGGGATCATTACCAAAAAAAAAAGGAAAGGCCAGTGTTAATTCTTGACCTCAAAGAGATTTTTAGAAATGAGTTCCATAAAAAGTGAGTTCATGTATGACATTTATTAGAAATTATTTGGGGAGGAATATGTTCTTTCCAGCTAAAGAAGAGATTGGTTACAAAAATTTCTCCAGACTAAGGAGAATGAATGACACAATGATTCATTTTATTTTTGATTTTTTTATTGCTATCACTATTATTGTGTCTACATGATTGTTATTTCCAACTTTGACACATGCAGACACAGAGCAACTTCAACCTGTCACTACTTATTATTAAGGCATACAACCCAATGAGTTCAAAAGAAAATCAATAGAGGGAATCGGTGGAGAAGCAAAGGAGAAAATGTGGGTGAAGTCTTTAATATACTGCATGTCTTGTCCCCATCTTTTAAAAATGTAGTTCTCTTGACAGGTCTATAATCCGATAGGAATTTTATAAACTTTGGTTAGTTATCTCTAGTTGGTAGAAAGAGAATGTCCTCTCTAGGTGAGAAATGGAGACTGTAGGGTAATCAAGCACAAAATGTGTAAGGAGGCCGGCAGGGATCATAAACTAAGAAGTCAGGTGGGAGCAGACCTAAAGGAGAAAGCTGCTACCCCAGTGGACTTTTGCCAAGCAGGAATGGGCTCAGGGATGTCAGTTTCACTCTTTCCAAGGAAGCATGAAAGCTAAATTTTTTAATGGAAAATCTCCCAATTAAAACAGAGAAGCACAAACAGATTACTGTGTGAAGGGGACAAAATATCTGGGGGCCACATTCAGCCTCTGGCGGTTGGCTTGTCACAGCTTAGTCACTGCTGGAAGAGGAAATGGATGTGTGATCACCATTTTATCCTTACCTGTGCCTGGTTAAGGATTCTGGTACCTCCTCAAATGTTCATGCCCAACCATAGTTCTCAAGATAAATCTGCCTCCCTTTGTCTAACTCAAGGATTTGTTCACATTCCAATTTTTGTTTGTTTTCAATTTAATTTTAATTTGTTTTAATATTGGCTCTACACATGACAATGTTTTATGAACAAATTATAGTACAGTATTGTTAGACAATAAAAGATGGTAAAAAATGTGAACATTTATAATAGCACATTTTTATGTTTAACATTATACTTTATCAGGATAGTACAAATATTTCTAATTTTTAAAACATGGCTAATTTTTAAAATTGATTATATACCCTATGTTGTGACTTGACTGTTTTATAACTGGAAGTTTGTACTTGTTAATCCCCTTTATCTGTTTCATCTACCCTCCCACCCACCTTCCCCTGGCACCCATTAGTTTATTATCTGTACTTAAGAGTTCAGGTTTTTCTTTTTTTAAAATTTTCATTAACATATAATGTATTGTTTGCCCCAGCAGTACAGGTCTATGAATCATCAGGCTTACACACTTCACAGCACTCACCATATCACATACCCTCCCCTATGTCTATAAGGCAACCACCCTCCCCATACTCCCCTCCCCCCAGCAACCCTCAGTTTGTTTTGTGAGATTGAATCTCTTATGGTTTGTCTCTCTCCTGATCCCATCTTGTTTCATTTTTTCCTTCCCTACTCCCCAAATCCCCCACTCTGCTTCTCAAATTCCTCATATCAGGAAGATCACATGATATTGTCTTTCTCTGATTGACTTATTTCACTTAGTGTAATACCTTCTAGTTCCATCCATGTCATTGCAAATGACAAGATTTCATTTTTTCGATGGCTGCATAGGATTCCATTGTATATATATACCACATCTTCTTTTTCCATTCATCTGTTGATGGACATCTAGGTTCTTTCCATAGTTTGGCCATTGTGGACATTGCTGCTGTAAACATTGGGGTGCACGTACCCCTTTGGATCACTATATTTGTATCTTTAGGGTAAATTCCCAGTAGTGTGATTGCTGGGTCATGGGAGGGTGGCTTTATTTTCATCTTTCTGAGGAACCTTCATGCTGTTTTCCAGAGTGGCCACACCAGCTTGCATTCCCACCAACAGTGTAAGAGGGTTCCCCTTTCTCCACATCCTCTCCAAATCTGTCATTTCCTGACTTGTTAATTTTAGCCATTCTGACTGGTGTGAGGTGGTATCTCAATGTGGTTTTGATTAGTATTTTCCTGATGCCCAGTGATGTGGAGCACTTTTTCATGTGTCTGTTGGCCATCTGGATGTCTTCTTTGCAGAAATGTCTGTTCATGTCTTCTGCCCATTTCTTTGTACTTTGGGTGTTAAGTTTGATAAGTTCTTTATAGATTTTGGATACTAACCCTTTATCTGACATGTCATTTGTGAATACCTTATCCCATACTGTCAGTTGCTTTTGGTTTTGTTGACTGTTTCCTTTGCTGTGCAAAAGCTTTTGATCTTGATGAAGTCCCAAGAGTTCTTTTTTGCCCTTGCTTCCCTTGCCTTTGGCCATGTTTCTAGGAAGAAGTTGGGACTGAGTTAGAAGAGGTTGCTGCCTGTGTTCTCCTCAAGGATTTTGATGGATTCCTGTCTCACATTGAGGTCTTTCATCCATTTGGAGTCTATCTTTGTGTGTGGTGTAAGGAAATGGTCCAGTTTCATTCTTCTGCATGTGGCTGTCCAATTTTCCCAACATCATTTGTTGAAAAGAGTGTCTTTTTTCTATTGGACATTCTTTCCTTCTTTGTCAAAGATTAGTTGACCATAGACTTGAGGGTCTGATTCTGGGCTCTCTATTCTGTTCCATTGATCTATGTGACTGTTTTTCTGCCAGTACCATACTGTCTTGATGATGACAGCTTTGTAATAGAGCTTGAAGTTGGAATTGTGATGCTATCAACTTTGGCTTTCTTTTTCAACATTTCTCTGGTTATTCAGGGTCTTTTCTGGTTCCATATAAATTGTAGGATTATTTGTTCCATTTCTTTGAAAAAAACTGATGGTATTTTGATAGGGATTGCATTATATGTGTAGATTGCATTAGGTAGCATAGACATTTTCACAATATTTATTCTTCCAATCCATGACCGTGGAACATTTTTCTAGTTCTTTGAGTCTTCCTCAATTTCTTTCATGAGTACTTTATAGTTTCCTGAGTAGAGATTCTTTCCCTTTTTGGTTAGGTTTATTCCTAGGTATCTTATGGCTTTGGGTGCAATTGTAAATGGGATTGATTTCTTAATTTCTCTTTGTTCTGTCTTGCTGTTGGTGTATAGAAATGCAACTGGTTTCTGTGCATTGAATTTATATCCTGACACTTTACTGAATTCCTATATGAGTTCTGGCAGTTTTGGAGTGGAGTCTTTTGGGTTTTCCACATAAAGTATCATATCATCTGCAAAGAGTGAGAGTTTGACTTCTTCTTCACCGATTTGGATGCCTTTAATTTCTTTTTTTTGTCTGACTGCTGAGGCTAGGATTTCTACTACTATGTTGAATAGCAGTGGTAATAGTGGACATCCCTGCTATGTTCCTGATCTTAGTGGAAAAGCTCTCAGTTTTTCCCCATTGAGAATGATATTCACTGTGGGTTTTCCATAGATGGCTTTAATGATATTGAGGTATGTATCCTCTATCCCTACACTTTGAAGAGTTTTGATCAAGAAAGGATGCTCTACTTTGTCAAATGTATTTTCAGCATCTATTGAGAGTATCATATGGTTCTTGTTCTTTCTCTTATTAATGTATCACATTAATCGATTTGCAGATGTTGAACCAACCTTGCAGCCCAGAAATAAATCCCACTTGATCATGGTAAATAACCCTTTTAATGTACTGTTGGATCCTACTGGCTAGTATTTTGCTGAAAATTTTCGCATCTGTGTTCATCAAGGATATTGGTCTGTAATTCTCCCTTTTGGTGGGGTCTTTGTCTTTGGCATCAAGGTAATGCTGGCCTCATAAAATGAGTTTGGCAGTTTTCCTTCCATTTCTATTTTTTTGAACCTTTTTCCAGAGAATAAGAATTAATTCTTCTTGAAATGTTTGGTAGAATTCCCCTGGGATGCCATCTGGCCTTGGGCTTTCTTGGTTTTTGGGAGATTTTTGATGACGGCTTCAATCTCCTTACTGGTTATGGGTCTGTTCAGGTTTTCTATTTCTTCCTGGTTCAGTTTTGGTAGTTTTTATGCCTCTAGTAATGCATCCATTTCTTCCAGATTGCCAAATTTGCTGGTGTATAATTGCTCATAATATGTTCTTAGAATTGCTTATATTTCTTTGGTGTTGGTTGTGATCTCTCCTCTAGCATACATAATTTTATTAATTTGGGTCCTTTCTCTTTCCTTTTTGATAAGTCTGGCCAGGGGTTTATCAATCTTATTAATTCTTTCAAAGAACCAGTTTCGTTGATTTGTTCTATTTTCTTTTTTTTTGGCTTCTATTTCATTGATTTCTGCTCTGATCTTTATTATTTCTCTTCTGCTGGGGTTAGGCTTTCTTTGTTGTTCTTTTTCCAGCTCCTTTAAGTGGAGGATTAGGTTGTGTACTTGGGACCTTTCTTGTTTCTTGAGAAAGGCTTGTCTCACTATATACTTTCCTCTCAGGACCATCTTTGCTGTGTCCCACAGATATTGAACAGTTGTATTTTCATTTTCATTTGTTTTCATGAACTATTTCAATTCTTCCTTAATTTCCTGGTTGACTCATTCATTCTTCAGTAGGATGCTCTTTGGCCTCCATGTATTTGAGTTCTTTCCAACTTTCTTCTTGTGATTGAGTTCTAGCTTCAGAACATTGTGGTCTGAAAATATGCAGGGAATGATCCCAGTCTTTTGGTACCAGTTGAGAGCTGATTTGTGACCCAGGATTTGATCTATTCTGGAGAATGTTCCATGTGCACTAGAGAAGAATGTGTATTCTGTTGCTTTGGGATGGAATGTTTGAATATATCTATGATGTCCATCTGGTCCAATGTGTCATTTAAGGCCTTTATTTCCTTGTTGATCTTTTGTTTGGATGATCTGTCCATTTCAGTGGGTGGGGTGTTAACGTCCCCTACTATTATTGTGTTATTGTCAATGTGTTTCTTTGATTTTGTTATTATTTGGTTTATTTAGTTGGCTGCTCCCATGTTAGGGACATTGATATTTAAAATTGTTAGATTTTCTTGTTGGGCTGACCCTTTGGGTATGATATAGTGTCCTTCCTCATCTCTTATTCTAGTCTTTGGCTTAAAATCTAATTTAACTGAGGATTGCCACCCCAGCTTTCTTTTGATGTCCATTAGCATGGTAAATTGTTTTCCACCCCCTCACTTTAAATCTTGAGGTGTCTTTGGGTCTAAAGTGAGTTTCTTGGAGACAGCATATTGACGGATTTTGTTTTGTTTTGTTTTTTTAATCCATTCTGATATGCTGTGTCTTTTGATTGGGGCATTTAGCCCATTTACATTCAGGGTAACTCTCAAGAGATATGAATTTAGTGCCATTGTATTGCCTGTAAGGTGACTGTTACTGTATATTATCTTTGTTCCTTTCTGGTCTACTACTTTTAGGCTCTCTCTTTGCTTAGAGGACTCTTTCAATATTTCCTGTAGGGCTGGTTTGGTGTTTGCAAATTCTTTTAACTTTTGTTTGTCCCGGGAGCTTTTTGTCTCTTTATTTTCAGTGACAGCCTAGCTGGATATAGGGTTTTTTTTTTTTTTTTTAAGATTTTATTTATTTGACACACAGAGAGAGAAATCACAAGTAGGCAGAGAGAGAGGGGAGGAAGCAGGCTCTCTGCTGAGGACAGAGCTCAATTCAGGACTTGATCCCAGAAACCTGAGATCATGACCTGAGCCAAAGGCAGAGGCTTAACCCACTGAGCCACCCAGGCGCCCCTGGATACAGTATTCTTGGTTGCATATTTTTCTAATTTAGTGCTCTGAATATATCATGCTAGTTCTTTCTGGCCTGCCAGTTCTCTGTGGATAAGTCTGCTGCCAATGTAATATTTTTACCATTGTATGTTACAGACTTTTTGTCCCAGGCTGCTTTTAGGATTTTCTCTTTGTCACTAAGTCTTGTAAGTTTTACTATTAGATGATGGGGTATGGACTTATTCTTATTGATTTTGAGGGGGGTTCTCTGCACCTCCTGGATTTTGATATTTGTTCCCTTTGCCATATTAGGGATATTCTCTACAATAATTCTCTCCAATATACCATCTGCCTCCCTCTCTCTTTCTTCTTCTTCTGGAATCCCAATTATTCTAATATTGTTTCTTCTCATGGTATCACTTATCTCTTGAATTCTCCCCTCATTGTTCAATAGTTATTTGTCTCTCTTTTGCTCAGCTTTTTTATTCTCCATCATTTGGTCTTCTATATCACTAATTCTCTCTTCTCCCCTTTTTATCCTAGCAGTAAGAACTTCCATTTTTTATTGCACCTCATTAATATCTTTTCTGATTTCCAAATGGTTAGACTTTAGTTCTTTTATTTCTCCAGAAAGGGCTTTTATTTCTCAAGACAGGATTTCTCTCCTATCTTCCATGCCTATTTTGAGCCCAGCTAGCACCTTGAGAATCATCATTCTGAACTCTAGTTCTGACACATTACCAATGTGCATATTAATTAGGTCCCTAGCCATCGGTACTGCCTCTTGTTATTTTGTGTGTGTGGTGAGTTTTTCTGCCTTGTCATTTTATCCAGATAAGAATATATGAACAAGAGAATAAAATACTAAAAGGGTGGCAATGACCCCAGAAAATGTACACTAACCAAATCAAAAGAGACCCAAAACGGGGGGGGGGGGGGGGGGGGGGGGAAGCAAGGGGGGAAAAATAAAAAAAGAAAAAAGAAAAAGAATTATATATATTAGAATGGTGAATAGAACAGAGCCACCCATTTGATTTTGGGTGTATTTTGGTCTCTTAGAAGAAAGAACCTCCAAATATTTGAAGAAAGAAAAACTTATATATACACAAAAATAAGGGTAAATATGATGAAGGGATGGAATATGACTATAAAGATGAAAATTAAAAAAAAAATTCTAAGGAATTGATAAGTTGGTTGGAAAAAGAAAAAAAAAAGGAGAAAAAGTGCTCCAGCTGGAGATTAGAACAAAGCCATTTGCTCGATTTAGGGTATATTTTGATCTATTAGAAGAAATTGTATCTCAAAATTTTTTAGGAAAAAAAAAAACCCAATATGTATACAAAAAATAAGGTTAAATATAGTGAAGGGGTAAAGTATGATTATAACAATGAACATTTAAAAAGATTTTTTTTAGAAAGGTATTGTTAAGATAAATTAGTTAAAAAACATTGAAAGAGGAAAGAGAGAAAGTTAAAAAAATATAATAAGGAAAAAATAAAAAAAATTTAACTTTGCAAGACTAAATGGTAATGGGAGAAAAGCCATGAATTCTATACATCACTTTCCCCTAACTCTGGAGTTCCACTGTTCTCCTTGATCCATTAACTTGGTCTTGGCTGAAACATTTTTTTCTGTTTGATTATCTTGCTGATCTACTGGGGAGGGGCCCGTTACAGTGAGTCTCAAATGTCTTTGCCAGAGGCAGAATTGCATTGCCCTTGCCATGGGCCAGGCTAAGTAATCTGCTCGAGTTCACTCTCGATAGCTTTTATTCCCTGAATGCTTTCTGTAGCACTCTGGAGGACAGGAATGAAAATGCGGCCTTCCAATCTCCAGCCTGCAGGAGCCGAAAGCTTGGGCCCCCATTCCTCAGTGCGCCCTCAGAGATAAGCAATCATTCCTGTCTCCCTGGTCTCTGGCCACGCTCAGTGTTCACCCCGCCTGTGACCGAGCATTTTTAATCTCTGGAGCATGGCCCTGTTTGGAGTCTCCAAACCCTGTAGATTCCTGCTGCGCTTCTCCTCCTGGAGGAGGAAAGTGACTCTCCCCAGATCTGCCACTTGTGGGGTCCCTGCTCAAACAGTAATGTTCTGTTACTTGGATCACAGTACAAGGTAACCCTGATCTGAAAGCTCATTCCTCAGCTCTGTCTCTGTAGTCAGCTTCCCTGCTCCAATACCTGGGAGCTCTGCCACATTCAGATACCCCCGATCCATCTGTGACCCCGCGGGACCTGAAACTACACTGTCCCAGTGAGGGTTCCACTCCGGTTTAGCCTCTGGAGCGATGTCCCTCAGTGGAGCCGACTTCTAAAAATTCTGATTTTGTGCTCCGCTGCTCCTCTGCTTGCCAGGAGCCAGCCCCTCCCACCACAGTCTATCTTCCTGTCACTTTGGATTCACTTCTCCCCATGTCCTACCTTTCAGAAAGTGGTCGATTTTCTGTTCCTAGATTTGCTGCTCTTTTTCTCTTCTATCTCCTGTTGAGTTTGTAGGTATTTGGAATGGTTTGATAACTATCTCAATGAACTCCGAACCTGATGTCATATCAGTCTGCTACTCCTCTGCCATCTTGCCTCTCTCCCACCAAGAGTTCAGTTTTTTTGTTTGTTTCTTTGCTCATTTGTTTTGTTTTTCAGAACCTACATATAATATGCAAAATCATACTGTATTTGTCTTTCTCTATTTCACGTAGCATAATATCCCCTAGATGTATCCCTGTTGTCAGAAATGGCAAGGTCTCATTCTTTATATGGCTGAGTAACATTTCTGCGTGTGTGTGTGTGTGTTACATCTTCTTTACCCTTTTATCTATTGATGGACACTTGCCCATATCTTAGAGATATATATGTAGTGTATACACACACACACACACACACACACAGGCCATATCTTGGCTATTACAAATAATGCTGCAATAAACATAAGAGTGCATGTATCTTTTCAGATTAGTGCTTTTTGTGTTTTTGGGGGGGGGCTGAAATTTTGGTTGCTTGTTTTGTATTGTTTTATAACCACAAACAAAGTAGTATGGAAGAAAAAAAAAAACTAGTATAGAGAATGCCCTATATAAAACAACACAATAAATGTTCAGAGATCAAGGTGTTCCCTTAGCAAGGCCGATAATTTCATTCTCTGTTATTTGGTATTTAGGCTGAAGTCTCTGTTTTCATATTGATCACAATGAGCAGAGCACAGTCAATACTTTTTATCAGGTTTGAATGGATGAATGACCACTCGGCCCAGGTGGGAGTAGTTGAAGTGTTTGGTTTCATGTATCAGTTTTTATCACTGTTTCTCCTTATGGTTCCTTGCCTGGTTGGGTTGTACTTCTTATCAAACTCTATCTCCATTTAGGTTACAAGGTCCTCCGTGCCATATTTCTCCAGCAAGTCCTGTTCCATCTCCTCTGACATATCTGCATTTTTGATCATAGCTTTTTTTATCTGACAGGGTTACAGTGGAACAGAGGCTGGCTGACTTCCACCATCTCCTGGAAGATTGATTGTTTTTTGTATTTAGTCTTGCTTATCACACTTGGAAAATATCCTGTCCAATATTATGCTCAGCAGAACAGTTGCTGGTTCTAGACCCAAGATACTGAATTCCATTGATATCTCTATTCTAGTCAAATGGAAGCTCTAATTGTCCATATTTTCTAAGCCAAAGCAACAAGTGTGGGAAAAAAAAAGAAGTTGTGTAATATCATTTTCCTTCCTATTGACTTTGTCTCTGACATGAGGTTTGAAAGGTGTTGAAGTATGATCTTTCTGGTGTTTCAGTTAGGAACAACAGAGTGTATTAGCCAACTCACACCCTCTAACATCTGAACATACAGCATCTGCATTTCCATCTGGCCTCTCCCATTCTCACTGATCTAGTTCAGGCTTCATTATTCTCATTCATTATTTTAGACTTTAATGTGCCTAGGTGATACCAGGGGATTTTATTAAAATACAGATTCTGATTCAGTAGGTCTGGGGTTGGGCTTGAGAGTCTGTTTCCCACAAATTCTTAGATAGTGCTGATCTGGAAGGTCCAGGCTTAGCCCAGAAGGATCACGGAAAATGTTAGAATCTCTGGCACAAGGATCACTTGGAGTCTTCTTACTATTCAGTGTTGTTGTTGTTCTGTTTCACTGTCTTTGATTTCTTCTCCCATTCTTCTCATGAACTATTTTGGAATGTCTTGAGTTACATTTCACTAGCTTTTCTGAAACAATCATAAATCTAAAGAGACCCAAAACCCAAAAAGACTTCTTCTTTCCTAGAAAGAGTAGAGATTTATTGAGGTCTATAGTGAAAATACCTTCCTCCAGATAAGACTTTCTTTTGCTTTTGTCTTTTACCTAGAGGCCACTTTAATATTGGAAACATGAAATTTGAGACTGTTTCTTACAGAACTTAGGCAATTTTAAGAAAGAAGTGATTTTTTTTCAGTTCACCCTTGCCCCGTAGCTTTTTTGTGTCCCAGCTTATTGTTTGGGGGGAATCTCATGTCATACCCTAAATCATCTCCAGGCTCCTGGTTTTTATTTCTGTCCTCCTCAGTCAAAGAGGCTGTTGGAAGAGAGCTGTAATTTTTCTGAATCAGCAAATGCTTTCAACACAAAAGCAGCTTATTGGTTCTCATCTCCCTCCATTTTGGCCCAGTTAGACTTCACTATATTTTTTTAGCTTTAATGCACCCTAATATTTTTTAATTTCTTAGTTCCTTTCAGTAAGAAGACTTATCCAGGACTTGCAATTTTTGAAAATGAGGACTCTCTATACAATTACCTTTAAAAATATCTGTCTTCCTCACTATACTATATACTCATTAAGAACAGGAATTGAGTTTCCTTTGTATACCATTATATTTCTAGCTGGGCACATAGTAGGTACTCAAAATGGTTGTTGAATGAAGGAAGCCTAAATATGAAGACCATCTCTGGCTGGTAAGGCATGCAGACAGGCAACAGAGATGATTCTAAGACGGTCTTCTCGGCCACCTAAAGCAAATTCATGAGTTGCAAGGTATGACCTTCCTTCTGGGCCACAGGTTCATCTTTCATCAGGGTGAATTTGAGAATGGCATGAAACCTATAAGATGACAAGAAAGAAAGAAATATTCTTTTCTTCAGAAGGGGCCTTTCCTCTGTGGAAAATCTAACAGCTTCTGTTTTAGTCTTTTACTATCTATGGTTAAAAATAACCACAATTTCCTGCCAAGAAAGGCAAGGAAATCCATACAAGACCATGATTATCTATCTTGGAGTATCCTTTATTAGATTGATACAATTACTCTTTTTTCTTTGAAGAGCTCAGATTTTGAATGACATGATTGGTATGTCTTTGGTCTTATGAATGATGAGAATAAAATGTGTAAAAAATAAAACTTCTCTGGTAGCAAATATAAATGACTTAAGAGTTATGCTGGAGTCTGGCTCATTGATTCATTTCTGCAGTTTAACCATTTGTAAAACAGACCTGTGATGGGTATAGCAGTGTTGTATGGCTGCTGGTTTTCAAAAGTTTGAGGTCCCTGCAGTAAAGGGAAAACATGAAGTATTATTATTATAGGCAGGTTATGGACCATCTGCCAAGAGCAGACACTGATCTTTTTATATGAGCTGTAAGTTGAATGGGGGAAGACATGGGAAGCTTCAGGCAGAATTATATAAAATCCTTTCCATCCTCCGCTTACTCATCAATAATTAACCTGGCAAAACTAGAGCTTGGTTGCAATAAAATTAAACATTCCCCAAATGGCTCCTAAAATGGTGAACAATAAAATTTTTGCCCTGTGATTTGAAGTAAAGACATCTATCCCTAAATGCAAATAAACCATGATAAGTTGATAATGATAAAGACAATTTATTATTAAATCATCCTATAAAATCAGAATAGTGAGAAATGTTTTCATTACTTTTTTTTTCAACATCCTCATTTATTTTCTTCTCTTTGGCTGCATGGAATATTTTTCAGGCAATAAAGGACTGCATATCACTTTCCACTTATTAAAGTTTTTGGTTAGCTTGTTAGAGAAAGTATTATATACTTCCAATATACTAAATGTATTATCCATGTTCTGAATGTGGCCACAGCATATACCACCCCATGAGTCTATCTGTGTGCTCTTTAGCAGGAACTGTCTTTTACAATTAGAAATGGGAGATACTTTAATACAAGTGAGGGGAGCAGAAGTAAAAGAGTCAGCTTGAGAGAGGTTTGGGTTCTTTCTTATTATGTGCTGGTTAAATGACCTCAAGAAATTAAAATAACTTTCTTGAATCTCTGTTTTTTTTTCATTTATAGAGTGTACAAAACAATAGTTACATGACAAACTGTCAGAAGGACCCATAGAGATAAAAAATATATAGAAGATACTTATCAGAATGCCTTAGTAATATATTAAATACAATATTTATAGGTTAAAAATTACATCATTATGGGATTCCTTAACCTCAATGAAAGCCTTCCCTTATTTCTCCCTTATAGAAGTCCCCCCCCAAAATAATCTAAAGTCTGTTTTGTGTTATTCACCTCTTTAATCTGAGGACATCTCACTAAATAATGCATTTTTTAAGATTTTATTTATTTATTTGACAGAGATCACACTCAGGCAGAGGGGCAGGCAGAGAGAGAGGAAGGGAAGCAGGGTCCCTGCTGAGCAGAGAGCCCAATGTGGGGCTCGATCCCAGGACCCTGGGATCATGACCTGAGCCGAAGGCAGAGGCTTTAACCCACTGAGCCACCCAGGTGCCCCTAAATAATGCATTTAATGTCTGTTGGTTGAGCACTCACTGTGTGCACTAGATACTGATGGGACTGCAAGAGAAAAACATGGTTATATCATTTGGAAACTCAGTTCTGAAACAGTTCACTGAAGAAAGGAAAACCATATGCAAATAAATGTTAAATGAACAAGATTCTCAAATAATGATCGAGAACAGTAGTGGCTTCAGAGTAGGAAAAGGTCTTGTGATGATGAATGGCCCTGAGCTTGGCCTGGGGAAATGCAAGGATGGATAAAGTTGAGGGGACCATCTTGCCAGATTGAAGAAGAATAGAAATTGGAGAAGAGGTGAGCACAGCATTTTCAAGGGTTAGTGAGGCACCCAGATTTACCCATCTTGCTATTTCAAAAGAAAAATGGAACCAGGATCACTGATGTGCACAAGATAAGGAGGGGATGTATTTTATTGATATTAGTTTTTCCTCCACAGAAGTACCTCTTGCTAACTCATATTAGTTACGATAACACTGGCTAACTACTTTAATGAAGAGACCAAAAAACAAAAATATACTAGGACTCAAACATATATATACATAAACTTATATATATATTATAAATATTTATGAATAAATTTATAATATATATATAAATTACCCCACATATATAAATTACCCTATATATATATATATGTTTATATATATATATATACACACACACACACATACAAATATATATATATATATATTTGTAAAAATTACTCTACTTGTTTATATAACTGTCCCAGGGAAGGTGGTCTTAGTAGGGAAAGACAGAATTCCATACACGGTCATGCAGGAAAACTCCCGTAATGGAATCATTCCAATGGCTCTGCCAAGTTCAATCCATATAGCCACTGCGGTGCACTATAGTCTCCATCTTTATCACCCACAGAGGTGCACATACCAGACAGAATTCCTTTGGTTGGTCCTGGAACTAGCACATTTTCATGGGCTGGTTCACAAAGAGACACAGAACTTCAAGAGAAGTTGGCTACCTGTCCCAAAGAGAAGAGCAGTGACATTGGTAAAGAATTAGTATTATTCATCCTAATACGGATATAAACCAATCCATACATGTAGTTTTGTCCTGTTACTATTTTTTTCTTAAGCATGCCTTTTCCATGTATCCAAAAATCCCCTTGGTTTTAGTTGAGCAGATTGTGGTCAGCATGTCTTGAATTCATCTTCTTCAGTAGGAGGCTCTTACCTTTTTCGATTCACCCCTTCAGTCTTCTAGATTAAAGTGATTTTATGTCTTTTTTTGTTGATTGGCTTTGTTTCTCTCAATCTGTTACACATTCTGCAAACTGCAGTGACCAGAATTGTACACCATAGTCCAAATGCAGGTATGCTATCATTTTGGAACAGAGTAAATCTGTGACTTCTACCTTTGGCTTCAAAAATAATTTCTGGAGATGGCACTGATGCTGCTGACACCATTGGGTTCAGGTTAGAAGAGAAATCTACACAGATTCTCAAGTGCCTCTTTCTTGTCTTCAGTCTTATAATGCTGACACTAAAATCCTCTGTCCTTTCAAAGTAGTAGTTCTCAACCCACGCTGTATATTACCATCATCTAGGGAGCTTTGAAAAACACAAATGCCACCCCCTTCCCTCAAGATTTTGATTTAATTTGTCTGAGATGAGGGCCAGCTATTGATCTTTTCAGCATGTCTGTAGATAACCTTAATATTTGCTCAGGGTTTTGAATTGTTGTCAAAGAGCAATTAGCAATTTTATTCCAATTCCACTTTATATATCCCTATTGAAATGCATCTATTCTTTCTCTGACTGCAGTCAGACAAGAGCAAAACTTCCCAAAGATTTCTCCCATTAGGTTGGAATTAGCCCATGGGAAAATTATAGGGCTCTGTGTAAACCTTATAAACCTTATATTTCAACACATATGATAATAATGACTGAAACCTAGATGTCAAATGTCCTTGGCTCCTGTGTATGCACATGGTATTTATATCGCCTATGTTTTAATGTATATCAACTTGGATACAAAGTTCTGCATCTCATTCTGTGTCACTCCTCACTTCTGTACTCTCTCAAATAATCCATAATGAGTAAATGCCTTAGTAATGTGTATTTTCCTGGAATTGCATGGAGAGAGACAAAGCTGGACTTTACTTTGCACAATCCATGGGAACCACCTTGAAGCCTCATTGAGAGGTCAGTCCTGTAAAGGCCCCTAGGCCACATCACCATTAGAGGATAGCAGTGAGGTCATTTCCATCCCCCTCCCCTTTCCACGAAGTAAGTGGCATCATATCCCTTTCATCCCTTATACATTCCTCTATTTTTGTTTTCTAATCCATGCTACTCCACCAATTCATATCGCTCTCTTTATTCTAAGGAGCAATAAAGATAAACCCCAATTTCTCTTCTCAAAATGTCTGAATTCTAGTCCATCACCAGGCTAGGTAAAACTGAGCATCCTCTAGTTGATGTGATCCTGACTCCTTTAGAAAATATTGTGAACATGAACAGGTCTTACTGGATAGATATTAAAGACACTGTTATATAATGTATTTGTATCATACAGATCTGTGAATCTGTAATCTAGCCACCATCTTGAGTAGGACCTTAAGAATGCCACCTTCCTCCCCCAGAAGTTTCTCAAATAAATACATTGGTCTTTCTCAGAAAAATTCTCATGCATAAATTTTTCATCTTTTTATATAACTTTATATTTGGATAGCATTACATAGTTGAAAAATGATCTTCCCATATATTTTCTTGTTTGAGCCTTTCATGATACAAGTACATAAGTTTTCAGCATAATTGGGCTCTTTCCCATTTATAGTTTAGAAGGATGGTATTTGGAAATTTTGAACAAATAACTCAAGTCCATCTGGACGGTAAATGGGAAAATAGTCACTAGAAGCAAAAGAATGGAAAGGGAATTTTGAAAGATTATGCATAATCACACTGTGTAAAAACTGGAATATCAGTTAAGTAGTTTAACAAAACCCCCCAAAATGAGTGACTTAACATAAGACAGTAATTATTATAATAACTATTATTCCATTTCCTGATTCTTTGGGTTGATTGGATACTTCTGTTGGTTCCATGCGATTCAGTGATGTGACCACAGCTAGCAGATTCAGCAGCCAAGGCAGGGTTCTCCAGTGGGACTCACCAAGGCCACAACTGGGATCATTGGAGACTGGGGCAGCTGAGTTCATCTTTTCTTGGTCTCTCCTCCTGGCGTTCTTCAGAACATGGAGGTCTCTGAATATGAAGAGAGCCAGATTGGAAGGCTAGCCTAGGAAGTTACATGTCTCTCCCACCACATTCTCTTGCTGAGGGGTTCAGTTCCAGTCAAAGGGTGAGGAAAGAGTAACTCTTGCTGGGAAGGGTGGTAGTCCCACTGTAAAGAGAGAGGTTTGATTCATCTAATATCAATATTGTAACAGTCAACCACAACTGTGCTGATATGTTTCCTAGCTTAAAAGTGCCTTCACATCTTATTCTTGTATAATTATCACAAGGACCTTAAGAGGTAGTATATCATTTTCTCTACTTTTACAGTTGAGGAACCCCATGTTCTAATAAGTTAGTGACTTACTAATCCAAATAGATGTCAGACGTCAGAGCTAGGATTTAAAGTCAGATACTGTCAACAAAAAAATCATAAAGAATAAGACATGCACACATGTCTCCATTTTCCAAAGAGCAGGTTCTGAATTCTAAAGCCTATTTATAAAACAGGTGAATAAGTAATGCTGAATCACCTAAGTTATAACCTCACGACTTATTAGTCATTTTTCAATTTGCAATGTAATGGTGTAAAGTGGCATAGTAACTAATTCTTAAGATTTTATATACCCTATGTCTATAGAAATATACTTTAAATACAAGCAACTTCTTTTATTTTAAATTACAGATTTGTTGTAGAATAAGTATAAGGGGGGAAAAGAAAAAACAACTGCCTGATAGTCCAGATGTCAGAATTCAAAAATAAATTTATCAAACTTTTTTCTAAAATACTTCTCATATTTTTTCCCCTCAAAATTGAGAAGCCAGTTCATAATCAACTGCAATCTCACTTGAATTTCTTCCGCTATAGCAGCAAATCTCATTTTAAAGCAAAGCTAACAAAAATGGCTTAGAGCTGCAATTGAGAAGCAGATCAACTACAGCAAAAAATGAAGTTGGATCTTCAACCACTGCAGGTTCTTGCTCCACTAAATTAACACAATCCTCTTTTTTCTTGTATTAGAGATACATTAAAAATTATTATGTATTATTATGTATTAGAGGTACATTAAAAAGTGCCTATATAAAAATTATATAATATTGCCTATATTTACATAAACATGAATATATGCATCCATGCATACACTAAAATGCATGGGCTTTTAAAAAATTATTTATTTTTTAAAAAGATTTTATCTATTTATTTGACAGAGAGAGAGACCACAAGTAGGCAGAGAGGCAGCAGAGAGAGAGGAGGAAGCAGGCTCCCTGCCAAGCAGAGAGCTCAATGTGGGGCTCAATCTCAGGACCCTGAGATCATGACCTGAGCCAAAGGCAGAGACTTAATCCACTGAGCCACCCAGGCGCCCCTGCATGGGCTTTTAAATAAAGAATGTATAAGGATAGTTTAAGTTTTATCACTCACCTAATCACATGAAATCATGTTAGGGTATATCCCAAGGCTTTTTTTTTCCTTCATTTTCTTCATAGGCATTTGTCACAGAATGATGAGAACATTTTGCTTACCTAGCTTAACAGGTTGCATTATTTTTGTCATTTTAAAAATGATTAGTCATAATCACTGGTGCTCCTACACCATTAAAAAAAAAAAAACCCTACAAGCTTATTTTGGGAAAGTAAAGAAAATTAGAAAAAGTAAGATTACCTATGGTCTTCTTATTAAATATATATGAATTTTGTTTGTTGGCTTATTTATTTCCTGGGTTTTTTTTTGGTATGCATTTTAGTAATTTAATTTTTTTTTTTTTTTTGCATCATTGGGATTACATAGATTTATGAAAATTTGTCCCAGGTACACTTTGTGAAATTTTTCCTATGTTATAATGGACCCTTTAAAAACATTATTTTAAGTATTCTCATAAAATACTGTCATCTGGTTGTAGCAGATTTTACTTCTCCGTTCTTGTTTACTGAGGCAGTAATGACTTTTTACTTATTGCTATTACAAATAATACTCTCGTGAACATTTTTTTCCACAATCCCATTATATAACTCAAACGATCTCTTTAGGACTGGTTTCTAGAAGTGTATCACAGATAATGACTCTTTTTAAGGCTCTTGGTAAGTATTGCTATTTTCTAGAAAGTTTGAATCTATTTATGCTCTCAAATTTAGCTTATGAAATGGCCTATTCTACAAAACACTCACTTGCACTATTACAATGGTTTTAATATGGATACAATGGTCATTTAATAAATAAGCCAGTATTCAGATAATTGCTTACTAGAGTTTAAATGAATATGTGCTATTATTTTAATTAAAAGGCTAAATTATATGAAGATTATTTAATTGTAGGTTTTTAAAAACTAGTGAGACTACACATTCTTCTATACTGATGAAGATTATTCCAACTTTAATTTTTGCAAAGCCTGAATTTATTCAAGTATGGAACATGTGACACAGTGGTCTATTTGGTTTTATCCTAGGTTGAGTGGGATCTACAACGACATGGGTAGATGGGGCAATTTCATTCCGAAAACTCATTATCTAGTCATATCTAATTGTTAATTATCATATTTAGGTTGGTTCTAATCTACTAAAGTAGAAACGACATGGGACAGTCAGACAAAAAGTAAACAAAGGAAAAGATCCGGTTTTCCAGAGTTGAGAAGTCATTTTAGAAAGACCTCATGGTATATAATAGTGCAGGTTTTCATAAATTAATTAATTTCATGACCTACCTATCAGGCTGAGTGATTTGGAGCTGAACTATAAACTTGTTAAATTAAATCTAAATTCAAATAAATGATCATTACAGTAGCTATAATGAATAGGGAGCAACAAGATTTTTGAATACAGCACCATTAGTGAATTTGCAGAATGAAACTGTGATATTTCTCTGGGTAAGCAAGGAGATAATGTACAGATAAGATTATCTGTAACATTTAACTTCTCATCCTCATACACTCAGAATTCTGAGAATTCACACCCAAGTAATACACCTGGCTTCTGCTCTAGCACTTTTCTTTGGATCAGAAACACCCCCCCCAAGCACAACCAACTGCTAAGCCCAAATGGAAGACTGAAAAAAAGAAATATTTTTTCGAAACTCACAGATATAAAGGTCCTAAAAGGAAAGTCATTTTAAAACCTCAGCAGCCAAAATGTTTCTCACTTGTTTTCACAGTCCATTTACTCTTTCTATCACATTTCCCATTTTCCTGTTTTCTGATGACGTTTTCTCCTGGGACAAAAGGGAAGGAGAAAGTGAATGCTCATGTTTTCACAATGGGCTCTAATATTCCCATCTTACAAATTACTGCTTTTTGTTTAGTCTATGTACTTTACTTTGCATATTGATTATCACTTCTTATTTCTTTTTTATTACCTTACAGGCTCCTTTCCATCTATAATGGGAGAGAATATACAGTTAACAATCTCTTTTCTACTTTAATCATTATTCTGAGGCTAGACTTTGAAAGAGTGTTCATCTTACCATTTCTTTAAGCTTGTGGTTTGTGGATGTAAACATATCAAATGTATTTTATTCTCACAACACTTGAGCATACTATGAGATAATAATTAACACTTGACTCTTTGCCTTCCCCAACTCCATTTAGCATTATTGATTCCTAGGGCTGTCTAAGCATTGGAGCAGTTACTCATTTTGCCAGAGATTCAGGATCATGTACCAATTATCTCCTTTTTTGAAGCAAACGTATTTCCAGGAGGTATGATGATAGTGTATTTGTCTCCAGATGTGGCCATCAAAATAAAAAAATAATTGGTTTGTGTGAGGTGAAAGCATGCTCTTTATTTAAATGTATGACTCTCCACAGTTTTGACTTTTAAGTCACAGCTCAGTATATTATGAGAGAATCAAAGTTTATGCAAAGTTTTTGTAGGCACCCAACCAGTAATGATATTTCATCTGATGACTAGATATCTTTAAAAGCAGTACATATTACAAATTGTTTAAACTGTGCCGTTTAAAGTGGAATGCAAAATATCAAACTATTATAATGATGATTGTAAAAACCCGGAAACTTTCTGAGCAGTGTATTAATTTCTGTGTATTTATTCATTCCCAGTTATTAGCTTTTGATTTTTTTAAACTTGAGCAATTGGACATTAGGTCCATTTTGTTAGCCAAGGTAGGTAGTAAAACTCGGGCTGCATATCCAGTGTTGAACTAAAACATTGCCTTCTAGGCAATGTAGTAGCAAGAAGAATTTGTGTGTTTGGGGAAGGGTGGGGAGTGGGTCTGAAAGAATGGTTATTAGTGATACCTCTGCTGCTAACCAGCTATATGCCTCTGTACAAATTAACTTTCGGGGTTCTTTTTTGTACCAAAAAAGGGACTGAATTCATCTTTTCACCAAAATTTCACACGACTTTAACATTTTAATATTTTACAATCAGAATCTTACTACAGCTTCCCATGCACAATTTCCCATAATCCTCTACTTTTGTGTCGTCCCTTTAGAGAACAATACAGTGACAAGCATTCAAAAACTTTACCTGACTACTGATGGTGTATCTAAGATTTTAATGTAATTATTCTGGAAAAGTCCTAAATAAAAAGCTCTAGTTTTAGCTCCTTTGGGAGAATTTGTCCCCAAAATATCATAGGTTAATCTCCAGTTACCTGACTCCATTCCTAAAATCTTTAAAAACCCTCTCTTAAAAAAAAAAAAAAAAAAATCATAATGACTGAAACTACAGATCCCATGAGGCCGAAGAAGGGAACCGGTATTTCCCCCTCAGCCCCTCCCCGCCCCTTGCATGCAGTTCGCTAAAACTCAGGTTGAGGCATCCTCAAATATGCCTGAAAGAAATGCCGGCTGTTTTGTCCCGCTTTTCAGCTGAGCTCTCCCCGGGTTCCTTTAAATCGGTGCTGAGAGTGAGGAAGGATACAGAGCGACGCAGCGCGGGATGGGCGCGGGCGCGGCCATCACCTGTTCCAAGAAGGGCATGCGCACTGCGAGGGCGCGGGCGAGGAGGCGGGGCGCGGTGGGAGGGGCGGACGGCGCCCGGCTGGCACTGCTCAGACCTGCTTCTCCCCGGTTCGGGGCGCTGAGGAGGCTTCGGGGAGTTGTCCAACATGGAGGAGGCACCGGCTGCGGGCGTCACCTGTGAGCGGGACTAACACCCGACTGGCGTTCCGGGTAGCGGTGCGGGGTCCCGAGCCCTGGGACTCCGCCGCCTCCACGCCCCACGGCGGACCCCGGCTCCGGTTGCTCCTCGGGCCGCGGGGTTCCCGACGGGGACGCAGCGCAAGGAGGGAGCGCGGCGGCCCCAAGTCCCCCTGAGCCATGGGCAACGAGGCGAGCTTGGAAGGGGAAGGGCTCCCGGAAGGGCTGGCGGCGGCGGCGGCGGCGGCAGCAGCCGGAGGAGGGGCTGGCGGGGCAGGGAGCTCCTTGCACACCGTGATCCCGGCCGGCATGGAGGCGGATCTGAGCCAACTGAGCGAAGAGGAGAGGAGACAGATCGCCGCTGTCATGTCAAGGGCGCAGGAGCTGCCCAAGGGAAGCGTTCCCCCGGCCGCTGCGGAGCCGCCTTCCATGCACAGGCACGCACAGCATGATGTATATGTCAGGGCATATATGTACAGCTTCCCGTGCACATATGTGCCAATCCGTATGTGCCAGCACGGCAGTACATATATGTTACTTCCGTTCATTTGATTCTCCCTAATGAGGTGATGATAAAGAGATCATAAGCCTTATGATGGGCAGAATAAAAATGATGCATTGTAGAGTTTCTGGTGGGATAGTCAAAGGTTGCATTCTTGGAACTGTGATTTTAGGTTGTGATTTTTTTGGCCTTTTGGAACCTTTTCCCTCTAGGATGGCGTGGAGAGACGCCCTCCAGTGTTTTACTAATCTGGAAGTCTTCCATTAATAGAAAACGGACGTGTTGGGAAATGGATAGAACTGGGTGTTTACCTGTCTCTATTTAAATCTCCTCAGTTATTTCGGCATCTTTTTCTCTGTGAATGATGTCTGAAATATTTCTCTCACAATACCTTTATTTCCCCTGGAGGTGATTTGTCCTTCCTTCCCACCCCACCCGCAGGGGAGAACAGGAGCTGTTTAGGTAGAAGGTATAGAATGAATACACCTTTTATAGTCAATGAGGGACCCTAAAATATGGTGTGGCATTAAACAGATGGTTTGGTCGCACCAGACCAGGTGCTGTACATGCATTTCTGAATTAGTATATGTTGTTTTTTAAACTATTGTTCTTTTATATGCAAAAGTCTTAGGTGATAGAAAAACCTGTGAATTTGTGTTATCTTAAGGTTAGTTTCCAATCCATTTTAAGACAAAGCAAATAAATGACAACTTGCTAGGCAATTAAGAGCTATTCTGTAATATTAACGTATTAATTTCCCTCTCTCACTCTCCATTTTCCTTCATCTAATAAATTAGTTGTTTTCTAATTAAAGTAGTAAGAGGGTATAATCATTGTGCCTGCCCTGCCTTTATTATTGTAAACAAACCCTTTAACTTTACACCCTCCCTTAGACTACAGTTCTCTGTCCGTTGTCCTGAAACCATTCCTGCTTTATGATAACTGAAGCGAGACCTACAATTTTCATTTGAGATATTGGAAATATGAAAGATCTGCATTTAGTAGGTGTAGATTCGTAACCTCTACTTCATAAAAGTATTTTAAGTTAGGGACTATCATATAAGTATATGGTATAATTTTATCAACTAATTATTTTGACATGGAAATGTAACAGTTGAAGTATTTTTAACATAAAATCATAAATGCTTAGAATATATCAGCTAAAAGCCCTATGTTCTTGAAACGAAGCCACCACTACTAGTAAAAACTTGCTCCTTTATGTTAAATGTGTTTTTCTGTGTTTTTCAGCTAGTAATATATGGTGCTGTTTCTTTGGTATAAAGTCTTTCTTATCCATTACCTTAAGTATTATAACTTATGATATGTACCATTTTTCTCTACTGATGAAAACCTGATGACTTGGAAAAAAATGTTGAACGTTCATATATTAGATTTTCATGGGGTAATAAGGAGGTACAGTACTTTTATTAGCCTTTTAGGAATGTATGCCAGCTCTTTCACAGTTTTTCCTAAGAGGTACATGCAACAGGTTTATCATGCTGGTTACACAGACCAAGGAAAAAGTGTGAGCTTTTATTTTAGATTCTTAACTTTTCTTCTGTTCAGAGGGTGACTGAAAAATAATGATTTCAGCCATTAAACTGGTTTTATGCTGTGCTTATATCAGATTCTGCACTGTTAATTTTGTTACAGAATTTTTATTAACAATCTGTGGGCTCAACAGTTAATGGTAAAAGCTTTATCTAATTGTATAAGCACTATATTTTTGATTTTTGAGAGCCGCTTATATTTTAGTGAAAGATTTTTATAAAATGTACATAATTTTTTGAAAGTTATCATCCCTGCATGTGATGACTAAAGAAACACTTAGTTTATCATTTAGATTTTTAGAAGCACACTAACTTAAGTATATATAAGAAAGTATATCCAAATTATTTAAAGTTTGAAGAGGTTAAGTATGTCAATGAGAGATGGTGGTTTTGTTTTGTTTGTTTTTGAATAAAGGTTGAGAACCCAGAGACCTAGGTTCTTACCTATTAATTTTAACAGACTCATGACAAATTATGTGTGCTTCTCAGCCTAAGTTCCTCAGTTTCCTTGCCTCCAAGTAAGGCATGTGACACTTGTCTTACCTATCTTGTAGAGTCATTGTGAGGATCAGTTACAAATTGACAGGGATGTTTTGGTTTGAATTTTAATTTGAAGGGACTCTATAAATATCAGAAGTAGTGATCTCATTATAAGCAGTGAATGGCGATGGCAGTGATGGCTCCAGACACATTGTATGTTGAGTTCCTCACTGTTGTGAGTTATTTTGATGTATCTGTATCTTTTTTTTTTTTTTTTACATGTGGGAAAGGCAGTGCCATGTAGTGGAACTTCCCCTCCCCCCTAACTAGGAATCCAGATACCAGATATGTGACTGACTAATTTTATAACCTCGGCTTAGTCACTTAGCCTCTTTAAGCCCTAGTGTCCTCTACAGTATAAAAATGAGTAGCTATCCCCAAAGTTGCTTATATTTCTTTTTTTTAAAGCTTTTTATTTATTTATTTGACAGAGAGAGATCACAAGTAGGCAGAGAGACAGGCAGAGACAGAGAGGGAAGCAGGCTCCCTGCTGAGCAGATAGCCCACGCGGGGCTCCATCCCAGGACCCTGAGATCATGACCGGAGCCGAAGTCAGAGGCTTAACGCACTGAGCAACCCAGGCACCCCTGCTTATATTTCTAACATCAAAAAAGTTTATGTGACTCAGCACTGTCAAGTGTCATTGCCTGTTTTGCTCCATTAAAAAAAAAAAAAGTTAGCATTCCAACTGCTTTTACATTCATATCTGTGAACACATGTTTACCTCATTGGTAGCTGAAATATTTTTTTCTGCTAATCTATAAAAGAAAAATTCTAATCTGGGGATGACAGTAGCAATGAAAAAGGAGGTTGTATAAAACATGGGTCATTACAAGCTAGAAATTACAGGTTACAAATGCTTCTGGACTTTGGATTAATTGAAGACCCAGGGAAAGCCAATTTTATCACTTGGTCTACTCATTCTGTGTATAGCCACAGATATGAGAAGGGCTTTACTTAAAAACACTTCCGACTAGTAGAATATTTTGTAGGAATTCTGGTTGAATCCCTTATTTTCTTTAGTATTTCTCTGGGCCTTTCCTACTGGTAGACAATTCCACAACTATTTTTCTTCCTAGAGTAGCAGGCCAAGTCCAGTTTCTAAAATGCATGTAGAATGTTTCCATTTGTATCTCAGAACAACTGTGAAGAATTTGAAAAGAATTCAGGAAACATTGATCTAGCATAAAACAAAAACTTGATTCATTCATTTATTCATTGTCATTCATTCATTTATTCATTCGTCAGACACTAATGCTCTAGTTAACAGGTTTGGGTCCAGTGATGCAAAGATGAGTGAAACACTTTCTCTAGGAGGTCACAGTATGGTATACAAGACACAGATTGCATTTTATTCATTTTTCTATTTAATAGAACAGCTGTTAGACCAAACAAAAACTCACCCAAAGACCACGGTTAGCTGAGACATCTTTATATTTTTGTTCTGTATTAAGGCTATATGTTCTTTTAGCAGTTATCTGTTTCTCACATCCATATCTCCATGTTTAATGTTTATCTATATAATACGAGTAGCTGAAAGTAGTTTAAATTGTAGGGCAGTCTTTATAGCTGTATCAGTATTTTTTTCTGGGGATTTTATTATATAACTTATATTTGTAGGAGGTACATATAATTTCTGTTGTAAGCTTGCTTTAAATTTTAGTATTGATACACAAGTATTTGGTATTCACAAAGTTTTTTTTTATTTGTTTTGTACAACGTTGGATTATGTGAACACAAAAACAATGATTAAGTTTAATAGTATTTTCAGGAGAGGACAATTATATTAAGAATAGATTTGTGTGTGAATGTGTGTGTGTGTGTGTGTGTGTGTGTGTGTGTGATCTTTAAATATAGGTCTCTAGGACTCTACTGAGGAGCCAATTCAATAAAATACCAAAATAATTCCTTATGAGATAGGTACTTCTGTTAATGAAGTTCCTAAGCACGTGCCCTTCATGAAAATGGTAGATTTTATTAATTGAATGTGGAACATTTCTAGAATAATGTGAAGATCTAAACAGTGAAATTTTTGAAAGTAATGTATTTTAAGTTGTTTACTGTAGCTCTTCTATCTTCCTGTGGAGGGGAACAACACATAGAGCAGCCTGTACAGAAACACTTAAAATTATTTTCCCCACATGGAAATCTATAGTGTTTTAAAAGATACCTTAGAACCATTGGAATTAATTAGGGTAATAATTTTAGTTCCTTGTTTAAGTTACCTAAAGTTTTTGTAACTTTTGTCCTGGAGGAAATTGCCAAAACTAAGAATTCCATTTATTAAACTTTTATTAGAAAATTGCTTTTTGCATACATTGGCTTTTAAAATTATTTCCTTCTGATTTTTTGGTATTTAGAGGTAATACTTCTGTATTTCTTTCTACTATGCTTTATAACTTGATTGCTCTCAAATTTCTGCACTATTTTGGGGAATTTTAAAAACTTAATTCATATTAAGTACTAAATGATTTGAAATTAAAAGTTTATAATCTGGCCCATTAGCTGGTAACTTTTCACAAACCAAATGAAAACCTGTAGGACTTTATTGTGACCATCTCATATTTTAAGTGCTACTGAATAGCTGTTTCTTTCTCTTTTTTCTTTTAATTAAAAAGAAATAAATCTTTTCTTTTTTTTTTTAAGATTTTATTTATTTTATTTGACAGAGATCACAAGTAGGCAGAGAGGCAGGCAGAGAGATAGAGAGGAAGAAGCAGGCTCGCCGCTGAGCAGAGAGCCTGATGTGGGGCTTGATCCCAGGACCCTGGGATCATGACCTGAGCTGAAGGCAGAGGCTTTAACCCACTGAGCCACCCAGGCGCCCCAGAAATAAATCTTTTCAAAAATTAAAAAGCTTCCTATATCAAATGAAATACTTGGAAGTTTATTTTTATGTAATTCTAATACAGCCTGTTCTTCTTAGTTGCATCAGTAAAGAATGGCTTATTTAAAAAAGTGATGTATTTGGGGCGCCTGGGTGGCTCAGTGGGTTAAGCCGCTGCCTTCGGCTCAGGTCATGATCTCAGAGTCCTGGGATCGAGCCCCGCATCGGGCTCTCTGCTCTCTAGGGGAGCCTGCTTCCTCCTCTCTCTCTGCCTGCCTCTCTGCCTGCTTGTGATCTCTCTGTCAAATAAATAAATAAAATCTTTAAAAAAAAAAAAAAGTGATGTATTTGATTTTTGGTTGAAAATATTAAAAAATTAGCTATTTCCACAGTCATTTCAAAGTGATCATGTTTCCAAAACTATTTAAAAAATCATCACTTATGTTTGTCTATGAATTAAATTTTGCAAATTAGTTATGTTCTTACATCTTTGTCAGTAATAAATGATATTGCTAATAATCTAACAGTGACAATAGTAAATGTTACAGAAAACATTAAGTAAGGCAATTATGTATTTTTTTCTTCTGAGAAAAGTAACAGTACCTTCAAAAGTGGGGTCATAGCCACCTCGTTGCTATCTGTGGACAAGGCTGTATCTCAAGATTCTTTAAGCATCTGTCATTATCTTGCATAGGGACCTCAGATTAAAAATGAGCTATCGGAAAAGTAATTAAATGACATAACATTTTTCTCCTACAAGAAATATGGAATTGTTTCTCAAAAATTTTAAATTAAAGTAGGACTTCTTATTTTATAAAGTTTAATAAGGATATTATTTGAGGGATATTATCTCTGTCAACAGAATACGGTAAAATTGAATAGATTTATCAAGTTTCTCAGAGTCCCAGGAAACGCATCACATAATCTCCTTTTCTAAAATGTTCTCTGATGTCATGTGTGCCATATGTTGCTAATGTAACTTCTTGTAATTCAGTAAAGCACACAAATAAAAAGAGTTGCAACAAGCTCCCACATTTTAACATGAGTATTTTTAATTCTTGGTGTTACTAGTATTTGGAAGAATAACATTCCTCAAAGATGAATGTACAAGAACATGGCTCTGCATTGGTTTATGGAGTTAATACATTTAATGAGTTTTTAAGGATGGTTAGATTCAATTAAGTGTGAATGTAAACTACTATAAGTAATGTCTAACTAGATATCTTAATTTTTCATCACTTAGAGTAGCAAGTATTGATTTTTTTCCTCCCTCTTGTTTACCTTGTTGAAAATCTCTATCCACGTAAAGAAAGTAACAAAGACTTAAAAGATCTTACGATTATTTACAGGATGCCGCAAAAATGTGTTCTAGTTACATCTGTACACGTGTAATTTTGAGGCTTTAGGAAAGTAATGCCTCATTAAGATTATTTTGAGTTGGGATATTTTCCATTATTTTGACTTCCTTTTGTTTCATTCTTCTAGGAAGCAAGAGTTGGATAGTAGTCATCCTCCAAAGCAACCAGGAAAACCGCCGGACCCTGGGCGTTCGGCTCAGCCTGGTCTCAGTAAAAGTAGAACTACAGACACTCTGAGGTCAGAGCAAAAGTCGCCTGGAAGGAGTCCTTCCACTATTAGCTTGAAAGAATCAAAGTCCAGAACTGATTTGAAGGAAGAGCCCAAGACTAGTATGATGCCTGGCTTCCTCTCAGAGGTTAACCCTTTAAGTGCTGTCTCCTCTGTTGTAAATAAATTGAATCCTTTTGATTTGATATCAGACTCTGATGCATCCCAGGAAGAAACTGCCAAGAAACAAAAAATAGCTCAGAAAGAACAAGGAAAACCGGAAGGAATCACAAAGCCTCCATCACAACAGTCACCTAAGCCAGGTCCAAAGCAGCAAGGACCTGTGAGGGTCCCACCACAGCAGGATGGCTCTCCCAAATCAGTATCTTCTCAGCAACCGGAAAAAATGAAGTCACAACCTCCAGGGACAGGCAAGCCAATTCAGGGGCTTACCCAGTCACCTCAGACAGACCAGGCACAGTGGCCACTTCAAAGAGATACAGCCAGGCCTCAGACTAAACAGTCTGATGCTGTAAGGGGAGAATCTGTTAAACCTGCACTGCAAAGCCCATCCAAACCACCTTTTCAGCAAGCAAGCCCTGGAAAAGCTCCAGCCCAGCAACCTGGACCTGAAAAAGTTGCCACGCCACACCCTGGGCCTGCAAAGCCCTCAGCTCAACAACCAGGGACAGCAAAGCCTGCTGCTCAGCAGCCTGGGCCAAAGTCTTCAGCTCAGCCTCTTGGGCCTGCGAAGCCTCAAGTGCAACAGGCTGGGGGAGAGAAGCAGCCAGGGACACCAAAGTCTCAGCAGCCAGGGCCAGCAAAGCCCACAGCCCAGCAGCCAGGGACACCAAAGTCCCCAGCTCAGCTGCCTGGGCCTGCAAAAACTCCTTCTCAGCCGGTTGGGCCAACAAAGTCTCTGGCTCAGCAGCCTGGTCGGCCAAGCCCCCTCCTCAGCAGCCTGGCCCGGCCAAGCCCCCTCCTCAGCAGCCTGGCCCGGCCAAGCCCCCTCCTCAGCCGCCTGGCCCGGCCAAGCCCCCTCCTCAGCAGCCTGGCCCGGCCAAGCCCCCTCCTCAGCAGCCTGGCCCGGCCAAGCCCCCTCCTCAGCAGCCTGGCCCGGCCAAGCCCCCTCCTCAACCACCTGGCCCGGTCAAGCCCCCTCCTCAACAGCCTGGCCCTGCAAAGCCTTCACCTCAGCAGCCTGGTCCAGTAAAACCTCCCCAACAGCCTGGCCCAGCAAAGGCTTCAGCTCAGCAGTCTCCAAAACCAGTAAGCCAAACAGGAGCTGGGAAACCTCTGCAGCCACCAGCTTCTCCATCTGCGGCACAGACTCCAGTACAAGGCCTCCCTAAAACCATCTGTCCTCTTTGCAGTACCACTGAACTTCTGTTGCATGTTCCAGAAAAGGCCAATTTTAACACATGCACTGAGTGTCAAACCACTGTCTGTAGCCTCTGTGGCTTTAATCCCAATCCTCATTTAACCGAGGTGAGTGCATTTATTCACTGTGTTCATGCTCTTAACCCGTATCACCATCTTGCACAAATAATGCTTAGTTTATCCGTGGTATCATAGGATGATATTGTTTTCCTCTCATCCTTTCCTGCCTCCCCTCCTTCCTTCCTTCCTCTTTGTCTTCCCTGCCAATTGTAAGTTTAAAAAAAGTTAAATATTTTCTCCAAGAATAAGCCCAAAATATTGCCACAACTTCTGATAAGTTTGGCATATAAAGTGAAAACGAATTAGGTCAGAGATGCTGAGCATTGACTCATTGCACTCTGTCCTGTAAGATCCCCGCTACTGATTGTGGAGCTTACAGTGATATTTATTGTTCAGTGTGCAGTGATAATTAGTTTAACTTTTAAATTCATACTCCGGCCTACCCAACTTAAGATACTCTTAACTGGGGTCATATCTGTGCTGGGAAATAAAAGCAGTTGTTGTTTTTGCATTACAAATACAATTTTAATATAAAATTGAATAAATTTTCCCAAACTGTATGTCCCCTTTCCCTGCCAGTGATTTTGTCATAGCTGTGAAGGCATGATTTGCTCATTAGTTGAGAGTCATTTAGAACAGTATAAGTCAGTTTGTAAAGTGAAGACGTCATGAGAACAGGTTCACCATTGATGGGTGTCTTCTCAGAAGACCACAATTTATATCTTCAAGTCTTTTGGTAAGACTTCCTGACCTATCAGATCGTAAAGGGGCCAGTAGTGACACAAATGGGCTCAACGTTGTTTACTGTGAGGGTAGAAAAATAATTCTCAAGAAGTCAGTTAAGGTTAACCCAGCACTTAAAGGTGCCGGATAATGAAAGATTTAATAGGTAGAGATTTGGGAACTTTCAGGGAGAAGGGGCAAAAAGCCCAGAGCAACAAAAAAGCTCAGAAATTTTCTGGAGTTAAGAAGTAACATAGTGAAGATGAGATAATAATATAAGTGAGAATAGAGAGGCTAGAAGAATACATTTTTAAAAGAAATCTGGTGGCTCCTACCTGGTGAGAAGGCACAGAAATCACTTTGTCTGGAGAACAGCTGTTAGTGGGCTATGTGTGCATTTCGTCTGCGAACAGCCCAAGAAGGAACTGACAGCAGGCAATGAAGAATTATGTGATTAAAAGATCCCTGAGAGAGGAGACTTGTGTACCCTTGTTATAAATGAAATCTATTCTATGATAATAACAGCATTGATGATTATTAGTAGCTGTTATGTTACTTGGGATACTTACTGTGATGAGAGATTAAAATGATTTCAATTAAAAGTGTGTTAACTTCTGGTTGTTTTCCGAAGTATCATTTACTCTTCTTATCCAAAAGTCCTATTAAGCACCTTAGCTTTTCAGATAAGCCATCTTTAGTATAACATTGCAATTAATAAGAACATGCTGCATTCAAATTGTAGCGGAAATTGGATTCTAAGTAGTTTGTTTATATAGTTGTAGCTTTTAAAATTTTGGCAAAGATATGTTTCTGCTCATACTATATGATGATGTCAGGAATGGAGGGTAGTAATGACTTCAAACAATAGGTGATCATTTCATAAAATGTCATTTTGGGGGGCAATTTATAAAGCAGAGGCATGTAGTCAGACTTTGAAGCCATGTATATTATTAGAATACCTACTATATGGAAGACATTTTAATACATGTTTGGAAGGATATAAAGATAACTAAAACATAATGCAGATCTTAACAAGATCAAAGTGTATATATGCAAAGGGCAATGTAATAAGTGGTCATATGATAAGAGTTATGAGAAAGATGGACAAATACTCTGGACTTCAGAATAAGAAGTGTACTTTCCAATGGGTGAGATTAAGAAAAGTTTCATAGAGAAATTGGCATGTGAGCAATTTTGAGCTAAGGATGGATACTGTTTCAACAGATGAAGGGCAAGGAAGGGGGTGATGATTTGGCCCAAGACCAGAGCCGGAAAAACATACGGTGTATTTAAGGAATCAGAGGTAAATCTAGGTTGGCTGAAGTGATGTGGGGGGTGAATAGGCAATGAGATTGGAGAAAAGTCGAAGTCAGATTTTGGCCTTCCATGTTTAGCAGGTTGCAGTGAATATCTGCTTTATGAAACTTACCCTTGATTAATGTAATCATACATCCAACCATTCATTCATTCTGCTAGTTTGTATCAAATGCCTATTGTGAAGCATCCATGATTGCTGTGACAGAATTAAGAAGTCATTGAATGTGCTCTTTCTTCCAGGAAATAAAGTAGGAGAAAGAGAAGTTGTACTTGAGAAAGAAAAACGTATATATATGTGAAGTAACTTTGTACAGGGCTTTACAGTTGGCATAGTTCTTTCCTACTTGTTTTACCAAAATTTAATTTCTAAATAATTCCATGGGCATATATTCTGTTGACTGTAACAACGAGAAAACTAGTGTTCTGGTGGTTACTATGGTTACTTTTTACTTGTTAAGATCATCCTGATAGTAAATAATCAAGCAGAAATCAAACCAGATCTTCTGATTACAAATCTATTTACTTATGGTAGGAATAGAGATAAGTTCTATGAGATTATTTTTTTTTTAATTTTTTAAAAAAATTTTATTTTCTTTTTCAGTGTTCCAAAATTCATTGTTTATGCACCACACCCAGTGCTCTATGCAATATGTGCCCTCCATAATACCCACCACCAGGCTCACCTAGACCTCCAAACCCCTCCCCTCCAAAACACTCGTCTCTTTCTCAGAGTCCACAGTCTCTCATGATTTGTCTCCCCCTCCGATTTCCCCCAACTCACTTTTCCTCTCCAACTCCCAAATGTCCTCTGTGTTATTCCTTATGCTCCACAAGTAAGTGAAACCATATGATAATTGACTCTCTCTGCTTGACTTATTTCACTCAATATAGTCTCTTCCAGTCCCGTCCATGCTGATAGAAAAGTTGGGTGTTCATCCTTTCTGATGGAGGTATAATACTCCATTGTATATATGGACCACATCTTCTTTATCCATTCGTCTGTTGAAGGGCATCTTCGTTCTTTCCATAGTTTTGGCAACTGTGGTCATTGCTGCTATAAACATTGGGGTACATTGGCCCTTCTTTTCACTACATCTGCATCTTTGGGGTAATTGCCTAGTAGTGCAATTGCAGGGTCATAGGGTAGCTCTATTTTTAATTTCTTAAGGAATCTCCACACTGTTTTTGCAAAGTGGCTGCACCAACTTGCATTCCCACCAATAGTGTAAGAGGGTTCCCCTTTCTCCACATCCTCTCCAACATTTGTTGTTTACTGTCTTGTTAATTTTGGCCATTCTAACTGGTATAAGGTGGTATCTCAGTGTGGTTTTGATTTGAATCTCCCTAATGGCTAATTATGATGAACATTTTTTCATGTCTGTTAGCCATTTATATGTCATCTTTGGAGAAGTGTCTGTTCATGTCTTCTGCCCATTTTTTGAAATGATGATCTGTTTTTTGTGTGTTGATTTTGAGGAGTTCTTTATAGATCTTGGCTATCAGCCCTTTGTCTGTAGTGTCATTTGCGAATAAGTTCTATGAGGTTAAAGGAAGAATACATCACTATCACTGGTGGGGGGTGCACAGGCATCATAACTATTTTCATGGAAATGGAAGTATTTGGGATGGAAATCTGAAGAGGGATTTAGACACTTATAAAAGGCCCTGGGAATGTGGGACCGGTGTTCCTCATTAGCTCATTAAAGGAAACCATTCCCATTATTGATGAGATAAACTTTCTGTAGCAAGGACATCATTTGAAATCTGAATGTAATAATGTATTCTCTGCTAAACATTTTGGGTTCTTAGGAGGATTCTCTGTACATTTGCATGAGAAGGTATTTTTAAATATATTAAGTGCTTTTTAAGTTGCAGTATAGCACAGCATGGATAATTTTTTAACTTATAAAGTTTATTCTCAACTTGTTTCTTTAAACAGATACACTATCCTAAGTCGTTGGGTTCTGAGGTAGCAATCAAGAGCCATTTCATTTATAGCATTAATAGTAACATTACTTTTATCTTTTTCCCATAAGTAAAAATATCATCTGGGCTCTGGTTCTGAACTCTAGGAAGGCACCTTCCCTAATCCTGTGCACCAGATGGCCAGCTCCTCACTCTTGAATTATCAGGGAGTCAGATTTGGGAAATTAGAGTTCTGCATAGAGACAGAGAGCTGCTTTTTCGAGGGACAAGATAGGTGAAATTTTGGGAATAATCACTACTTCTGAACTGCTCTATATACCCACGCAGAAGTGAACTTCTCTGCATCTTCTGAAGAAGATGTAACCCTCTGGGTCAAAATGTCCTCAAATATTCAGATTGAGTAAACAGTATTTCTATGCAGGACAGGGACAGAAGTGGGACATTCTTTAGTACTTTAACTTACATGGATTTATTATTTTCAAGTTTGATGTTTATATGCAAATAGTGTAATATTATTACTTTTTTAGTCTGTGGATTAAGTAGAATACTGCTTTTTTATATCAGTTCTGGAAAAGATTAGGAGAATTTCTCAGATATATTTTGTTACCAATGTATCAGAATTATGACCGTATTTGCTTAAAAATACCCTAGCTCTTAAATGAACACCAGTTAGGGGATGATTAGAGAGGTTTCATCATTCAGACACGAGCTTTAGGAAAGGGGATTTTTACTTCCTTAACTAAATTTGTCAGCTTTGTCTTACCCCTGCCTGCCACACACACGCACACACACACACCCTCATGCAACTCAAATATCTGTGTGAAGAGGATGGTATTTAAACCGTCCACTCTGCTGGCTGTCAAGATGTGTGCTGTTCCAAATAAACCTTAAGAATCTACTGGCTCTGAGCCTAGACTTTTGATGCCAACACGAGTTTATAGCTATCTCTTCTTGCCAGTCCATTAGCAGAATAAATCGTAACAATGCAGGTTCTCTCTTTGGGGTTGCTTTTTGACACAGAAACTGAATATTTGCTTTTCTAAATAGCAACTAAAGCATTTTTTTGTTATTGTTTTTGTTGCTGATTTACTTTATCTCTTTTGATGTGTAGCCTGGGGCTAGATTTAGGGGCAGATTTAAAGACTTACTTGCGCCCTAATGTCTAATAATTCTCCTGGCTTTTATCAAATTTTATAATATAGGAAGTGACTTGTCATTTTTCAGAATGTTGATAATGAACCAAATGCTAGTGAGAAAGTGGATTTAAGGTGTCTTGTGGGTTTTTTTGTTTTGGTTTTGGTTTTTTTTTTGGTCATTTTATTTTTGGTCCTGATGGCCCATATGTTAATCAGTCTCTTGACTGATTGACTGATACCATATATTTTATTTAACAAAAAGATGGCCATATTTCAGGAGCTAAAAAGAACCCCCCAAAACAAACACACCTGGACTTGCATATAAATTCTCTCCATTTATTACAAAAACAAAACAAAAAGAAATTCTTCAGGTCAGCAAAATGACTTAACTGCAAACCTCTTTTAGGTGGATGGGCCTGCTGTGTCTTCCATTTCCGGTGAGAGAAACCAGTGGAGAGAATCTGTTAAGAAGAACTGGTGAGAAAGAGGGTGGCGCTGTGCCCAGTGTCAGGAGACTGGAAACTGTGGAGAAAGAAAATCAGTTAAGACCTTCCTGATGGTTAGAGTAGCTGGAATAGTGTTTAAAAAAGGGAATTTTCTATTTTTAGTAGCTTGCTGATGTAGCACAAGGGTCTTGCACCTCTAATTCTAAGCAAAGACTGCAACGTAATTCCTCTTAAAAAGGAAGACTGGGCAGAGTCAGTTCACCTCCTCTCTCTAAAAGTCCCACTTCTTGAAAGATTGAATGTATAGTGGTTCCAGAAAATGGGGAAGACCACCAGTAGTCTATAAGTTGACATGTTGAATTCTTAGAAGATAGAAAATGGCAAGAAGATGGCAGAAAAGAGCCAAGGAAACCACTGTACAAGTGGCTTCCTCAGGGGAGTCTCTGTGAGCTCTAAGCTAGGAGTGAACAAAAATAGCAGTCATGGGTTGTGGGTAGTGATCAAACAACAGATTAAAAAACTGTGGTAGGAAAAATACGACAGGTGGACTCTTTCCTAATCTCCAGTGGGAAGACAGTGAGTAGGGAGAGCCTGTATTTTTCCTTCCCTTTAGCCAAAGCATTCTGCCAATGTAGGGATGAGCTGCTTAATGGCCCCTCATGAGAAGACTAGGGTCTTTGGAAGAAGATTAGAAGTAATACCCTTCTGACACAAGAGAGTGGTTTAAAGGAGAAAACAAACAAAAGATGACTCAACTGTGAGTCGACTGCACTGATCTCATACAGTCTTGTAAAGCTGGCTTACCTGGACATTGACCATCTGCCATCCCATGTTCTCCCATTCAGAGGAGAGGACTAATGGGGAAGCAGAATGTTCCACAAACACAGAAAAGCCTCTGTTGATAACCTCGTAAGTAATGGGGACATTCACCATAAATGACTGGTTTGAAGAGACTAACTTGACATTTTAGCAATAATACCACATGAAGGAACCAGGTGAACTAGTGAAAAATAAAACAGCAAAAACACCTGACTTCATAAGAAGGAGTTAATTCAGGAAATATAAAGAATTTATAAAAATTTTTCTTATTCTTGAGAAATATTTAAGAGGATATTTCATAAATAATTTCTACATTTAAGTTTCAATGGGTCCACTTGATGGTCTGGAAAAGACCCAGGATTTTTCCAGATTGTAGAGCTGAATTAAGACAATTAAAAATTATTCAGCTACTTCCTGAGCCTTTACTGTGTTTCAGGCACCATTCTAGACTCTGGGCGTATTAATAGTGAACAAAGTAGATACACATTCTCCTCTCATAGAAAGTATATTCTAATAAGAGTGACAAATACAACATATAGTGTGATAGCTGGCAATAAATGTTATGGAGAGAAATGAAGTAGCAGAAGGTCAGAGCATGGACCATATGTGGAGGGGGTTGAATGGTAGGGTTCCTTCCTATTGAAGAATTAGAGTCTGGGAATTGATGGATAACTTGGGAATCTGGAATTTTTAATGATGACTAGAGGTCTAACTTGTGTATATAGTCTTAACTAAAGCTTGGGTGTGGAGGAAGTTAAGGAAGGAGAGGGTGGGAATGTACCCAGAAATGCATAGAATTCTGAGATTTTTCTCTTTACTACTTCCTATGGTGACATAGAGGCTCGGGAATGGGCATTTTATCTCCTGCGTGGGGGCTCTTTCTGGATGCCTGCCCCATAGAGTTGTAGACATTTTGGGGAAATGGTTATCTATATATATTAAAAATCATGAAGTATGTACCTAAGAGCTCTGATAGGAGCTTTAGAAAGAAAGAATCAGGATGATGGAGGTAAGCTCTTCAGATTGTTCCAGCCCAACCACGGGCCATGCAAGATGAATAAAATGACTGATAGGTGCATCTGGAGGAAATATTAGATTTCCAAAGATGAGGAGAAACCTTGGAAGACTTCCATAGAGAAAAATGGTATTGTCTATGAAAAGATGAGAAATCAGACAGCTACCATGCTCATTATCAACACCGAAGACAATAGTTAGGGGGAGTGATTTCTTTAAATTTCCAGATATGATGATAAGATGAATTCTGTACCAGGCAAGATATCAAGAGAGACTTTGAGGGCAGCCTAAGAATGTTCCAACACATGATAGAATGCATACAAGTTATCACCTCTTTCTAGCTATACGTACATGTGTACATATCTGTACATACATCACAATCACTGGAGGAGGTTCTCCTATTAAAATGGGAAGTAAGAATGGGATGGAATAGCTGACTCTACCCAGAAATGAAGAAAACTAGAAAGACATTAATGTTTTCTAAAATGTGATTACATAACCGTGGTGGAATGTGAGATGATATTAGATGGTGCAAAAATCAAGCTGAAAAAGTTATGTCTTTATTGCATGTTAATATATATAATTAATGCATTAAATATAATTTAATATAATATAAATATATAAATATGCATTAAAGATAATTTAATATAATATAAATATAATATAATTTCTTGGCTATTGCTTAAGACAGTACTAAAGTAGTGGTAGTGTAAGGTAGTCTTGAAAAACTGTAGCTTTTATAGTAAGGTGAAAATATATAATATTTGAAATTTATAAATTGAAACTTACTTGATACTGGCAACCACTTTAAAAACTCAAAGCAAAACTTAACATTGGTTGATGGCGGAGAGTAAGGCTTGGTGGTAGAGAAGACTTTACTTTTATTGTACCTTTTGTACTTTTTTTTTTTAAACTTGTAAGTTCATGTTATAATTAACACTTGAATAATTTTAAAGTCCTCATTCATCAAATGATTGGTTGAACAGTCACATGATGTGACAGAACGGATAAAGCATTCAGATTCTTGATTTTTCACCTTTAGCCTTGGCATTCTACCTGTTCACTTAACAAGAACTTTTGCTTCTAAATAACATGGTAATGATTTGAAATGCTTTTATGCCTATGATGGCAAATTTGGTTGGTTTTTGATACATCCTTTATTACAGTCATGTATGCTTTAACTGACACTGTTTTTATGTGAATCCAGTGAAGAGAAATACATTCCCTTGATTCTAAGTATGAGGTTCTTCTATTCTAAAGATAAAGGAACTTTTTTCTCTTCTCTGAGAATCCATATGGTATCATATGGATTTAAAACAAGAATACCCTAAAAAAAAAAAAAAAAGGAAAGAAAACCCAAGAATACCCTGACCATAACAAAATTATTTTATCTTCATTTAGAACAGTTTTCCAATGCATTTAAAGGAATGGAAATACCCAATTAATCATTTTAAAAAATCTATGTTACTTAAATATGTTTACAAACACTGTATTTAGCTCTCGTTTTTTGGCAGGATCTAGTTTGCAACATTTTTTTCTCATGATTTGGATGTTCCCTGTATAAAATATCTATTCCTCATGCTCTACCCATAAGTTTAGTCATTAGAACCAGTTTTGTTTGTTTGTTTGTTGTTGTTGTTTTTAACTTTCAGCTTTTAAATGACTAGATATTTCAGGTGTCTTTCTGCATATCCAGCTTTTAGAATATCTGTTAAGGCTGTTGTTACATATTATTGCAATTGGTATGATGATCTATATAGCTTGGTAAGAACAGATGTTCTGCTGTGAAAGCAGATCCCTGCACCTAAACAAAATCATTTGCTGGATCAGTAAACTTAATACAGTGATGGGTTAACGTGCTCATTGTTCACATCCCTTGAGAAAACATCTCTAACACGTCTAGTCCATATCTTAATTAGCTCAGATAAAAGTAAGCTCTTAGAAATAGTTCAAAGATAATACATTGAAGGAAAAATGTAATTAATCTATTAGTTTCTAATTATTTTCCTTAAAAATGTCAATATCAAGTGCATCAATAAGGCATCAGATCTGGGGTGTCGTCCTAGCTCTACCCCTCACACATGTTTACTCTTGCTGATATTCCTACGAATTTACTTTGAAGTAGTTCTTACTACCTTCCATAAGGAAGCAACAACTTTTCTACAGTGTTTCTTACCTTTTTCTTCAGGAAAAGGGAGATTGATCTTCCATGACAGAAAGGAGAGATCTTAGTTTGAACACTATGCATTTCAGACTGTGCGCTAGGCTCTCTATATGCATTTTGTCATTTAATGCTCTTTTAATAAGGTGGTATCCACATTTTGAAGATGAGTAATAGAGTAAAGAAATCATAATTCGCATTGTAAAGCAATTTGAAATCTTCAATGTTTCTTTATAAATTTATCATCAGAAAGCCTTTTGGAAAAGTGGAAACAATGTGAGATTTTAGATTGGGAAAATATGTATGCCAGACCTACTTACTTGTGATTTGGTCAGGTCATTCTTTTTTTCTGAATATCTAGTTTTCTTATTTATGTTGTAGAAGACTTCCTACAGTCAAAATCACCTTTGGCAATATAAGTGGAAATGCTTTGAATCTGAAAGTAATAGATAACGTTATTATTAATCTTTATAAAAACCATGATAGGCAAATAAGGATAGTGCCATCATCATTAACTACAGTTGTCAATGAGAAAACTGAAGTTAGGGACTTGAGGTGACTTGCATGGTCACAAAATTACTTAGCAATGAATCTCATGTAGGAAACTAGATTTGCTGACCCCAAATTTAGCATCATTTTTTTTTTTTATAGGAGACCATGTTGCCTTTAAACAGACCATTTCTTAAATTTCTAGGTTAAAGAGAGAGTATGTGTGTGTGTGTATATGTGTGTGTGTGTGTGTGTGTGTGTGTGTGTGTGTGTGTAAATTTCACATATTCTTAAAGTTAAAAAAAAATTAACTTTCTTGATGGGACTTTATTTTTGGAATTTAGCGTAAACAAAACCGAGGTCCAAGAACACTGGTTTTATACCTTCCTACTCACTGTTTCTTAAACCAGAGTTTTACGTGGCTGAATTCTTTTTTGTTCTTTAGGAAAACTGTGAGCTCCTACTCTGAGTTAGCCACTCTGTTATATTTTGAAAATACAGATGATGAAGTTGATAACTTTGTTCACTGTCAGGAATAGAAATCAGAGTCCAAAAGGAGAGGCAATAATTTAGCAAATGAAGATACAATCTTGTTTGTAAAATAGAATAAAGTTTATATAGATGAGACCTAGTCTCACCTGAATATAAAACAATAAACCACTTTTTCTTTTTTTTCTCTAATCAAAAATAAAGATTTTAAAAATCACTTGTAAAACATTTGATAGAAATAGGACATTTCTCTAATTTGTTCAGTAAAGTCAGAATTTTCAGTAGAATTTGTGGAATAATTCTTAGGAACAGATTTCTGCTTATGTAAAACAAAAGAAGTCACTGGCAGCCTTTATTATGTGAACATGTTGATTGGGAATTTTGTAAAAGTTGGGAAAACTTTTAATGTGTGGTTTTATGTGTTTTTTTTTTTTTTAATATTTTATTTATTTGACAGAGAGAGAGAGATCACAAGTAGGCAGAGAGGCAGGCAGAGAGAGAGAGAGGGAAGCAGGCTCCCTGCTGAGCAGAGAGCCCGATGCGGGGCTTGATCCCAGAACCCTGAGATCATGACCTGAGCCGAAGGCAGAGGCTTTAACCCACTGAGCCACCCAGGCACCCCGGTTTTATGTGTTTTTAAACTTGATGGAGGAGGGATTAGAAGAGTGGTCAGGGGGCGCCTGGGTGGCTCAGTGGATTAAGCCGCTGCCTTCGGCTCAGGTCATGATCTCAGTGTCCTGGGATCGAGCCCCGCATCGGGCTCTCTGCTCAGCGGTGAGCCTGCTTCCTCCTCTCTCTGCCTGACTCTCTGCCTACTTGTGATCTCTCTCTCTGTCAAATAAATAAATTAAAAAAAAAAAAAAAAGAAGAGTGGTCAGAAGGAAATAAAGGATAGTGAAAATGTGGATAGGATCTATAAAAAAATTGAAAATAATGTAAAGGTGATTAAATGTAATTTTAAAATCAGGTTTTCCTTAAAGACATTCTTGAAAATGGGCATACATATAACTGTATAAAATCTGAATAAATTTTAAGAGGTTTCCATTCATAGAAAGCTAAAAGAGGCTAAAATCCTCATGCATTTTTGTTGTTTTTTTTTACACAAGATTTAATATACTTTAAGCATGCCATATATATTTTTAAAAAGCATTTTTTTTCCTTTCTGACTCAACATACAAGTGGTTATCTTCATTCCAGTTAGCATCTGATTGAATTAAAGATACATAGTTTTCAGCCTACATAATGAGTTCATAAAGTTTAGGTGACCCTTGGTTCTTTTCATTAATGGAATTTATTTCTTCAATTTTTAAATGAAGTAAGAGGACTTCAATATGCTTTTTGCAAACACAGCCTAACTGAAACTCTTGGATTGCAGGCTACAAAATTGTGGAATAGTTCAAGGTGCATGTTAATCATTCAAGGCATCAGAGTTGGAATTTGCCATATGAGAAGCAGCTCAGAAGTGTTAACGCATAGTGTATCTAAGTTCAGTTTACCGATTTGGGATCCTCCTCTCTTTTTGTGGCTGTAATAGAGTACAAAGATATTTTCATGTTTGTGCATATACATACAGTAACTATTTTTTAAATTCTGCTTTGATGAAAGTGGTTTTCTGGTTTTAGACTGCTTTGACAAACATTAAACTATGCTTTTATCGTTTGATCCTATTTTTTGAGGATTTATACGTTATTGCTAGTATTTGGTAAATATTATTATGCTTTAGGAAGGAAAATGTTTGGTGTATGTTTCACAAGATATGGTGACGGCTGCTGAATTATGCAGCAGAAATTATAATCCACACGCTTTCAGAGGGATGTATCCATTCAACTTCTGGATGGATTGTTTTAAATAAAACTGTTGCACCCACTTGCTAAGCATGTCATCATAGTTCTGAGAAATGCTAATGTCCTGTTTTTAGCTAAAATAAATTGTGCATTAATATGCATAGCTAAAGATGTCAACCACAGTGAGCCATCTGCAGCCAGACTGCTGTCGGTGAGTCGCTGCCTCTGTGGAGGAGGTCATGTGGCTTAGGCAGTCCTCGAAGAGCAGAAAACAATCTGTTTTCACGCGATAGCTTGCTTTCCTATTTATAATATGATACATTATGTGATTACATAATGTGTGTTATATAATTATATTTTCTGTGGCATTCGAACTAAATAATATAAATAACATATTCAGTAAATATTTGAAGATAATTTGATGAAAAATAGGAAAAAAGTTCAGAATAGTTGATGAGAAGTCGGTGCTTTCTTTTGAGTTCATGTGAAAGAGGAGGGAAGAAGTAGTAATTGGAGAAGAATTGAAAGCACTGTCTGAGTCTAAATGTTCAAACTATGCCAGGAAGAGTTGAGAAGGGACAGACCTGAGAATGTTAAGCAATAAAGGAGGAAATTCAATGTGGACCCGAAAGATGGGTAGCATTCTGGTGAATGCAGGAGGAATACACATTGGGCCTTGCATTCCACTCACGTGTGAGAGAATGAGGATACTGCCATGATGGAGTAAGTGGTACATGTGGATGTCACAGTTTGCTGAAAAGTTTAGTTGTTATGCTTTCAGAAGTAAGAACCCAACAGTCTTTATTGTATAGGGACGGGCAGGATGAAAGCGTAACTGAAGAAAATTTATTCAACAGCAAATGTGAATGGTGTGAACACAGCAAGTAAAAATTCCCAACGTTGTGTTATTCTTTTGATGTTCCATTATTCCAAGTACTATGCTGTGTTGAGCAGAGATTCCATTATAAATCTTATGTAGATTTTATGTTTAAAATTTCCAGTTTGGAGTGCACTGAAGGGTAGATGTTAGTCATTAGGCCTTCTGGACTTTTGTGTGTGTGTGTGTGTGTGAGAGAGAGAGAGAGAGAAATATTCATTCCATTTTGAAGCTAAATAGATGAATAACAGTTGTGAGCAAGAATATGCTTTAACTCTAGAACCCTAACATTTGGGGCACCTGGGTGGCTCAGTGGGTTACAGCCTCTGCCTTCGGCTCAGGTCGTGATCTCAGGGTCCTGGGATCGAGCCCCGCATCAGGCTCTGTGCTCGGCAGGGAGCCTGCTTCCCCCTCTCTCTCTCTGCCTGTCTCTCTGCCTACTTGTGATCTCTGTATGTCAAATAAATAAATAAAATCTTAAAAAAAAAAAACAAACCCAACATTTGCCAACTCACCTCAATGCTTAGATGCATTGAGTTAATTATCGTCAATTATTACTGAAGACACACTCTTAAAATTCTGAATATAATTTTTTAGTAATCAATAATAATCAGAACTTTGGGTAATTTTTTTTTATAGTGGCAACATTAATTGGAACTCTCTAGGTGAAGCTCACTACCTTAAGTGGTACTTCTTGAGACGTCATTAATACATTTATGATTATCCATCAAAGTCCTTAGCCAATGAATTTATATTACTGTATATCATAGCTCTAATAAATAACCCAGAGGATAGGATTCAACAGGGAGGTGTGTTTTAGTAATTGTACTGCAGGTCTGCATTAGGGTATACAGTGACCTGAGAATGAGCAGAAATCGTGGCTAACCAGTCTCTTATCCCATTTACTCAGATTATTAAATTAGAGGAGTGAATGAATGACTTTGTGTGTTTCTTTTTTCCTTTCCTCAGAACTAATTGAATTATGGTAGCTCATTAAACAGTTGTGTCTCCAGACCTTGAATTTCATTTATGTATTCTATAAGTAAGGCTACAGGTGGGAAAAGCAAAAGATGACTATTTTTTCCTGTTGTTATATGAACTCTAGAATTTAGGAATAGGTGAAGCATGACATATTTTTCAAATAAAGTTGGATTATTTCATTTTAATATTTATATTTTGAAGATAAGACTTCTTTCTGGACACATTGATATAGTTATGGGCTTCCCTGGTATTGTTTCTTGTATTTTTCCTATCATTTATCAGGTGGATGTGGATGATTATAGTGTAATGTTAGGGAATAAGTGCTAGTTATTTTTTTTTTAAGATTTTTAATTATTTATTTGGGAGAGAGAGTGGATGCACAAATGAGAGAGAGAGAAAGAGAGTGAGAGAGCACATGAGCAGGCGGGGGGAGAGGCAAAGGGAGAGGGAAAAGCAGACTCCCTGTTGAGCAGGGATCCTGAGGCAGGGATTGATCCCAGGACTCTGGGATCATGACCTGAGCTTAAGGCAGATGCTTAACCTACTGAGCCACCCAGGTGCCCCAATAACTGCACTTACAACAGGTGCCCCAATAAGTGCTAGTTAGAGGAAGTTATTATGAAATATTGGTAGAAGCCTTCTGTGAGTCAGCCTTGGCCTTGGATCTTGTTTGACTCCTGTGGCATGGGGAAGAAGTAATAAGGACTAAGATATTCTGAGATCCTCATTCATGGCTACGATGGAGTGAAGACCCAATCATGTAGACATAGGAGAACCAACTATATTATAGACATGGGTAACAAATGGAATGGGCAGCATGTGTCTGAGGAAGTGATGGTAATAAATTAAGGTTCATTTCTGCTCAGACTTAGAAATAAGTGCTTAATTTTGGAAGTGAGACAGGCAGTTATTGCCTTGAGGTGTGGAAAATATGTATGGTTAGCGGGTATGGTGATTATGAGGGACTCTTTGAGTTTGACTCAAAATGGGGATAGGTTGTTCATGGCATGCAACCAGAAAACGAAGGCAGCAGCGTGTCCTACAAACTGTGTAAACAGTGGGAATTAAGAGAGTAAACACAGGAAAGCTGTAGCTTGAAGAGCACAAACATTTTCAGTTAATTTATTTAATTCAAAACAGCTCAAAACTGTGGGCATCTGTCATGCTTAAAGGCTTAGTTAGACCCCAGGGCATCAGTGGAAAGACCACTACCGGGAAGTCCTTACTGTTTGTTACTTACTATCTTTGGGGTATATAGACCTGAAAATAGATTGAATATAAATACTAGCATTTTACATTTCAAAATGATATATTTTGAAGTTCTTGCAAAAGATTAACTTCATTTCACAGTTCTGGGAGAGGCATTGAGTTGCAAGGGGAAGTAGTTAGAGTCAACCAACCCCTTCTGTGGTTAGTGGTTTTACGCAGATGATCTTTTTGTGAGGGTGTAAAAAATCTAGACAGTGACAAAGGCCAAGTGAGGGGGGTTGGCTTTGGAAATGTGAAAAGAGATATGGGAAATTATCTTTCACAAGCAGTGCAGACATACTTGAGGAATAATTGAGAATGTAGTGAAGATACCACAGGATTTCTAATTCTGATGACTGAGAGGAGAAAGGTGCTGTTATCACTCATTCCTCTCCCTGCTGGCGTGGTGGAAGACAAGGCCCCCCCGGAAAAGTACAAGGTGGTTTCTGATGCTGGGGCGGCTTGTGGACTTTTTCATTTTCTCAGTTTATAGGAAGTTTGCTTTTGTTTTTGTTTTCCAGTTGAATCAGGGAATTGCAAATGCTTCTGTTTTCAGTGCTAGATTGTTAAGCGCTGAGATAAAAATCATTTCTAGTTGCAACAGATTTGGCCAGTAGAATTAAATATAAAAGGAGGCTCTTTCTAAAAAAAAAAAAAATCCTAAGAGGATAAAAAGCTTTTCATATTGTGTTTGCTGCAATGATTTTAACCCATATTCTAGCAGCGAGGAGGAACACTGAGGGGTCAAAATGGCTGTTACGTGTTTTTATCAAAATGAAGAAAATGTGGTCATTAAAGGGACAAAAGATGGGGCAGTGGAGTCTGTTCAGAAAAGGGGTATGTTAAGAGATAAGCAGAATTCTCCTCTGTGGAGAGGCAGTGACTTGGGTTTTCTACCTCTCTTCCCAACTCCTCCCTGTGTCATTACATGGAAACGAGTCATAAACATTTATAAAATACAAGGAGACATTTGATTTTGGAATAAGGGCACTATAAAATGTATTTCCCACTACTAGTGTAAATTATGCATTTGGTATGCTGTGGTAGTGTTCTGATTTTACAGTGGTTTGAAAATGGAATGAGAGCCTAGGTAGGCTCGCTACACGTGAAGCTCCGAAGTTCACATCCGAGAAAGTATTCAGTGGGGAGGGTGTGAGGAAGTTTCCTGTCAGGAAGAAAGGAAAAAGTAGTCATCACAGTATCATCAGATACTTAGTCCATATCTATAATCTTCAAGTTATATGTTAACTTGTTTCTTATCTGACTTTTTTACTACAGTGTAGTCTCCAGGAGGATGGAGATTCTTGTCTCTTATTCTGTGCTCTGTGCCAAGTAGAAGTTGCTCAATAAATACTTGAATAAAGAAATGAATAGGTGGCTTGGGCGCCTGAGTGGCTCAGTCGGTTGAGAGTCAGACTCTTGGTTTCAGCTCAGGTCATGACCTCCGAGTAATGAGATTGAGCGCTGCATTGGGCTCTGTGCTCAGTGGAGAGAGTCTGCTTGAGAATCTCCCTCTCCTTATGCCCCTCCCCTCCATGTTCTCTCTCCCTCAAATTAATAAACCTTAAAATAAATAAATAAACAGGTTGGGGTGCCTGGCTGACTCAGTCAGTGGAACATGAGACTTGATCTCGACTTGTGAGTTCAAGCCCCACGTTGGATGTGGAGCTTACTAAAAAAGAAAAAATAATTAAAAAGGAATAGGTGAATGAATTTTGCTTCTGCTTTGGTTATAACACTCATCAAAAAGATTAAGAGCAGCTAACTATAATGCAAGTCAGTAACCCTAGGGATTTATAATTTACTGTGGTTAATGTAGATGCACATCTCATAATGTTTTACAAGAAAAAAAAATCAGTGACAGAGCATAGGTAAAGAATTATGCTTTTAATTACATTTTCTTTTGTCTGCATAATTATGAGTTGATGTCTCATTTAAGGTTGTGGAAAAAGACAAATGAGCAAAAATGAACAGTACAATAGCAGAAGTGACATTGACAGTGGGGGAGATGGTCGAGTAGGTAAAAGTTTATTTATGAAGGAGTTTATATCCATCAAGAACGGGGTAAAGTAGAGTGAAAATTTCCTTACATTCTAGCTCACCTTTCGTCAGGGTACTGGCACAAGTAGCAATTGCTTATGTTTTGGAATTCAGATATTTATATAATAAAAGGTTATTTTGTGAAATGCCTCAAACATACAGAAAAGTAAATATTAAAAATATTGCAAGTACACAGATACTCAATACCCTTACTGAAAGCAAATGTAATGAACACTTTCTACCCATTTTTAACAAATGTTTTAATTTTACTTCATTTCACATTTTAAAACAGAAATATAACATGTTAGAGTTGACAATCTCTTTAACCTTCTCTAAATAAAAGTTTGCTTTCCCTGGGATTGCAAAATAAGCCTTTTTTACAAGTGCATGTGTTTAAATGATTCAGCATGCTTTTTTACTTTAAAGCCATTATATTAAGAAAATCATTCAATAAAGTTTTGTTCTCTTACTAAAACAGCTTCACAGTATAAACTATTAAATGACAAAAGTTTTTAAGAGTTTAGGAAAGGCTATTTCAGTTTCTTTTCAAAAGGAAGTTGTTTGCCCATGAGGAACATGCTTTGTGCCAGCCTAACACTTCATACTTTTATACTGTGGAAAACTTTTCCGGTAACTCTGTTCCACATATTTAGTTGTTCACCATTAGACTTCTGTACAGAGAATCTCAGTGCTGAACTGGTAACATTGGTTATTTTGGTTGGAGAAGATTGTATCATATAGAATTTGATGTTCTGAATTACTTTGGAAGTATTTAAAATTTTGTATAATATGCACATATTATTTTGGAATTTAAAGAAGGTAAATGCCCAACATAGGTACTTTTATTTATCTTTTTATTATTTATTTAGTTTTTTATTTAAATTCAATTAGCTAACAGATAGTACCTCATTAGTTTTTGATGTAGTGTTCAAATGCTTATCCCATCATGTGCCCTCCTTAATGTCCATCACCTAGTTACCCCGTTCCCCTACCCACCTCCCTTTACACAACCCTCAGTTTGTTTCCCAGAGTCAGGAGTCTCTCATGGTTCATCTCTCTCTGATTTTTTCCCATTTAGTTTTGCCTCCCTTACCCCTTTGATCCTCTGTGCTATACCTTATAGTCTACATATGAGTCAAACTGTATGGTAATTGTCTTTCTCTGATTGACTTATGCTATCCATAGATACTTTTAAATTATGTTCTAAAATAAGTATCCAATTCAGCATCTTTTTATAATTGGTGCAACATGAAATGAACAGATGTACTTACTCCTATACCTGTGTTTATATATGTGTTGTATATCTCACATCTATATATATCTCACCGGTTGAATAAGTATATTGCTTCCTTACTCTGCTCTTTCTAGTATATTCATAAAATTATAAGGAAACAATAGTTCTTCTGTTAAATCATGCTATTATTTATGATAATTTGAAGAGATGCCATTGGTTTTTCTTTATTTTCTTAACAGAGAATGTTCTCTTTCTAACCCAGTGTGGGTAACAATTTTTGTTTTCACACATTTGATTATGTCGCCTTGGAGGGGAAAGTAATGCTCTGCTAATTTAAGAAATTAGCAATGTGTTAATAATTTGACAGGCTTACACTGGGTTGTGTAAGTAAAAACTGTATATGAGCCACCAATAGAAAAAATATCTAATGGAAGTAATTTATGGAATCTAATTTGTTATAATTCATCTTTTTATGATACAGTGTTTCCTATTTCTGTGAGTACAAACTTACAGTAAATCAGGGGCAAAGAATAACAAAATTAGGGTGCCTGGGTAGCTCAGTTGGTTTAGCAAGCAGCTGCCTTTGGCTCAGCTCATGATCCCAGTGTCCTGAGATGGAGCTCCACATCGGGCTCCCTGCTCAATGGGAAGTCTACTTCACCCTCTCCCTCTGCTGCTCCTCCTGCTTGTGTTCTTTCACTCACACTCTTTCTTTCTTTCAAATAAATAAATAAAATCTTTAAAAAAAAAACACAAAATAAAATTAACATTAGAAAAAAATACAACTTTATGTTCATTTTTACTTTTTATTTTTCCAAAAATATAGAGTGCTTAATTCTCTGAGGTTCACTAATTATATTTCTGTATAATTAACATTATATTTTAATATAAATTAAGTAAAATAATTTGGAATCTATATGTTTCAAGTGAGGAGCAACATAGTTTCAAACGGTACCATGCATTTTTAAAATTACGTTTTTGTGTCTTCACATTGTTACTGTCTCTGACCATTATTTCATATTATTTCTAGATAAAAGAGTGGCTCTGTTTAAACTGTCAGATGAAAAGAGCTCTAGGAGGTGATCTGGCTCCAGTTCCACCATCCCCTCAGCCCAAACCGAAGACTGCCACCGTGACTCCTCCATCCGCAGTGAGCAAACCGTCTCCACAGCCACAGCAGACTTCTCCAAAGAAGGATACTGTACCCAAACAGGATCTCTCAAAGGCCCCTGAGTCTAAAAAGCCCCCACCACTAGTGAAACAACCAACCATTCACGGATCTCCCCCACTTGCAGCCAAGCAGCCTCCTGTGGCTGAGTCTTCATCCAAGCCAGCCCCTCCCAAAGAACCTTCGGTCTCATCTGAGCAGGCCAAGGCCCCCATGGCTGAGGATAAACCAAAGCAGCCCAAGACGGTGAAACCAGCCACAGACGTTGTGTCTTCAGCACCAATAGCAGCAAAACCTGATACTCCAAGCTCCAAAGTACAGTTGGAGGATCAACAGATAACAGCCCCTCCTCCGAAAACAGATGCTGCCAAACCCTCACAGAGTTTTCCACCAACGGGAGAAAAAGTCACCCCCGTCGATTCTAAAGTTATACCCCGACCTGCATCAGATTCAAAAATTCTTTCACACCCTGGGCCTAGTTCAGAGACTAAAGGTCAAAAGCAAGTTGATTCAGTTCAAAAGAGGGAAGAACCCAAGAAAGCACAAACCAAAATGAGTCCGAAGCCAGATGCCAAGCCGATGCCAAAAGGGTCGCCACCGGCCCCAGGCCCACGACCTACCACTGGCCAAACTGCCCCCCCATCTCAGCAGCCCCCGAAGCCTCAGGAGCAGTCAAGACGCTTCAGTCTGAACCTGGGAAGTATTACTGATGCCCCCAGGTCACAGCCCACGACACCTCAAGAAACCGTGACTGGAAAGCTCTTTGGGTTTGGAGCATCGATCTTCAGCCAGGCATCAAATTTGATCTCCACCGCAGGCCAGCCTGGGTCTCAGTCTCAGAGCGGGCCTGGGGCCCCAACAAAACAAGGCCCTCCTCCTCCACAACCACCTCCTCAGGGGCTACCCAAAGCCACAGGTCAGGGGCCACCAGCACCCGCAAAGGTTATCCCTGTGAAAAAAGAAACGAAAGCGCCAGTGGCTGAAAAATTAGAGCCCAAAGCTGAACAAGTTCCAACCGTAAAAAGAACAGAAACGGAAAAGAAGCCTCCACTTGTTAAGGAGAGCAAACCTTCAGCAGCGGAGCCTCAAAAGTCTGTTCTAACGCCCAAGGTGGAGAAGACTCCCAAACCAGAATCAACCTGTCCTCTCTGCAAAACTGAACTCAATGTCGGTTTGAAGGAGCCTCCTAACTTCAATACTTGCACGGAATGCAAGAATCAAGTGTGTAATCTCTGTGGATTTAACCCTACACCACACTTGACAGAGGTAAGCAATTTATATCTTACTTACGGACATGAGCACATCATGTTTATTTTGAAGTATTTTGGTAACCGAATTTCTGAACAAAAAATGCCCTCCTAAAACAAAAATACCCATTTCTAGAAAGAAGCTTTATCAATATTGATGGCACAGTTGAAGTTTCAATTACTTATTACAGGCTTAATTTCTTATTAAAAGTTCATGTAATTATATCTTTTCTCAATGAGGCACCAGAATTAAGAAGGTGATATAAGCTGACAATTTAAAATAACAATTATCCCAATTCTTTGTGCAGTCAACCGCTCTACCACTGAGCTCTATCCCCATCCCAAGTCTTTGTGAACGAAAGACATGTAGCTTTGGAGTACCATGCGGTTTTCACTTACTCACACCAGGTAGTAGTTGTAATTTACTGTTCCCATGATCTTCGGTCCTTCCTGCTTCTACTACCTTGGAGAAAGTTTTGGTTGCTTACAGATCCATAAAGAACACGAATTTGTTATGTTACAAACACTCTTAAGCACTTAGTGTAAGTTAATAATATTGACTACTAGAACACAGTGGTTTGAACTTATTAGGTCTAGACTTCTTATAATTCTCTTTGAGCTATTATCTGCCATAAATATCATAGAGAACTTTCAGAAGAAGTGTGCAAAAAAACAAAAAATAAATGCAAAACAAAAACAGATACATGGGTTTCAGTGACTGATGCCAAGGAACTGTGTTTCTTAATTTTTTTCTTAATGGGATGATGAGACATTTTCTCCATGGTGTAAATGACCAAAACATAGATGGGCAAATTTCTACCTATTAGAGTTATAAAAGAATGAATCTGTAAACATTATGGATGTGTTCGGCTGTTAGAATATTTACATCTTGGGAAACTGAGGGGTTAAATGATTATTGCTGTCTTAGATGTTTAATAGACCTTTTTGGGATTGAATTTTAAATAATTGTTGTTTTTACACAAATCAGAAATACTTAAGGACTATTTTATTCACTCTCTTTGATTTTGCAATTCATTGGAATGGAAAAATTGAATAGATTTTAGCAACTATACAGAAGGAGGTTTAGAGATTCTTAGTGTTGTTTTGAGTTAAAATTTTTTAGAGAACAAATTATACATTTTTTTATTTTTTACTTTTAAAAGGCGTTAGGTTGCTTTGAAATAATGAGCATCAAGTGAAAGCGTTTTTTCTACAGACCTAAGCAGATTTTTATCGTCTTTATCTGTGAAGACTAGAGTTAACTGAGAACCATTTTAAAGGCAGATAAAATTTGGTTTCCCTCAGCACTTCATGAGTGATAACAACTATAATTATTACTTACAGCGGTTTGGATTCATTGCAAAAGCAAAACAAAAAGCAAACCTTAAATTTCTCCCATGTATTTAGGAGAGTTGTTTTTGGTTGTGTATTCATGAAGCAGAAAATTTTGGTTTTACCATTACAATTGTATTTATTTCATAGACTTAGAGAATTTTGCCCTTTAATGAGGAGCTGATGGTGTCAACACAGTACAGTTTAATAGCTATAAAACAGATGGCATCACTGAAAACAAAACAGTGTCTACATTTGAAATGTATTTTGGCCCACTAAAAAAAAAGTGTAGTGTGGAGGGAGGATTGTGTGTGTGCATGTGTGTGTGTACATATATGTATATATTTGGACCACAGTAATTATGAGGATCCAGTCAGTGTCTGGAGGTATGAAATGAGAGCCCTTGGGTAGAAAGGTGATAAACTTTTTAGGAAAATCTTTTGTTTTCTTTGTGTTGGTAAAATTATAATTTGGGGAGGTGCTCATTTGAAAAGGAGATTCTTAAAGCACAGAATTTCCGAGGCCATGTGTGAAATTTCAGTAGTTTGAAAATAGAAGTGGTCTCAAGTATTCAAGTGGTTTAGGTGAAATCCTATTTTAAATATCATCACTGGGATCACTGTTACACAGAGTGTTTTGGTGTGTGGTAATTTATTTGAATTTGGAAGATGTTTCAGAGGAAAAAAAACAAAACAAAACGATATAACAAAAGCAGTTGTCTAGTGTTCCTACCTTAACCGAATGTGCTAATCCATGTGAAGTTTTGAGTTAGTAGAAGGTCTTAGTGCCCTCCAGCCTTTAGGTAAAGTCCATTGGCTGACCTGTATCAAGGGAGTGAATGATGTGGGTTGAGTGATTCAGTATTCAAATACCCCAAAGGACTTGAGAGGATGGGCACAAGGAGTTAGTTGAAAAGAGAGGCACATTGTGTTTGCATGTGTGTATGCATACATAGACATACATTTCTAGAAAATCTTAAGTACGATTTATAGGCTTAGCTTATGATGCTCTCTGAGAGTTCTTACTACTAATCTCTCCTCATTTCCTTCAGTTAGGAGCGATTAGTGAAGCACCTTCTTCCTGATCCTTGCTTTATTTCTGTGCTTTCTGCATTCTGCTTGTGATTTTTATTTTTTGTTAACCTCCTATTTTATGCTTTTTTCTTATAGTTTTAGGGGGCACATTCAGAAAATACTCAGACTTTATACCTGCAGTGCGAAGAAGTGGTCTAAGAAAGGAATCAACTACTTCCGTTTATTTTTTTCTAACAAGGCACATTTAACTCTATATTATAAGCCTCTGCTTCTACTCTACCTTATCACTGCGAGGCAGGTCTTTTCCTCTGGGTACGACTCTGCCTTCCCCTTTTGCTGTTCTGTTTCTCTGGTGGCAAGAAGAGCTGGTTATGGTTAGTCGCGAGTTAGGGAGCTATGGAGAGAGGACTTCCCCCTCCCCCGCCTGTTTATCAAACACACCTGTCTCTTAGGTTGCTTCCTATTTCTCATACACAGCATCCCCCACAACACCTGAGCTGTGCCAAGGGCTGCCTGCAGGGCCCTGGGGTGTAGCCAGGCTTCCGCCTGAGCCTCACGGTTTAACTCTTTGATGCCAAGTTTGTGTAAGTGGCACCATAATCCAATAGCCTCCGATAGCAAGGAAGAAGTCTCTTAGGCTTTAACTTTGGCCAACTCAGGGAATTTTATCTTAGAAAGAGTTTTAAAAGCAGCAGCAAGGCTTTTGGAAAAAGCTGGTCTTAGAGAATTTGGAAGCATCCTGAGAAAACAGCCTAAAACTGACAATCAGTTTACCTAGTGAATTTTAATAATTCTGGTTCAGTTCAAATGCAAAAAGGACTCATAGTTACTCATTGGGGGTGTTGATGTTACTGTTTGTACCGTACCTTTCAAAAGTAATTTTTTACTATGGGAATAAAACTTAAGACTACATTTCCTCATGTTTCAGGAAGTTCTAAGGGTCATAATTTTGCTTTGTTAGTAAGGTAATTATGCAGGGCCTGAGCGATGCAGGAATAGCTAGCATTTATTTGTCACTAGGCAACAGATGGGCCTTTTGAGCCAATTAAGACCCAGTGGTGTAACTGGGATCCCTTCAGATCTTTGGTCTCTTGCTGGGGTGCCTTCTCTGTCACACCCTCAAGGAAAGCCTCATGGGCATGCGTTGGATTTCTTAGTTTGACAAACATGTATCTTGCTTTTGTTTTAAAAAATCATTACTTAGTACATTAAAAATCATATACCTCATACTAAAAAAGTGCTTAAGTGCACACACACACACACACACACACTCAATTAAAAGCTGAAAGAATGATAAATCAATTTAGTCAAAAATAATTCTATGAATAATTGTTTTCAAAAGAATTACTTAATAGAGATACACACTCTCTGTGAATATTTCTGACATGCGTGACAGAGAGGGACACTGATAGTACTTTATAACTTATGTGAGAGAGTTGACAAGTTCGTGGCTTGAAACAAAATTTTTGGTTCTTAATTTTTAGGAGAATTTGACCTGTTGCTTTTTTATTAAGTAATATTTAGTCAGAACAAACAAATTTGGATTTAAGATAAACTTGTTAAAATAAATTTAAAGTACTTTCTCCATTAGTCTTCTATGCATTTTTGTGTGGTTAATATTCTATCTGGTAGTTCTGTATTCAGTCTTAACATATGATTATACTATTTCCTCACATGATTAAAGACTGTGCATATCATTTAAAATGATTATTATTATTTTTGATACATGGATATATGTTTTTTCATACACATTTTTCTCACATTGCGGATTTAAGCTGTTACATTTTTTTTCATTATAAATAAGATAAATGTTTTTGGACTGATATTTTGTATTTTTAACTGTTTCCCAGGGAAAGTTTATTAGTACTAATGTTACCGAATCAAGGGACAAGGACCCTGAAGTATCAGGTTATCTTTGGAGATAGGATAATGTTTGACATCCCCACCGCAGGTGTCATGATTCCCTTCTTACTGCAGCTTCTCCATTCTCAAAAAAAAACCACTGAAATTGATATTTGCTAATTTGGAAATCTAAAATTGCTATAGATCATTCCTTTGATTTGTACTTCTTTGATTACCAGAAAGGTTCTTTGTATATTGCAGGTAAATAGACAATTCTCATTAGGATCCAGGCAAAACATTGTGTAGGGATTATGGGAAAAGGTAAACTGCTGTCACTGTTGATGGTTTGGTTTTTTGTTTGTTTTTGTTTTTGCAACAGGCTGGTATTTGACGGCATTTTTCTAACAGCAATCTTGTTGGGTAGGTTTTACAGTGATTTTAGAGGTCGGGAGAATGGATGTCAGAGCAGGGCAGCTATCAAACTGTAGAGGTAGAATTCAGAGGCTGAGCCAGTGGGCTCTCTCCTGTTCTGTATGTGAGTAACCTAGGGAACTGGATGGCCATTGCCCCTTGTTCTGTCCTCTCTTACCTATAAGTTGGGTCAGTTGGCAATGACCAGGACTTCCATACCAACACATTTGCTAGCATGTGCATGAAAGCCAGGAAACATTTGGGACCCACGGAATAGTTGTGGCTGTTTTAGGTAGTTGGACCTAGAAGAACGGGCACATTGAGATGTTCAGAAGCATAGAGGTCAGCATCATTGCGTCCTTTCTCTTTCCAGAGAAGTCCACCCCTGGTCACCATTTATGGGTGAAAGGAATGACTGAATGACAAAATGATGTCCCTACTTTCATTTATAGTGAGTGTGAGGACGTAAAACATTCTTGCTCCAGCTGCAAGAAATACTGTTGTATTTCCGCCAATGAATACAAAGACTTTACTCCATGAAAATGATGACCATCTAAGTGTTCCATTGGTGGTAGTGGCGGTTGTTGATCTTTGCTTCTACCAACATTTCTGTACAGCCTCTTCCTTTACTTTCCCAGGACTGGGATTACTGGACCATAGGTTATCTATACCTTAAACTTGTTCTCCAGGGTGGTTGTCCCAGTTCATATTCTGGCCAACTTCTCATGCATGTTACTGTTTCTCTAGAGATGCCTTGTCTGATAAGATAGTCACTGGACGGATGTGGCTAATGAGCCCTGTGGCTAACTAAATTAGGATTCTCTTAAGTGCAAAAAGACACATTGGATTTCAAAAACTCAGTATGAAGAATGTAAAATATCTCCCTGATAATTTTATGTTGATTACTGTTGTGTAAGACTTTCCATCCGTAAATATTGCTATAACTACTGCCTTTTCATCATGTAAACTCTGGGGCTGCCTATGCTCATGCATTGTGATATACTGCAGTGTAGGATGTATTTCTTTCCCTCTATACAAGAGAAATGCCAATATTATTAGGTTTATAGCTCTCTGATTATCTCTGACAGAGCTCATTTTCCTTAGGTTACCCAAGATAGCTGGTTCTTTTTGCATGCTCTACTGAACAGATAGTTCTCAGGGCTCTCCCCATCAAGAGACACACTACTGATGCCTGGTCTGGTCTGGCTCAGGGATCACTGTTCTCAGGTGCTGCTACCCATCATTAGGAAATATCTGTACTATTGGGAAAAAAAGAAAAAGGAAATATCTGTTCTATTGACTAGCATAATGTGGCCATGTCTTCAGGTCAGGCCATCTTCTCTACTGATTTCTCTGGTTCCAGATGTTTTCTCTCTCACTTCTTTTCAGAACTTTAGGGTCTATTTATATTCTTCCTGTGGTTTTGGTAAAAATCATCTATATTTGGGTCAGTTGCTACTAGGAAACTCAGCAATACAAAATATTAGAATTCACGTCATTTGTTCCACTATTTTCTCCTTTTCTTTTCTTGATGACCATGTATTTTACTTCTAAAACTCTATTCCAGGGGTGCCTGGGTGGCTCAGTGGGTTAGGCCTCTGCCCTTGGCTCGGGTCGTGATCTCGGGGTCTGCATTGGGCTCTCTGCTTGGTGGGGAGCCTGCTTCCCCCCTGAAAACCTGCTCTGCCTACTTGTGATCGCTCTCTCTCTCTGTGTCAGGTAAATAAATAAAATCTTTTTAAAAAAAACCTGTATTCCAATAATTTGAGGGGTGCCTGGATGGCTTGGTTGATTAAGCTGCCTACTCTTGATTTCTGCTCAAGTCATGATCTTGGGGTCCTGGGGTCGAGCCCTACATTGGACTGCATGCTCAGCATGGAGTCTGCTTGAGATTCTCTCTCTCTCTCTACCCCTCCACCCCTCTGTGCACGCATGCTCTCTCTCAAATAAATAAATACATGGAAAAAATAAAACTCTATTCCAATAATCTGAATTACAGAAGTAGTATTCCATATACCAATCCATAGGATACTGAAGTGTCTGAAGAGAAATGAGTAGTTTCCTCTCCACCATGTACTTCATATTAATGACACAATATCTATTTAGACCATCTTTTTCTTTTTTGCTTTTCATTTAAAAAAATTTTTTTTTAAAGATTTTATTTATTTATTTGACAGAGAGAAATCACAAGTAAGCAGAGAGGCAGGCAGAGAGAGAGGAGGAAGCAGGCTCCCTGCTGAGCAGAAAGCCTGATGTGGGGCTTGAACCCAGGACCTGGGATCATGACCTGAGCCAAAGGCAGCGGCTTAACCCACTGAGCCACCCAGGCGCCCCCATTTTTAAAATTTTTAATTGATGTATCATTGACAGGTAATATCAAATTAGTTTCAGGTATACAGCCTAGTCATTCAACAATTACATACATTATGAAATGCTCAGCACAGTAAGTGTATTGCAGTATTATTGACCATATTCCCCATGCTGCCCTTTTCATCCCCATAGCTTATTTGTTTTATAATTGGTAATTTATGCCCCTTAATCCCCTTTGCTCATTTTATCCATTTTCCCACCCCTCCCCTCGGGTAGCCATCAGTTCTCTAAGAGTCTCATTCCTTTTTGTTGCTTATTTGCTCATTTGTTTTGTTATTTAGATTCCACATAAAATGAAATCATGAGGTATTTGTCTTTCTCTGGCTTATTTCACTTAGCATACCCTCTAGGTCCATTATTGTTGTTAAGAATGGTAAGATTTCATTTTTTTTTTTTTTTATGACTGAGAAATATTCCATTGCATGTATATAGCACATCTTTGTTTTCCATTCATCTATGGATGGACCCCTGGGTTACTTCCTTATTTGACTATAATAAATAATGCAACAAACACAAGGGTACATTTATCAGCGCATATATCAGAATCATATTCAAATTAGTGTTTCTGTATTCTTAGGCTAAACATGCAGTAGAGGAATTACTGGATCATATGGTAATTCTATTTTTAATTTTTTGAGGAACCTCCATACTGTTTTCCAGAGTGGCTGCACCAGTTTGTATTCTCATCAACATTGCATGAGGGTTCTTTTTTCTTCACATCTTTGTCAACACTTGTTTCTTATGTTTTTGTTGTTAGCCATTTTGACAGGTGTGAGGTGATATCTCATTGTGGCTTTGATTTGCACTTCCCGGATGATGAGAGAGGTTGAACATCTTTGCATGTGTCTCTTGGCCATCTCTGTATCTTCTTTGGAGAAATGTCTGTTGATATCTTTTGCCCACTTTTTAATTGGAGTATTTGTTATTTGGGTATTGAGTTGTATCAGTTTTTTATATATTTTGGATACTGACCCTTTATCTGATATATCCTTGGCAAATATCTTCTCCTATTCAGTAGGCTTTCTTTTATTTTTACTGATTGCTTTCTTATCTGTGCAGAAGCTTTTTATTTTGATGTAGTCCCAGTTTACTTTTTTTTTTTCCCCCTTCCCTTTGGAAACATATCTAGAAAAATGTTGATATGGCTAATGTCAGAGAAATTGATGCCTCTGCTCTCTTCTAAGATTTTTATGGTTTTAGGTATCACATTTAGGTCCTTAATATATTTTGAGTTTATTTTTGTGTATGGTATAATAAAGTGATCTACTTTCATGCTTTTGCATGTAGCTGTCCAGTTATCCCAACATCATTGTTGAGACTTTCTTTTTCCTATTGCATATTCTTGCCTCTTTTGTTGAAGATTAATTGATTATATAATCATGGGTTGTTTAAGGGCTTTCAATTCTGTTTCATTGATCTATGTGTCTTTGTTTGTGCCAGTACCATACTGGTTTGATTACTACAGCTTTGTATGTGTATCTTGAAATCTCAGATTGTGATACCTCCAGTTTTGTTATTTTTCAAGATTGCTTTGGCTATTCAGTGTCTTTTGTGGTTTCATAAAACTATTAGGGGTTTTTTTGTCTGGTTCTGTGAAAAATGCTGTTGGTATTTTGATAGAGTTTGCATTAAATCAGTAGATTTCTTTGGGTAGCTTAGACATTTAACAATATTTGTTGTCCCAAGTCCATGAACATGGAATATGTTTCCATTTGCATCATTTTCTATTGCTTTTATCAATGTTTTATAGTTTTAAAGAACAGGTCTTTCATCTTCTTGGTTAAATTTATTCCTAGGTATTTTATTATTTTTGATGCAATTGTAAATGGAACTCTTTTCTTAATTTCTTTTGCTGCTACTTCATTATTAGTGTATAGAAATGGAACACGTTTCTATATATTGATTTTGTATCCTATGACCTTCCTGGATTTATTTACAAGTTCTGATAATTTTTTGGTGGAATCTTTAGGATTTACTATACATAGTGCCTTGTCATCTGCAAATAGTGGAAGTTTCACTTATTCCTTACCTATTCGGGTGGCTTTTATTTCTTTTTGTCTGATTGTTGTGGCTAGGAATTGTAGGACAACGTTGAATAAAAGTGGTGAGAGTGGATATTCTTGTTTTGTTCCTAATCTTGGGGGTAAAGCTCTCAACTTTTCACTATTAATTATGTTAGCTAATTATGTTTTCATATATGGCTGTTACTATGTTGAGATATGTTTCTTTACTCTGATTTTTAGTATATCCTTTGTCATGTAATAAATTTCCATTAAAAACCAGTTTACTCTTCTAGAGTCTTTAATTAGTGCTGTTCTATGTCTAGTCTGCAGGGTTAGTACCTTACTATTTTTATTAGTCTAGTTTTAATATTTAAAGATATTAAATATCCATGAAAACCTTAATAAAAAGTCTGTTGATTAGAGTGTACATCTGGCTAGGATTTAACTTTTCCTTACTTATAAACTAATAAATTAACTTGTTACTATTTCATAGTCATTGTTGACATGACACTTCTGGATCCGAGACAAAGAACTTTATTACTCACAGCACAGCAGGTAGCATGAACATCACAGTATTTGCATCCGTTCACCTTGCCCTCCACTCTCATGTGAGTCATGTGATATGGGCATATATCGATACTGCACATGTAGTGGATTCTTCACATACGAAGAACACTGAGCTTGTCGAATCTACCTCTTTTATGCAAACTGTAAGCTAGCCTGTTCTTTGCCCTAGGAGAAGACATTACCTCATCCTTTGTGGTTGCTCACTGCCTGCACAAAACTCAGAAATAGCCTAGATGAAGAGCAGCCAGAGCCTTGCATTGTTGGCATAACCTGTAAGACATGTAGGAGCAGGAGTGACCCGCTGTGGACTGTCTTTCACAAGAGGGATTAATAATCCAATAGATTTAAACTTAAATATTGTGAACACCTCCTTAAGATGATGTTAAATATAGATACCAAGGATGGGAAATAGTGAAAAGTGAAAGTATGCTGGTTTCGGACAACTTCAACCCCTTGACTCCGGGTTGGAAGCTGCCCACTTGGAACTCTCTTATTCTTATGTCTGCTTCTCATCCAACTCCATGAAACTTCCATGAAAGTAGACTACTTATCAAACTTCATACTTAGATAAGAAAATGAGGCTCAGAGAACTGAAATAATATGAAGTAATATGAAATAATATGAAATAATATGCTTGCAATTGGGGCCAGATAGTGGTTGCTAAGTACTGAATAAAAATACTCTTTTCATTAAGTTTGTTTTCTGCAGCTCCCTTAAAAATTTCTTTTCCTTTACTTAAATTTTGTGAACAACATGAACAAAAGGACCATTTGCAAAGCAGACAACCAAGTCTTATATTCAGCCAAGTAATTGCTCCTGGTGAAACTGCATACTCCACAATTTAATGTGTATTAACATTTTCTTGCTCCATTTGTATGTGGATTACATGATCCTACATATAAATATAATGTTACTATGATTTGAAAATAAATTTGATGGCATTTTCACAATACAGATGGATTTATGTGCATGATTCTGAGATTACTCATTCATTAAATTATAGAAATCTTTCTAATCAGGTAGCAAAATAATGTTTTTGTTCTACAGATGACAGTCTACAACACTGATAATGTCATCTGCATGGTCATTTTATACAGCTTATAGATCTATCTCACTGTAGGAGGAAAAATGGTAATAGATATTCATAGAAGTAATTGAAACAATATGCTTTGCTTTAATAGTTTTCCACATTGGAAATTATATATATATAGATATCTCTATCTATCTATATATATATCTGTATATGTATATATGTATGGTGTGTATGCACATTTATTTATGTGTATTTTTAGATCTAAAAATAGAAATTGCCCTGGAAGGAAGTTAGGCCTTAAAAGACCATAGGGTTTAATTTTGGGAGATAACATATGTAGTGTTGTGTATTAACATATAGAACTGTGAATCACATCTGCCTTGTCAATTTCTAACATGTGTAGTGCCAAGTGAAAACACCATCAGGAGAAATCGAAATATGTCTTAGTATTGAATTAGCCATTGGAATAAAAATAACCTCAGCTATCTGTGTGGAGTGCCTAAACTTGGACTTAACTACTTTCTGTTTCTCTTTTGTTTTCTAAAAAAATGTTATAAGAAAATATGTTTATGGACGGTTAAATGTAAGCAGACATGTCGTTATGGACAATTAAATGTTAAAAGACATGTCATTTTAATTTTCCCATTTGGGAAGGCACAGAAAGAAGGAATACTCTTCTAATGTTTTCAGTTGCTTGTTTTCTTAATGTTATAATAAGGCTCTTTTAACAGCTAATAAATATCTGAGGTAAAGGATGGTGGTGAGTTCATCTTGTTTTTAAATCCTGAAATTAACTGTGTATTCACTTAGATTACCTTTTATGCATGTCAGAGTAACAATCACTCTACATTTTTCACCTCGTTTCAGCTTTTTCACCATTGAATAACTTTGTAGGTAGAATGATTTTTTCCGCATACCACATATTGTCACTATTCTCATCCTAAACTACCATCTCCAGCAGTTTTCTTTTGTACCTGTTAAAAATAGAAGCTTTCCACCTGAGTCAAACTTCCAAAGTAAAGCTAATTAAAGCACTTGGTTAAACTATAAATTTTCATTGCATAAACTGTGTGTGTGTGAATGCCTACTAATTTCTTTAGCTATTTACTCAGCCTTCCTGAGACTCTCTGGACTTCTGACTTTTATTCTATGTCATGCATTTATTCTTCCACTCTTGGCTAACTCACCAACATACTGCAATACTTGAGTATCTACTGAAAAAATAAATACTCTCCACTTTAAGAAATACATTCATATAGATGTAATTATGTAAGTATTACTTAAGTGTACCAAACCATTAATAATAGACTTAAGAGACAAAGAAGTGAACAGTGTCAGCTGAGCCATGCCAAATAAAAGATTGTGAATAGGTTTCGTGACTTTTATAAAAAGGACCATTCTCTATTTAAAAGCCTTGCATGCTTAATCACCTAGAGTCGTTTTTCTCATGGCACTGTAATGCAGGATAACAATACATACTAATTGATGGACCCAACACAATCTGATACCTGTTTGAATACTCTAGGACCTTTTCTTTAATGTATTTTATTGAAGTGTAGTCTCACCAGATGCTATACTAAAAACATGTTTCTTGGTCGAAAAGATTAGCAAGTGCTTTATATTTAATCACTTTTAGAGATGTAAATGGCATAATATTAACAGTATGAGAAATCTTTCCACATAGAACTTTGTTTTACCTCGTAGATAAAAAATTTATTTTACCACACAGTCTTTTTATTTATTTGACATAAATGGCTTCTAGAAGACACATATTGCACAAGAAGTAGTATTTTAAATATTAAATACATTTGAATTGATGCCTTCATCATCTTATTCTTAGAATTTTCTTTTGCTGCCATACATTATATGGTCTAGGGAAAATTTCCATTAAAATGCACCAAACACACACTTCGTATTCAGCATGTCCCATATTTAAGTCATCGTTTTTTGCCCCATGTTCTTTCTCATGTGTTCTCTGCCATGCTGAAAGGCATCATAAATCCTGAGAGTCACTCCAGACTTCTGTTTCTGTTTCATTCCCCAGAAGCTCTGACTTTCAATTGGTATTGATTCTACCTGCTAAAGGTATCTTTGTTCCCATATATCTTTCTTATCCTCACTGTTAGAGCCTTGTTCAAGTTCTTATTTATCATCTCTGTTATTACGGTAGTAAGGCCCCGAACATTTTATTTGGGGAAACTCGGTTTCTCAAAATTCATTCTCCAAAAAGGTTGTGATTATTTGTGCAGTGTCTTTATCATGTTCTACTGAATTCCTAATCTTGTCTCATATAAGACTATATTCAATGCCATGATCAAAGTATGTACTTTCAATTGTCTATACCTTTTCTTGTGCCTCAGTGGTCTCCACTTCCTTGTATTTTTGTCTTCTATTTTTTGAGATTCATGCCAAATATCATTTCTCCTCATGTTCTCATACTTTAGTCAGCCCTCTTCTATAGTATTGTAATTTTCTCTTTATTTGTGTAATCTTACCAGAATGTGTCCCCTGCAGCACCACTAGTACCATTAAAATGCCAGTTCATGGTAGGTAGTTAATACATATTTGTTCAGTGAAGGAAAAACAGAATTTAGGGAAATGGCATATAGAGGGAAATGCATGCTTCATGTTAGTAGCATTATAATTGTAGTTAGAAATAGCTCGAAAGTTATTTAGCCTTATGTTTGCTGCAAGGATTTTTAGTCTTTCAGAGAAGTCTTATATACTCACATGTATCATTTCACCCATGTTCTTCAAGTATAGAGGAATGAGAAAGATGAGCTTTGTTGTACATGAAACAAAAGGAACTTTCTATATTTAATTTTTCTTAAAAATCACCTTAATGAGTCTAATCTATATCATTATTTAATAGTATAATTTGCTACCTGCTTTCCATATGGCAAAAAATTCTCACCCTGCTTTCTTTTTTCTCTTTTCATAGCATTTATTATCTTGTAACATGGTAGTTAATTTATTAATTTATTGTGATTTTTTTGGACATTATCTCTCTACCTTACTAGAATACAAGTTCTATGCATGCAGGCATTTGACATACAGTATACTCTCACAAAATCCAGGTGTTTGGCATACAGTAGACTCATGCAGAATCTTTGTAGAGTGAATGAATTAATCCTATATAGTTATTACAGATGTGTATCCAAATAAGGTAAACTGCAGTAATGAGTCAGAATGCTAACCTCGGGGCGCCAGGGTGGTTCAGTAGGTTAGGCGTTGGACTCTAGGTTTCTGCTTGGGTCGAGATCTCAGGGTTATGAGATCGAGCCCCACGTCAGGCTCCGTGTCCAGTGGGGAGTATCCTTCTCTCCTTTACCCTCTGCCCCACCCCCTACTCGTGCACGTGCTCTCTCTTTCTCTCTAAAATAAATAAATAAACCTTCCATCTGGTTAGCTGCAAATGTTCTTAATGTCTTTCCTACCTCCCCTTTTCCAAGGCCTCATTTCAAAAGGTGGAAGGAAGACTCATATATCACATCTTTTTAAAAACTTTCCCCAAAATAAATTGCCCTTATAAAATTGGGCTTATAAGGGACAATGTATCTTTTGTTATAGCTGAGGGATACATGAATGAAACTAAGCTTCAAGGGAAAGAGACAGTGGGTTTAGTGACCTGTAGAGAGAGAGGCTGTCAAGATGGCCCCTCTGCCATCTCCTAGTGGCTTGGTTTCTTTACCTGTAAAATGGGTATGATAGTAAGAGGACTGACTTCATGGGGCTCTTGTCAGGATTAGAAGACCGAATACATGTTACGATTCTAGAACAGCTCCTGGCAGCTTGATAAAGCTCAGTAATTGATAGTTTTGCTAGCTGCAGTTGCTAGATCTGGAAGGCATATGGTATCAAGATAACACCTTTCGCTAAGACTTGATAAAAGTGATTCTTTTCTAAGTCAAGTTTTACTTCTAAGGAAAGCTAAGCTGTTTAATGAAATGTATTATGATGTTAAATGGTAAGCCTTTACTCCAAGCTTAAAAGATTATTTCAGATTATTTTGTATAATGTGGTAAAAAGTAATGGTCCCTGACTAAAATGAAAACACATGCATTGCTGTTTTTATGTGCGATTTCAACCATGCTTCTATTTTTACTTAACGAGCTTTTCTCTGTGATTGTGGCATATTAATATGAATGCTTTCTTTACATATGAAATGAAGCAAAGTATCTCTCAGACTTTGAAAAGACTTTTATTGAGAGAATTTTTATCATGGATTTTCTTAAAATGAGTATACTTGGAAAGCCTTAGAAAATTGCTGAGAAGTAATTACCAACAAGAATATGTCGACATCAAAAATGCTCACTGAAATTTATGGCTGAATGGCTCAATTCATGTCAGCCTGAGATTTATTTTCTTTTCTGACATTTAAATAAGTTATTCACATTTTTGTATTTCTGAAAAATTGGAGTTAAATGAAGGTTTTATGTCATCGTGATTTTTTGCCAAATTAAGCCCAGTAACCAGCATTGTTTAATGATTTATCTGAAGTTCTTGAAAAAGAAGCATATATTTTGTAATTAAAACACTGTATCACACTCAGGGAGATTATAAATATAGTTTTTGATGGAATATTATTTATTTAATTTATATAAAGATAAACCCTCTAATCATTTATAAGTTTTAGAAATGATATTTTCTCTTTTTAAGAAGTTATGTAACACTTAAGGGAAATCTAAATATAGAGTTCATTTTAAAAGTGATGTTACTCTAAATTTCAGTTGTGAAGTAGAAACTGCTTTTTTTTCCCCCTGCAATGGGTATTAGTTTTCTTTTGCTATGTAGCAAGTTGCCATACACTTAGCAGCTTAAAACAATAGGCATTTATTAGCTCAGAGTTTTGTAGCTCAAAAGTCTGGTAGGACGTGACTGGGTTCTCAGATCAGAGTCTTTTTTTTTTTTTAATTTATTTTTATTTTATCTTATTTTTAAATTTTTTAAAAATTTTTATTAACATATAATGTATTATTAGGCCCAGGGGTACAGGTCTGTGAATTGTCAAGCTTACATACTTAACAGCACTCACCACAGTACATACCCTCCCCAATGTCCATAACCCAACCACCCTCTCCCTACCCACTTCCCTTAGCAACCCTCAGTTTGTTTTGTGAGATTAAGAGTCCCTTATGGTTTGTGTCCCTCCTGATCCCATCTTGTTTTATTTTATCCTTCCCTACTCCCCAAATCCCCCATGTTGCCTCTCAGATTCTTCATATCAGGGAGAGCATATGATAGTTGTCTATCTCTGATTCACTTATTTCGCTCAGCGTAATACCCTCTAGTTCCACCCACATCATTGCAAAAGGCAAGATTTCATTTCTTTTGATGGCTGCATAGTATTCCATTATATATATATACCACAACACTTTATCCATTCATCTGTTGATGGACATCTAGGTTCTTTCCATAGTTTGGCTGTTGTGGACATTGCTGCTATAAACATTGGGGTGCACGTGCCCCTTCGGATCACTACGTTTGTATCTTTAGGGTAAATACCCAGTAGTGCAGTTACTGGGTTGGAGGGTAGCTCTATTTTCAACTCTTTGAGGAACCTCCATACTGTTTTCCAGAGTGGCTGCACCAGCTTGCATTCCCAGCAACAGTGTAGGAGTGATCCCATTCACTTCCTCTCCAACATCTATTGTTTCCAAACTTGTTAATTTTAGCCATTCTGACTGGTGTGAGGTGGTATCTCTTTGTGGTTTTGAAATGTATTTCCCTGATGCCAAGTGATGTGGAGCACTTTTTCACGTGTCTGTTGGCCATCTGGATGTCTTCTTTGCAGAAATGTCTGTTCATGTCTTCTGCCCATTTCTTGATTGGATTATTTGTTCTTTGGGTGTTGAGTTTGCTAAGTTCTTTATAGATTTTGGACACTAGCCCTTTATCTGATATGTCGTTTGCAAATATCTTCTCCCATTCTGTCAGTTGTCTTTTGGTTTTGTTCACTGTTTCCTTTGCTGTGCAAAAGCTTTTGATCTTGATGAAATCCCAATAGTTCATTTTTGCCCTTGCTTCCCTTGCCTTTGGCGATGTTCCTAGGAAGATGTTGCTGCGGCTGAGGTCGAAGAGGTTGCTGCCTGTGTCCTCCTCTAGGATTTTGATGGATTCCTTTCTCACATTGAGGTCCTTCATCCATTTTGAGTCTATTTTCATGTGTGGTGTAAGGAAATGATACAATTTCATTTTTCTGCATGTGGCTGTCCAATTTTCCCAACACCATTTATTGAAGAGGCTGTCTTTTTTCTATTGGACAATCTTTCCTGCTTTGTCGAAGATGAGTTGACCATAGAGTTGAGGGTCTATTTCTGGGTTCTCTATTCTGTTCCATTGATCTATGTGTCTGTTTTTGTGCCAGTACCATGCTGTCTTGATGATGACAGCTTTGTAATAGAGCTTGAAGTCCGGAATTGTGATGCCACCAACTTTGGCTTTCTTTTTCAATATTGCTTTGGCTATTCGAGGTCTTTTCTGGTTCCATATAAATTTTAGGATTATTTGTTCCATTTCTTTGAAAAAAATGGGTGGTACTTTGATAGGAATTGCATTAAATGTGTAGACTGCTTTAGGTAGCATAGACATTTTCACAATATTTATTCTTCCAATCCAGGAGCACGGAACATTTTTCCATTTCTTTGTGTCTTCCTCAATTTCTTTCATGAGAACTTTATAGTTTTCTGAGTATAGATTCTTAGCCTCCTTGGTAAGGTTTATTCCTAGGTATCTTATGGTTTTGGGTGCAATTGTAAATGGGATGAACTCCTTCATTTCTCTTTCTTCTGTCTTGTTCTTGGTGTAGAGAAATGCAACTGATTTCTGTGCATTGATTTTATATCCTGACACTTTAGTGAATTCCTGTACAAGTTCTAGCAGTTTTGGAGTGGAGTCTTTTGGGTTTTCCACATATAGATCTTCACATATCATCTGCGAAGAGTGATAGTTTGACTTCTACTGTGCCGATTTGGATGCCTTTAATTTCCTTTTGTTGTCTGATTGCTGAGGCTAGGACTTCTAGTACTATGTTGAATAGCAGTGGTGATAATGGACATCCCTGCCGTGTTCCTGACCTTAGTGGGAAAGCTTTCAGTTTTTCCTTTGGCGATGTTCCTAGGAAGATGTTGTTGTGGCTGAGGTCAAAGAGGTTACTGCCTGTGTTCTCCTCAAGGATTTTGATGGATTCCTTTCTCACATTGAGAATGATATTTGTGGTGGGTTTTTCATAGATGGCTTTGACAATATTGAAGTATGTGTCCTCTATCCCTACACTTTGAAGCATTTTGATCAGGAAGGGATGCTGTACTTTGTCAAATACTTTTTCAGCATCTATTGAGAGTATCATATGGTTCTAGTTCTTCCTTTTATTAATGTGTTGTATCACATTGATTGATTTGCGGATGTTGAACCAACCTTGTAGCCCTGGAATAAATCCCACTTGGTCGTGGTGAATAATCCTTTTAATGTACTGGTGAATCCTATTGACTAGTATTTTGGTGAGAATTTTCGCATCTGTGTTCATCAAGGATATTGGTCTGTAGTTCTCTTTTTTGATGGGATCCATGTCTGGTTTTGGGATCAAGGTGATGCTGGCCTTATAAAATGAGTTTGGAAGTTTTCCTTCCATTTCTATTTTTTGGAACAGTTTCAGGAGAGTATGAATTAGTTCTTCTTTAAATGTTTGGTAGAATTCCCCTGGGAAGCCGTCTGGCCCTGGGCTTTTGTTTGTTTGGAGATTTTTGATGACTGTTTCAATCTCCTTACTGGTTATGGGTCTGTTCAGGTTTTCTATTTCTTCCTGGTTCAGTTGTGGTAGTTTCTATGTCTCTAGGAATGCATCCATTTCTTCCAGATTGTCAAATTTGTTGGTGTAGAGTTGCTCATAGTATGTTCTTATGATTGTCTGTATTTCTGTGGTGTTCGTTGTGATCTCTCCTCTTTCATTCATGATCTTATTTATTTGGGTCCTTTCTCTTTTCTTTTTGTTAAGTCTGGCCAGGGGTTTATCAATCTTGTTAATTCTTTCAAAGAACCAGCTCCTAGTTTTGTTGATTTGTTCTATTGTTTTTTTGGTTTCTATTTCATTGATTTCTGCTCTGATCTTTATGATTTCTCTTCTCCTGCTGGGTTTAGGGTTTCTTTCTTGTTTTATCTCCAGCTCATTTAGGTGTAGGGTTAGGTTGTGTACTTGAGAACTTTATTGTTTCTTGAGAAAGTCTTGTACCGCTATATATTTTCCTCTCAGGACTGCCTTTGTTGTGTCCCACAGATTTTGAACCATTGTGTTTTCATTATTATTTGTTTCCATGAATTTTTTTCAATTCTTCTTTAATTTCCTGGTTGACCCATTCATTCTTTAGAAGGATGCTATTTAGTCTCCACGTATTTGGGTTCTTTCAAAATTTCCTCTTGTGATTGAGTTCTAGCTTCAGAGCGTTGTGATCTGAAAATATGCAGGGAATGATCCCAATCTTTTGATACTGGTTGAGACCTGATTTAGGACCGAGGATGTGATCTATTCTGGAGAATGTTCCATGTGCACCAGAGAAGAATGTGTATTCTGTTGCTTTGGGATGGAATGTTCTGAATATATCTGTGATGTCCATCTGGTCCAGTGTGTCATTTAAGGCCTTGATTTCCTTGTTGATGTTTTGCTCAGATGATCTGTCCATTTCAGTGAGGGGAGTGTTAAAGACCCCTACTATTATTGTATTATTGTTGATGTGTTTCTTTGATTTTGTTATTAATTGGTTTATATAGTTGGCTGCTCCCATGTTAGGGGCATAGATGTTTAAAATTGTTAGATCTTCTTGTTGGACAGATCCTTTGAGTATGATATTGTGTCCTTCCTCATCTCTTATTATAGTCTTTGGCTTAAAATCTAGTTGGATCTGATATAAGGATTGCCACCCCTGCTTTCTTCTGATGTCCATTAGCATGGTGAATTGTTTTCCACCCCCTCACTTTAAATCTGGAGGTGTCTTCGGGTCTAAAATGAGTTTCTTGTAGGCAGTATATTGATGGGTTTTGTTTTAGTTGACCATAGAGTTGAGGGTCTATTTCTGGGCTCTCTATTCTGTTCCACTGATCTGTGTGTCTATTTTTGTGCCAGTACCATACTGTCTTGAGGATGACAGCTTTGTAACAGAGCTTGAATTCTGGAATTGTGATGCTTTCAACTTTGGCTTTTTCAGCATTCCTCTGGCTATGTGGGGTCTTTTCTGGTTCCATATAAATTGTAGGATATTTGTTCCATTTCTTTGAAAACAACTGATGGTATTTTGATAGGGATTGCATTAAATGTATAGATTGCATTAGGTAACATAGACATTTTCACAATATTTGTTCTTCCAATCCATGAGCATGGAATATTTTTCCATTTCATTGTGTCTTCCTCAGTTTCTTTCATGAGTACTTTATAGTTTTCTGAGTACAGATTCTTTGCCTCTTTAATTAGGTTTATTCCTAGGGATCTTATGGTTTTGGGTACAATTGTAAATGCACCCTTTTTTCTGTCTTGCTATTGGTGTATAGAAATGCGGATGATTTCTGTGCATTGATTTTATGTCCTGATACTTTACTGAATTCCTGTATGAGTTCTAGCAGTTTTGGAGTGGAGTCTTTTGGGTTTTCCACATAAAGTGTCATATCATCTGCAAAGAGTGAGAGTTTGACTTCTTCTTCGCCAATTTGGATGCCTTTAATTTCTTTTTGTTGTTAGATTGCTGAAGCTAGGACTTCTAGTACTATGTTGAATCGCAGTGGTGATAGTGGACATGCCTGCCGTGTTCCTGACCTTAGTGGAAAAGCTCCCAGGTTTTCTCCATTGAGAATGATATTTGCGGTGGGTTTTTCATAGATGGCTTTGATGGTATTGAGGAATGTACTCTGTTTCCCTACACTTTGAAGAGTTTTAATCAAGAAAGGATTCTGTACTTTGTCAAATGCTTTTTCAGCATCTACTGAGAGTAACATATGATTATTATTCTTTATTTTATTAATGTATGGTATCACATTGATCAATTTGCAGATGTTGAACCAGCCTTGCCGCCCAGGAATAAATCCCACTTGGTTTTGGTGAATAATCCTTTTAATGTATTGTTGGATCCTATTGGCTAGTACTTTGGTGAGAATTTTCACATCTGTGTTCATCAAGGATATTGGTCTGTAATTCTCTTTTTTGATGGAATCTTTGGTTTTGGGATCAGGGTAATGCTGGCCTCATAAAATGAGTTTGGAAGTTTTTCTTCAATTTCTATATTTTGGAACAGTTTCAGCAGAAGAGGAATTAATTCTTCTTTAAATATGTGGTAGAATTCCCCTGGGAAGCCGTCTGGCCCTAGGCTTTTGTTTGTTGGGAGATTTTTGATGACTGCTTCAATCTCCTTACTGGTAATAGATCTATTCAGGTTTTCTGTTTCTTCCTGGTTCAGTTTTGGTAGTTTATATGTCTCTAGGAATGCATCCATTTCTTCCAGATTGCCAAATTTGCTGGTGTATAATTGCTCATAATATGTTGTTATAATTGTTTGTATTTCTTTGGTGTTGGTTGTGATCTCTCCCCTTTCATTCATGATTTTATTAATTTGGGTCCTTTCTCTTTTCTTTTTGATCAGTCTGGCCAGGGGTTTATCAATATTATTAATTCTTTGCAAGAACTATCCCCTAGTTTCGTTGATTTGTTCTGTTGTGGGTTATTTTTGTTGTTGTTGTTTTGTTTTTTGTTTTGATTTCATTGATTTCTGCTCTGATCTTTATTATTTCTCTTCTCCTGCTGGGGTTAGGCTTTCTTTGCTGTTCTTTCTCCAGCTGCTTTAGGTGTAGGGTTAGGTTGTGTATTTGAGACTTTTCTTGTTTCTTGAGAAAGGCTTGTATTGCTATATATTTTCCTCTCAGGACTGCCTTTGCTGTGTCCCACAGATTTCGAACAGTTGTGTTTTCATTATCATTTGTTTCTATGAATTTTTTCAATTTTTCTTTAATCTCCTGGTTGACCCATTATTCTTTAGTAGGATGCTCTTTAGCCTTCATGTATTTGGGTTTTTTCCAACTTTCCTCTTGTGATTGAGTTCTAGCTTCAGAGCGTTGTGATCTGAAAATATGCAAGGAATGATCCCAGTCTTTTGGTCCCAGTTGAGACCTGATTTGTTACCCAGGATATGATCTGTTCTGGAGAATGTTCCATGTGCACTAGAGAAGAATGTGTATTCTGTTGCTTTGGGATGGAATGTTCTGAATATATCTGTGATGTCCATCTGGTCCAGTGTGTCATTTAAAGCCTTTATTTCCTTGTTAATCTTTTGCTTGGATGATCTGTCCATTTCAGTGGGTGGGGTGTTAAAGTCCCCTACTATTATTGTGTTATTTTCGATGTGTTTCTTTGATTTTGGTATTAATTGGTTTATATATTTGGCTGCTCCCATGTTAGGGGCATATATATTTAAAATTGTTAGATCTTCTTGTTGGACAGACACTTTGAGTATGATATAGTGTCCTTCCTCACCTCTTATTTTAGTCTTTGGCTTAAAATCTAATTTATCTCATATAAGGATTGCCACCCCAGCTTACTTGTGATGTCCATTAGCATGGTGAATTGTTTTCCACCCCCTCACTTTAAATCTGGAGGTGTCTTAGGGTCTAAAATGAGTTTCTTGCTGACAGCATATTGATGTTTTGTTTTTTTATCCGTTCTGATACCCTATGTCTTTTGATGGGGGCAGTTAGCCCATTTACATTCAGCGTAACTATTGAAAGATATGTATTTAGTACCATTATATTGCCTGTAAGGTGACTGTTACTGTGTGTTGTCTCTGTTCCTTCCTGGTCTACTACTTTTAGGCTCTCTCTTTGCTTAGAGGACCCTTTCAATATTTCCTGTAGGGCTGGTTTGGTGTTTGCAAATTCTTTTAATTTTTGTCTTGGGAGCTTTTTATCTCTCCTTCTATTTTCAATGATAGCCTAGCTGGATATAGTATTGTTGCCTGCATGTTTTTCTCATTTCGTGCTCTGAATATATCATTCCAGTTCTTTCTGGCCTGCCAGGTCTCTGTGGATAATTCTGTTGCCAATCTAATATTTTTACCATAGTATGCTACAGACTTCTTTTCCCGGATTGCTTTCAGGATTTTCTCTTTGTTACTAAGACTTGTACATTTTACTATTAGATGACGGGGTGTGGACCTATTTTTATTGATTTTGAGGGGCTTCTCTGTGCCTTCTGCATTTTGCTGTTTGTTCCCTTTGCTATATTAGGGAATTCTCTACAATAATTCTCTCCAATATACCTGCTGCTCCCCTCTCTCTTTCTTCTTCTTCTGGAATCCCATTTATTCTAATGTTATTTCTTTTTATGGTATCACTTGTCTCTTGAATTCTCCCCTTGTGGTCCAATAGTTGTGTTTCTCTCTTTTGCTCAGCTTCTTTATTCTCCATCATTTGGTCTTTTGTATCACTGATTCTCTCTTCTACCTCATTTATCCTAGCAGTAAGGGCCTCCATTTTTTATTGCACCTCATTAATAGTTTTTTTTTTTTAATTTCACCTTGATTAGTTTTAGTTCTTTTTTTCTCCAGAAAGGGCTTTTATTTCTCAAGACAGGGTTTTTCTAATATCTTCCATGTCTTTTTGCCCAGCTAGCGCCTTGAAAATCATCATTCTGAACTCTAGATCTGACACATTACCAATGTCTGTATTGATTAGGTCCCTCACCTTCAGTACTGCCTCTTGTTTTTTCTTTTTTTTTGTAGTGAGTTTTTCTGCCTTGTCATTTTATCCAGAAAAGAATATATGAACAAGAGAATAAAATACTAAAAGGGTGGAAAAGACCTCATAAAAATGTGCATTAACCGAATCAGAAGAGACCCCAAATCATGGGGAGAAGAATGGGGGTAAAAAGAAGTTCAAAAAAAGTAACAAAACTAAAAAAAATTAAAGAAATACATACGTACACACACACACACACACACAAACACACACACATATATATATATATTAGACTGGTGAATAGAACAGAGCTACCCTCTTGATTTTGGGTGTATTTTGATCTTTTAGAAGGAACTACCTCCCAAATATTAAAGAAAAAGATATATATATATATCTATATATAGATATATACACACACACACACACATATGTATATATATACATACACACACACACACAGATATGGTTAAACATGATAAAGTGATGAAATATGAATGTAAAGATGAAAATTTTTAAAAATTCTGAAAAAGGAATTGATAAGTTGGTTGGAAAAAGAAAGTGGAGAGAATTTGCTCAGGCTGGAGGCTAGAACAAAGCTCTGTGCTAGATTTAGGGTGTATTTTGATCTATTAGAAGATGTTGTATCCCAAAATTTTTTTAGAAGAAAATAAACCCTATATGTATGCAAAAAATAAAGTTAGATACATTGAAGGATAAAATATGACTATAATAATGAAGGTTCAAAAAGATTTTTTTTAAAGAAAAGAATTGTTAAGATAAACTAATAAAAAGTTAAAAGAGGAAAGAGTAAAAATTTTAAAAAAATTAGAATAAGAAAAAAAAATTAAAAAAATTTAACTTTGCAAGAGTAAAGAATCATGGGAGAAAGCCATGAATTCCATGCTTTGCTTTTCCCTCCTCTGGAATTCCGCTCTTCTCCTTGATCATTGAGCTTGGTCTTGACTGGATGTTCTTGCTGATCTTCTGGGAAGGGGCCTGTTGCAGTGATTCTCAGGTGTCTTTGCCCAAGGCGGAATTCGCTGTCCTTGCCAGGGCTGGGCTAAGTAATCTGCTGGGGTTCGCCCTTGGAAGCTTTTGTTCCCTGAACACTTTCCATAGAGCTCTGGAGGACGGCAGTGAAAATGGCGGCCTCCCAGTCTCTGGCCTGGAGGAGCTGAGAGCTCAAGGTCCCCTCCTCAGTGCGCCCTCAGAGAAAAGCAGTCAATCACTCCCATCTCCCTGGTCTCTGGCCACACTCCGAGCTCACCTGGCCTTGACCGAACATTTCTATCTCTGGCACACAGCCCCGTTTGGAGTCTCCAACTCCAGCATATTCTTGCCTCCAGAGAAGGAAGGTGAGTCTCCCCGGATCTGCCACTTTTGGGGTCCCTGCTCAAAGAGCAGTGGCCCGACTGTGCCACGTATCACACCTTAAGGTAACCCTGAGCTGAGAGCTCACTCCTTGGCTCCATCTCTGTAGCTGGCTTCCTCGCTTTAATACCTGCGAGCTCTGCTACACTCAGACACGCCCATCCTTCTATGACCCTGTGGGACCTGAGACCACTCCACCCCCACTTAGCCTCTAGAATGATGTCCTTCAGTGGAGCAGACTTTTAAAAGTTCTGATTTTGTGCTCCATTTCTCTGCCGCTTACCGGGAGCCAGCCCCTCCCCCAGTGGTCTATCTCCCTGTCGCTTCGGATTCACTTCTCCACATGTCCTAACCTTTCTGTAAGTGATCAATTTTCTGTTTCTAGAATTGCCGCTCTTCTTCTCTTCAATCTCCTTTTGGGTTTGTAGGTGTTTGGAATGGTTTGATAACTGTCTAACTGAACTCCTGCGACCTGATGTCATCTTAGCCTGCAACTCCTCTGCCATCATGACACAGAAATCAAGATGTGATTGAGGTTGTGTTCCTATGTAGGGGCTCTGCTAAAGAATCTGCTTCCACATTTATTCAGATTGTTGGCAGAATTCAGTTTTTTGTGGTTGTAGGACACAAGAGGTCTCTGTTTTCTTGACTGTCAGCCAAGGATTACTGAACCGTTAGTTCTTGGAAACTATGGTATGCCTTGTCTTGTGGTTCCCCTATCTTCAAGGCCAGTAACAGAACTTTCCTTATGTGAAATTCATTTTACACTCTTAAGTCTTTGACCTGAAAAAGGACCCAGGGTCTTCCAAAGCCTTGCCTTATTGGATTGAAGCTGACTGGATAGCATCTCCTTTGATTTACTCAAAAGTCAACTGATTAGTAACCTGATCATGGAGAATATCCCATCATATTTGCAGTTTTCACCCATACTGAAGGGGAGGGAATTAAATAAGGTGTGTGTGCCAAAGGGTAGAAATCTTGGGGGTGGGAAATATATTTTAGGATTCTACCTACCACTGCTGCTAAGTTACTGCATTTTTTCAAACAAGAATTTTATGAAGGAGGGCACATGTATTAAACTGATTTTTTTATAGAGTATACATACATAAATGCACCCAAGTACTTCACTGAAACATGGATGTAAAGTAGAATTAATTTCTCTGAAATCCCTTGGCAGGAAAGAGTGTGTGTGTTAGAGAGGTACCAGAAGTAATCTTTATGGTGCCATCTCTCATTTGAGGCCTTCCACATAAGAATACTAATGCATTATTCTCTTTATTGGGATAGTAATGAGAGGTCTTTATGCAGTTTAATTTGCAGTTAAATGCTTGACCTTATTTTTTTGTAATCTTACCATTCATTTATTAAATGAACCGGATTATATTGGAAATTAGAGTATGGGATTCTCTCTATGGGAGGAGATAGACTTGACAGGGCTAAGCAATTGATTGGATATGTGGAAGTAGAAAGACAAATAGGACTGTGTGCTTTTCATTCTGGGATATTGGGGCAGAGATTGTAAAGTCAAGTAAAATCGGAGTGATGTTCAATTACTGGAATGTTGGTGTGCCGAGAGAAGTTAGATTACTCAACTCTAGATCTTAGAGGATATCGGGCACAGCCTTCACATTCTGAATGTCATCAGAATAGAAGTGGTGTCAAAGGTACGAAATTACGTTATAATATAGAGGGGGAAAATGTAGAAAAGCAAACAAAGAGGACTGAGATCTAGGAAAGGCCAAATTTTGGGGGGGAAGAGGAAAGGGGCAAAGCATCACATATTGAGTGATTAGAGAGAAGGGAAACCTAAAAAGGGCATTTGGAAAGACCAGAGAAGAGAGATTTTGCAAACCTAACTATGATTCAGGTCAGAATTAATGAAGGAGGTTGATTAATATAGTGGTGATAGATATTGATTAATCCTCACCAAGGAAAAAAAGTGGTGCGGTATGATACATTTTGCAAAATAAGAACAACACAACTTATGAAAAATATTGAACATTTATAACTTTTTGCTTTTCATGATTAAAAGCTAAGAATGGAGTTCAGTCTATTTCAGAATTATTCACTTACATTAGGTTTTCAGAAAAAATTTTACATCTACTTTGGGTACTATTATTTTTCAAAGGCAGAATTTGGGTATAAAATTTTATTTAATTTTTGGCAGCACACACAGTGAGAAATCACACTTTTGAAATGGTTGTTTAAACTTTTTATGCAAAAGTATTTTAGTTTGTCTGGTAATTGTCTCAATTATGATGGGAGAATGAATGATATTATAGATAAGTAGGTACAGAGACACCTGCTTATAGAGCTGCTGTATGCTAGAATAGTGGTGATATGGTGTGAAAAATGGCTTAATAAGTATGTACTTAGGATCCAATATACAAATCAGAGCAAAGAAAAAGAATATTCATCACTTGCCCTACTAACTGTGATTTTTTGCTTCTTTTTTTAGTCAATGATTTTTTTCTCTCACATGTATGTACATAACGCATTCATACACATACACAGAAACTATTTTACTTTGTATAAATTGTATTAATTTATCTATGACCATTCATGGATGGCAATTACTGTTGCCAAAGAATATCTGAAAACTTATAATTTAAAACTTTAGATTTAATTCTTTATATATGTGTGTGTAAAATTATATAATGTATGTAATATATGTAATTTATGGATAATTTTGTTTGTGTTGAGTATCTATCTTTCAAGGAATGAATATTCTAATGAACTCAATTGGATATGTCTATACATTCTAAAAATCAAGTGAGGAACACCTGGGAAGCTCAGTCAGTTGAGAGTCTGACCCTTCATTTCAGCTCAGGTCATGATCTCAGAGTTGTGAGATTGAGCCCTGTGCTGGGCATCATGCTCAGTGTGGAGGTTACTTGAGATTCTCTCTCTTCCTCTCCCTCTGCCAATGCCCTCCACCCCCCTTCTCTCTTTCTCTATAAATTAAATAAATCTTTTCAAAAAAATTTTTTTAAATCCACATGAAAATTCAAATTCATTTTAAATTCATTCACACTAATTTTAAAGGTGACTATTGTCTTTCTGGGAGATATTTTGGTCATGATTAACTTATAATGTAAGTCATAATTAAATCCTTTTTTTTTTAAGATTTATTTATTTATTTATTTATTTGAGAGAGAAATCACAGGTAGGGAGAGAGGCAGGTTGGGGCATGTGGAGGACGCAGCCTCCCCTCTGAGCAGAGAGCCCAATGCTGGCCTCAATCCCAGGACCCTGAGATCATGACCTGAGCCGAAGGCAGAGGCTTTAACCCACTGAGCCACCCAGGCACCTGTCATAATTAAATCTTAGCTGATACCAAAAATAAAACAAACATTATTGTATTTTGTGTATTTGACAAATGACAGAAGGGTGGACTCAGGTGAAACGGATTCACATGGGTCTTGATTAAATATTAAATTTTGTTCTCCATAATACTTAACTCCCGCAGGTGCTAAATGAAATTCATCCAGGTGTGACAATAGTGACTCAAGTGCTGACGTTTAGATGTGTCCTCTTCCTGTTATATTGGTCACTGATGGAATAAATCAGAGGTTCATAGGTGCCTGGCTGATGAGAGGACAGCTTAGTAATTCTGGGAGATGTTCACATCCCCTTGCAATTAAGAGGTAGCAAATTTCTTTTGAATATCACTCATATTATTCCTTTTTTAAAAGCAAGTGGGATATGGCTCTTGGGGAAAAATGCATTTAATTGTTTTCAGAGCTATGAAATAAATATTAACGATCATGTAATAAGTTAGTGAGCTTTTTGAAAAAAGAAACATTTGTTTCTAGATAAAGACTAAGAATTTGACCTGTAAAATAATCCTCGATAATTTTTGTTACAATTATTGTCTAACATAATTATAGCAGTTGATATACACCAAGGATAGGATCTAAATCCTGAAAGAAAAACTGAGAACACTGAATTTGAAAAAAAAAAATTGATATGAGGTTTTTCTTTCTTCACTTAGTTATGCAGAGAATTCATAGTAAGGCAGCACATAGCTACCCAGTTACATGAGGATAAGTAGAAAGAAAAACAAGATCACTTTGACAAAGATGAAAAGAACTTAAATCACTGTAAATATTGATTACTCTTCTTTCTTTTAAAATGCAGTGACTCTGTATTTGAGGCACGCCTTCCAAGAATTTAGATATATTTACTAAGTTGTTTATGTAGTGCTTCAGGCATGACAGAGGATAGTAAAAATCCTCATGTTAACATTATTTTTAAGTGATTCTAAAAAACTGAGTAGAAGTGATAAGTCATACTATTAATAAGCACATATGTTTGATATATTAGATCTTCTTGCCTAAACAAAGTTAAATTTTTTTTCTTACTGTAGAGAATTTTCAGAATTTTGGATGTGATTAATGTGCATGAGGAACCTCTAATAAAAGGATGTTTATACTTTTCTCATACTTATTTTCGTAAATGTGTCTAGGGATTTGTATGTGTTATTTGAGATGTACTTCTGGAAAGGTTGACCTAGTTAAATTTGTTATAGTCTATTACAGTTGAATAATAATGAGAAATAAAACACCTTTGTTGGGGCACCTGGGTGGCTCAATTAAGTGTTGGCCTTCAGCACAGGTCATGATCCCAGGATCCTGAGATGGACCTGTAGGTCCCTAGCCATAGGAGCTAGCTTAGGTCCCTAGGTCCCTTGCTCAGGGCAGGGAGTCTGCTTCTTCCTCTCCCTTTCTTGCCACCCCGCCACTCCTGCTTACGCGTGTGCACATGCTCTCGTGCGCTCTCTTTCTGTCAAAGGAAAAAAAAAATCTTAGAGAAAAAAAACTTAAAAAACAAACAAAACCCATACCTATATTTTCTTTTTCTCCTTGGGTATTTTACTGTTTCATATAACATTCAGTTAAAAATTTTAAGTGCTTTGGAAGATTTTTGGGAAAAAAAGGCGCAACATACCATATGCCCTTACAAAAATTATAATGCAATAAAATTGGAAAACCTATGAAATAATTTATACAAGTTAGACATTAGTAATTACCATAATAGAAGTGCAAAAAAAAAGTATTATTAAAAAAAATAAGGAAATGAGAGGCTTGATGAGTCACAGTGGAATTGAGCCGTCCTCAAAGGTGGGCAAGACTTTTGTGATGGACATTTGCTGTATTTGGGTTTTCCACACTGAGCATTCTTCTTTCTTTCTTCTTCTTTTTTTTTTCTCATTTTACTTTATTTTAATTCTTCTCAGTGTTCCAGAATTCATTGTTTCTTTTTTTTTTAAGATTTTATTTATTTATTTATGTGACAGAGATTTTACAAGTAGGCAGAGAGGCAGGCAGAGAGAGAGGAAGGGAAGCAGACTCCCTGCCAAGCAGAGAGCCCGACGCAAGGCTCGATCCCAGGACCCTGGGATCACGACCTGAGCCGAAGGCAGAGGCTTTAACCACGGAGCCACCCGGGCGCCACCAGAATTCATTGTTTATGCACAATACCCAGTGCTCCATGCAATATGTGCCCTCCCTAATATCCACCACCAGCTCACCCAACTCCCCACCCTTCTCCCCTCCAAAACCCTCAGTTTGTTTCTCAGAGTCCACAGTCTGTCATAGTTTGTCTCCCACTCCAATTTCCCCCAACTCACTTCTCTCCATCTCCCATGTTATTCCTTATGCTCCACAAGTAAGTGAAACCATATGATACTTGACTTTCCCTGTTTGACTTATTTCACTCAGCATAATCTCCTCCAGTCCCATATCCATGTTGATAAAAAAGTGGGGTATTCATCCTTTGTGATTGAGGCATAATACTCCATTGTATATATGGACCACATCTTCTTTATCCATTCGTCCATTGAAGGGCATCTTGGTTCTTTCCACAGTGGCCATTGCTGCTATGAACACTGAGCATTTTTCTAAGATAATGCTCACTGGGTAATTTCAGTGGGTGACACGGGGTTGCCTCTCTGACGGATGGGAAGAGAGGATGTTTCTTCTTCCAACTCCATGCCAGCTAATGCTTAGAGTTTGGGGACGCCCTTAAATGGGTTGGTACCTTGCAGTTTGGTAAGACAGTGTGGTGTAGGGTTCACACAAGCACTTGGCTGTCGACAGAGATCAGCCCTTGCAGGAGCACAGCTCTGGATGCAGCAAGGCCAGCACAGCCTTCTCACCCGGCTACATCTTCCTATTGACTTCGACGCTGGTTCCTACTGCCCAGTCTCCTTCGTTTCCTCTTTTCAGAATATTTCTCCAGATTCCTACTGATTTTGACATCTATACCATATTCTTCCCTCACAAAATCCTTTTTCTGACTGCCAGAATTGTTTTTGTGACTAGCAAGTAAGGACCCTGCTAATTTGGTCTTAAAAGTTGACTTTGCAAGAAAGGGTATTTCTTGATTTATGGGGTACAAATTCAGCAGAGATGAAGAAGCAAATACTGTATGTAGAGCTTTGTCACACCAGAGAAGGAAGGCAGCAGGAAGTCATTTTTCAGAGCAAAATAGAATTCTACACTTTCCCAGTTCATAGGAGCCCTTGGTTCTCAGTACTTTTTTCATAGCACCCCTAGGCAAAACAAAGGATCTTAGGGTTTCTTTTACTAAGAAATGAGGTCCGAAAAACACAATAGTACCACTCTGTGTGGTGTACTTTGAATGTTGCTGTGATTTTCTTGAAAATTTACTATAGTTGCAGTGCCTGTATGAGCTCCCCACAGCTTTCCTGGGCACTTCAACATGCTGTTGGGGGAACACGGGCTTAAAAGGATCGTGGTATTTTGCCACCTTTAAACTTGGAGTTCTCATTTCACATTCAAAATACTCCTATGAGATTTGTAGGTAGGGAAACTGAGGTTCACAAAAGTTAAGTGATTTGATTAAAGTTATGTAAAGAGCTGCTCTGTGGGGTATTGAACCCAGATCTTTATTCTCTTAAGCTATCCTGACCATAGCAATTAGATTTTATGTCTGGGGTGTGTTTATGTGGCTAAGGCTATGAAAATGAAGGGTATTCTGATAAAAAAAAATATATATATATGCCAAGATAGAATTGTCAGGATGAGGAGTTCATGCATTCTCTTAGGATCAGTACAATTTTTGTAACTGATCTTTTTGCCTTCAAGTAGTTCTGGACCATGGCTTCCCTGGAACACAAGAGCTTGAATCTTGTCTGTATCATACCTCATGCCATGGAAACTCTCCTATACTTGGTACTCAGTATATGTTTGCTTAATTTAAATTTCTGTTTGTGTTGAAAACTGACTGGTAGAAGTGATGTTTTACACTGATAAGATTTGCGCTATGGTAAGAATGATTCAGGAGTTACTAAAGATGAGTATTAAATTCTGTTTCTTGATTCTTTATTCATTCATTTAATGGACTTATATTAAATGGGTACCTCTCCAAATATTTCACATTATTGAGAAAGTTGAGTGCAGTGCCCAACAATAGGGGCCTTTGTCCAGGTCTGTTTTAACTTGTGCCATAGTTGTGTCACTTCTTTTCTTGATATTAAAATAAGAGAAAAAAGCATAGTTTAATAAGAAATTTAGAAGATGATAATCAGTTTAGGAGTCACAAGAATTTCCACTTATATGTTGTGAACTAGACTATCCAATTCTGAATTTGGGAAAAAATATGAATTTATTTTTGAGATAATAAAAATCAGCTTTTTTTGATTGCTTATGAAAATATTACTTTTGAGTTTTAGGGAGCTCTCTAGCCAGGTGATAGTTTTTTAAGCCATGGTATGATTTTGTTTGGGTGGCTCATTAATAGTGTTATGACTATAAATGAAAGTTATTATTAGGTATAATTTTAGATGGAGCTTGTATTTTTATCTTACTGATGAACATGGTTCATGGAATTATGTAAAAGAAAACAAAGTAAAAGTGAAATACACATCTATGTTATTGAAATTGGTGAAAAAATTTATTTTGCTTATTCCTCCTAAAGACAATATTTTCCTTTTAAAATGCAGTCAGGTGTAAGACCAGATGAGTCTTCTGAATTTACTTATGTGCCAAATATACACACATATATCAGTTTGATCAACTAGTCTTTTTTTTTTTTTTAAGATTTTATATATTTATTTGACAGAGAGAAAGAGATCACAAGTAGGCAGAGAGGGAGGGGGAAGCAGGCTCCCCACCGAGCAGAGAGCCTCATGCAGGGCTCGATCCAAGGACCCCAGGATCATGACCTGAGCCGAAGGCAGAGGCTTAACCCACTGAGCCACAGGCGCCCCCAGTCATTATTATTATTACACGTTTCCATTTTATCTTCCTAAGCACAACACTAATTTAAGATATTCCCAGATAAACTGAAATGAAAAAATGGTGTTTCTTTTTTGAATTTCTTATATTGTTACAATGTTTCCTTAGAATTTGTGTTTGAGTGAACAAAAAGCTTCGAAGTCCAGAGACTATCAGTGTGCCATTTAATGAAGTCAGTGATTTACAACTTTAAAAAATAATTTTGGTTCCAACGGCATAATCCCTTAGAGGAGTCTCTGGCATCTATGAGTGTTCAGTTTCTCTCACCTTACCGATTATTCTTGATTATTGATAATTCAGTCTCTCTCACCTTACTGTTATTTTTGAATTTGCAATTTTATTGTTACTAACTCTAGGCAAATATTTTGGTTGGAGAAAGTGAGATTTCTCTTTGGGAAGATCCATGAAGTGTTAGTTTAATACAATAAACTGTTTTGTGACTTTCAAATAAATATTGATGGCGAGGAAGGATTCTTTGCCTTTGGTGGTGTTTAGTATTTTGTGATTTAGTCTTTCTTGACTTTTGTATGACAGCATAATTAAAATTATTTTAAAATTCCAGTGACAATTATTTTTTGCTATGACAATTTGATAAGCAGCAAAGAACATTAAAATGAAGTATTTATTATGGCTTTGAAAAGTTAGAAACTAACTTGCATTTGGTTGAGATTCTAATTTAAAAGCAAAAACCAAAACAAATTCCTAGGCTTCCTTTTATGTGTTAAGTATGGATATTTTAAGAGGGTTATCAGACCCATAATTTAATGTCTCATGAATACTGGCATACATAATTGTTTATGTGTAAATAGTTTCCACCCCTCCCCCGACCTTAAAAAATAGATGACTACTAGAGGAAGGGAGTAAGTAGATGATCTCTGAAGGTCTCATGCGTCTTATATTTTGGGCACCACTTTAAGCACTTTTCCTACCCGTTACTAGTCCTGTTAGTCTTAAGAAAAAAAAAATGTAGTGGGGCACCCTGTTGGCTAAATGGTAGAGCATGAGACTCTTGATCTCTAGGGTGTGAGTTCAAGCCCTACATTGGGCCTAAAGCTTACTTAAATGGTGGGGAGAAGCACCTGGGTGGCTCAGTCCTTAAGTGTCTGCCTTTGACTCAGGTCGTGATCCCAGGGTCCTGGGATTGAGCCTCATATAAGGCTCCCTGCTCAGCAGGAAGTCTGCTTCTCCCTCTACCACTCCCCCCTGCTTGTGTTCCCTTTCTCACTCTCACACTCTCTCTCTCTCTCTCTCTTTCAAATATATAAATAAAATCTTTTTAAAAAGATGGTGGGGGAAAGAAAGGTAATAATAACACTAATAATAATGAAAAAAAGTAACCATAGGAGTAAACTGGTAATATTTTACAGTAGAAATTCCTAGTGCTTAGAGATTCATAATTGTGAGGTATATTAAAAATAGGAGTTTCATGTATAATCAACCCATTTCTACTGGGCCCCCATGATAGGCCATACATTGCATCAACTTCTGACTCTAGTTAATAAAACAGGCAAGTACCCTCTTGCTATGCCAGTTCCAGTCTTTGGGAGCTAAGGATAAGTAAGTAAATGCATATGACTAACACCAGAGTTAGGATCGTTTCCTAAAGGCCTCTTTGAAGTTGGGTCATTTTAGCTGAAATCAGTAAGGTGAGAGAGATCAAGTGAATGGAGTCGGGGGCAGGAAGGGCAGTTGAGGCAGAAAGGATGGCTTACATAAATGTTCTGAATGGTAGAGAATGCAGAGTTGTGATCTTGAGTAGAGATAGCTAGAAAAAAGCATCATCGAGGATGAAGATTTGTAAATAACCTTCATAAACATTGATATTTACTCTAGAATTACCACCTAACTTTAATGGACTTGTTTTCTGATAAGTTTGTTATGTGAGTGAAAATAGAGGTAGCATCACTAATTAGAGCTGCAGAAGTTGCAGTTAATTTGCTCTCTGTCATTTCTAGTGAACAAACGATTATTTCTCTTCCTTTTGTACTCATGGCACTTGTAGGTGACTGTAATGCTTCATTTCACCACAAGTAGTTTCTGGGATGCCCATGAAAACATGAATGTGAATATCATTTGTTTGCATGTGTTCAGGTGGAAGTACATTGAGAATATATTTTTTGGCCATATTGTGATTCTTAAAACTTTTTGTTTTGGGCTCCCTGGGCATCTCAATACGACTTATATGACTCTTTCACATCACTGTTGCTTGCTTATGTTAATTCTGTCATGGTTTTCAAATTAAGTAATATTTCAAGGACAAAGAGAATAATACTAGGAACAATCATCCAATCTTGCCGAATCTTAATATGTAGCCTTATTTACTTTTAGTTGTATATCCCTAAGGGTCCACGCAAAGCATCCAGTATACTCTGCTTTGATTCCATTATCTTCCATAAGTTCTCAGAGAAAACTACCATTTTGAATTTGGTATTTGTTATCTTAAATAGGGTTTTATATTTTAATTACACCAACACATAAGAATAAGCAATATAAAGTATTGTTTTGAACTTGAATCCATTAGGATACGTGTATCTCTACTTCATTCATCTTAACTGTTGTATAGGTTGGTTTATTGTATGGCTGTTTCATAAATGTACCAGATAATTTATACATTCCCTAGGTAATGACCATTTAGTTTCCAGGTGTCATTTACTCTTGACTTCTATTTTTTGTTTATTAGTTTGTTTTTCTTTTGCTTCATTTTTCCTCTACCCTGAATTTAATGACTCCTTTTAAAAAGTTTTTTTTTTTTTGGATGATCATCTTACCTTACAGATAAACACCAAAGTATCTTAATTTTTTATTCATTTGACTAATATTATCAAAATAGATTGGAATAGATTACAGTTAGTCCATCTCAAAATTAATAATTTCTTTTTTAACAGTGGTAAAAAAATTAGCCAAATGTTTATATACTTAGAAAGATCCTGTTGGTATGTTTTTCTTGGGAGAGCCAATCAATATTCTTAATCACCACCTTTTAAATTTTTTATAATAATAAAGGTTTCTTAGGTAGATTTTAACAGACATACTCAATTTATGAATGCCATATGATTATATTTATAAGCCAGTTAGCATGTTTAACTAAAACATGCCTTTTTGATATGCAAATTAATGAATGTTTAAGATTTGTTCAAATAATAGGTCTTATCTTTTCTTCTGCAAGAAACACCACACATCACTTAGGTGAATTATAAAAGCTGCTATACAGTGCATAATCAGAAGTAAATAATTATTCATTCTGCATGATTAGAAAAATCATAATGAACTGTGTTTGAGGTTAAATTTACAAGACACCTAAAAGTTATTGAACTCTAATAAAACTTGTGCCTCCAGTTCTTAAATTACCAAATGTAGTTCTTTGAATTGTTTCATATCTGTTTGATTAAAATCACGTTGTTCTTTTGGCTTGGAGTCACAAAAATTAATGACATTATCTTCTCAGAAAAGAAAAGGGGGGGTGAGGTTTTCAGTTGAGGCTTTTATCAGTGAAGCACTTAGATGTCTGCTAAGAAATGTTAGACTTCAGGATCCTCTGGGGAGGATTATCCCCAAATAAACAAATCTGGAATTTTTTGGAGTGTGAAGCAGGATTGCTTCGTGATTGGCAAAGTTAATTTTAGAATAGTTATTCTTAGAAGCAACAGATTTCAGCCATTGCCGCATTAAAATGTCACAGTTTCTTTTTGCCAAAAGTAAAACACATACCATTCAAATTGTCCTTCACTTCCACATACATTAGTTAACTAACATCTACCAATAGTGTGCGAATTACTAGGCTTTGTCTGTGTTGATAATTACGTTTTCAATTTAAAGTTGTATTTGTATACAGATATACTCTCTGTCTTGTGATTCAGAGAGTTCTAAAGGAAATTTAAGTAGGTTATTCAGCTTAATGTTACATAACATTCATGAACAATTTATCATTTTATGTGTATTAACTAATATCACTATAATTTCTTAATGAGGAGAGTAACCATCAAGTAAATAAACCATTAAATTGAGGACAAATGTATCAGCAGATCTAATTTACACTATACCAAACCTGTTAAACAAAAGAGAGTTGAAAACTAAGATTTATATTTATTTATTTATCTATCTATTTTTTGCCTTATGAAAGCAAAATTTATTTTAGCTAGAGGTGAAAAATCTTGACTTTTATAAGGAATGACTTTATATAGTTGTCAATAAGGAATTTATTCAGTACATATTGACTGTGCACTTACGTTATGACAATTACTTTAGAAGGCACTTTAGATTACTGTTTTGATTCTGCAGTTGAAAGAGCTTTATGCCAGAGATTTTAATTAAAAAGTAAATTAAATAATTAATAATAAAATAAATAATAAAATAAATAAATAATAATTAAATTAAACAAATAAATAAATTTAAAATAATTAAATTAGATTAATAAATTAATTAAATTAATTTATTTGCTTGATATCATGAAGTGGCAGAGATAGAATTCAAACCCAGATCTTTCCAGTTCCAACGTCTCTGTCTTTTTTATTTACCTAACCTACTGCTTTGTTTGTGTGTATGGTGGAGGGGTGGAGGGGTGGCAATGGGGTGGGGGTAGTTATATAAAGGATAGGAAAATGACCATTCAAGTAAAATGCAGCACTTGATTCTAAGATCACTAATATAATTTGTATTGAATGGTTGGATGATGGTGTTTGGAATTTTAATAAATTATTGTACAAGTTATGATATTTTCAATGATTTAGATAAATATTGGCATTTTATTTGTTTATGGTCATAAGATACATAAATATAAGTCTGATCCTAAGGGCATTTTAGAATCTACAGCCATCGTACCTAATAATTACTCAATGGCACAACAGGTATTATCTGGTAAATCGATTTATTTATTATAATTAACTTTTTTAACTAAAGTAAAAGTCCCAACTGAAATTGGTTGAGGTTTAGCATACCTATGCATTTACTTTTACTATCTTATTCACATGTCACAGTTCAGAGAATTCAGAATGAAAGTGTTATTTGTAGTTTTGTAGACTAGATAGCATTGGCAAAGTAATTGTGGTATTTTTTTTTCTGAGACCTAAAAATGGAGTCACTTAGTCTATATTCTTAATATACTTTAATTACTAAGGTTATATTTCAGTCCTCTGTAAATTTTATGTATAGGTTTTAGATAGAATATGCCATGTAAAAGTTAACATACTGGTAATAGATATTTCCATTTTGTTGTATACAACTAGTCTTACTTAAGTGCAAAGCCCAATAGAGTGTAGCTTTGGTATATTTTATCTGACACAGTTTTTAAGAAAATTTGTTCTTAACCCTAGAGCAGATTCTTGAACATTGGGTCCCAAAATAGGGGACTGATGTATATATCATGCTGTAAATGGGAGGATAAATTTATAGTCCTTTAGTAAGAAAACATAATGCTAAAGATCTTGCATAGTAACAAAATATACCCAGAGATTAATGCTAGCAATGAGATAGATGATATGCCTATGTTCCTTTTAGGAAGTGACACCTGGGCCAAGCACAGATGCCAACTTTTTCTGTCTTCTGAACCTCATAATGCTATCTGTGCTGCATCAAAGACTTGGTTACCATTTCCACTTTGGATCTTTCATATTTACTTCAGGAACTTATCTCTTCTCTCTGGTTCTATAACACATACCCTTGAGGACCTCAATTGTTCCTGGACCAAGTCCACAAACTGAATCTCTGATATACCCTCACACTTAATATACTCCCTCCATTGCAGATGTTTGTGCATATCTAAAACAGAGATGTCATTGACTTCAGAAACAGGAGAACAATGATGGTTTAAACAATGATGGATTAAAAACATGGGGTTTGGGGCTACATGGAACTTTGCTTATCACTGACTTTAGGAAAGAATGAAGCTTTCATTGAAGTTTACAGTTTTCTCAGCAATATCCAGGAGGTTGTTAATTCCCCCAGACATTAACAATTATACAAAAAAGGGAAAGCATAGGTTCTTTATACTTTTTTACTTTTTTTGGGCCACACAACCAAGGAAAAATCATGATACTTTACAAAAGATTGTTACTTAAAATAAATCGTAACAATGATAAATGTTGAAAATACATTGTATACATGTCTTTCTCCTGAAGAACAAAAGGAGTTCTCAAGTAACTTCTGGCTCTGGCTTTTTCTAAATATAGCTTTTGCATGGCTTCTCCGTGTCTATAACCATACCCCAGTGACATTTTTGTCTTCTGAATTCTTCTTTGGTGACATCCTTATACCCTGCCATACAGTAGCCTCTCTGCCACCAGGATATAAATTCTGTACCAGTAAGAACCTAGATATTCTTTCCTTGTTTTTATTCAAGCACAGAACAGAGTAGACTTCTTTTCTAAAGAATGGATATACGGTTCACGCTGAAATAAACAAGTGAAATCTGTGTGTTTGTCCAAGGGCTAGAATTAGTCTGGGGCTTTGTTAAACCACTGCTGGAGGGTCCTGGACAGTGTGCTGTTAATATGCCTGATTGCAGCCCCTGTGTTTTCATCCTTCACCTTCTGGGCTCAGTGGTGGTGAATTTTAGGAACCTTTTTTGGATGCCCAGTATGGGAAGCACTGGTCAAATATCTTCCAGTCTTCTCCAGTCTCCTTGCCACAGGAAATAGTGAGTGTGTGATGTATTGGATATTCAAGTTAAAAAAAAAAAAAAAAAAGGTGGATTGAAATTGACACTGAAATTGGATATTCAAGTAAAAAAAAAGATTTAATTAAAATAAAAACTGAGGTCTACTCTCCTTTTTAGAAGGAGAATAATTAGGTTGATTTTAGTTTAGTTGAAGAAGAGATGTCTCAGTGACCTAGACAGCCTTTTAAGCCTTAACTTCCAGCTACTTACTATTTCTTATCAACACTGTAGAATTAAGTCACTTGTCGCATGTTGGACAGTGAAACCTCAACACAATTACTATTGAGTAATCATAATGGTAAATCATAGTACTGAGACATAGAAGAAATTTAGATCAGCTAGTCCAACGTACAGTCTTACCTTCTTTTACTCTACTCCTGTTTCTTTGGAGTGTGAATCTGAAGAGTATAGATGGTTGGAAATGAAGGCGACTCTACCTTTATCTCAAGATTGTCTTAATTGAACTCAAACTGTGATACCTGTTTAATGAACTGCCTGTTTTCCTTTAGTTAGCTGTATTGGTCACATGTGGCCCTACTCTTTAGAAATCCAAATTAGAAAGGACATTGCTCTCTGATTCCTTTTGAATCCTATAAAACACTGGAAACCATTTCTTTTTCTTATGATTATGGTGAAGCTTCTGTATAATTAATTCTTCCTTCTATTCTTATAGCAGAGTTTTCTCTGGCAAGTGATGAGCTGAAGTTCAAAGCTTGAGTTAAAAAGGCATGGGCAAGTGAAGGGCATCCCAGGGTAGGTGGGGTTGTAGTGCAAAAGCAAAAATTCACAGCATTCATGTGTGTGCTCTTGGAAGGCACTCTTGTTAACCATACATGCTTTCTTTCCTTTCAGGGCCCCCTTGTCAGATTGTTCCACAACTGTTCTTCCATTTTATACCCCCCCCCCCAATACATACCTATTATATTGGGGAAGAAAGTGCCAGAATTTTCCAGCCTTAAGCTCAACATCTGAAGAGTCTTTGCCTCAGTCCTGCCCTCAGGCATAAAAACAGATAGGAGAATAAATTATTTTAAACCTATGACCAAGGAATGAAACCCCCCAAAATAATTTTTAGCCAAGATAAGTCAGTCTGTTGTGTGAAAATAGTTTATATTTTCTATTAATTATATTATTCAATCCAATTTTATTCTTTCCTTTGTTTGAGATTCTTTTTCATTAAACAGTGCATATCCAAGGAAGTAGAATTACTAGTTAGGTAAATCACTGATGCAGATTTACTTGGCCTGTGGTGCTGTGTTCTTTCTATTGCTGACCCTTAACAGATTTCAGATATATCTAAAATGGGCTTTATATCCATTCCTAAATGAAATGTATGCCAGAACTGTAATATGTTAACTCTCTCTGTTTTATTTTTCCTCTTTAGTGTACACTTTTTTTGTGAAGTTATTCTCAATGAGTTCTAACCAATTATCATTTTCTTTCATAAGCTCTGTAGAAAAGAAAAAGTTTGTCATTGTTTCCCAGTTTTGCAGTATAGAAATAATGCTTACATTTAACCAAGAAATAAAAAGAGATATTACACTAATTAATGGTAGGAACTGGAAGAATCTTGTTTTTTTTTTTTTTTTTTTTTTTTTTAAGATTTTATTTATTTATTTGACAGAGAGAGACACAGTAAGAGAAGGAACACAAGCAGGGGAGTGGGAGAAGGAGAAGCAGGCTTCCCGCAGATTGGGGAGCACAATGTGGGGCTTTATCTCAGGACCCTGGGATGATGACCTGAGCGGAAGGCGGATGCTTAAAAACTGAGCCACCCAGGTGCCCTGGAACTGGAAAGAATATTTTATTACTCTATTTCATGAAAGACCGTAACAAATAACTATAAATATTAAAGTGCTAAAGTGCCATTTGTTAGTGTTCTTACAAATGGCAGAATATTTTACTATGTTCAAAAAGTTATCCAGACATTTTATATTTTTTGGTGAAAAGATTCAAAACCAGTATAAAATTTGGTGTGTAAAATTTATGTGTATTTGTGTGTGTGTGTGTGTGTGTGTGTGTGTATTGTTCTGTTGTTTTAAACTAATTCCAATATTGGGAATATGTGAATTTCTTATTTATAACATAACCTCTAAACTAATTATTTTTTAGTTGAGCACCATTGTTGGCACAAGTTCCGTTTTTTTTTTATGTATATGTATATATGTTATATACATATTATATATATATTATATATACACATACACCATATATATACACATATATAAGCATAATGTATAACATGCACATACACACAGAGCCAGAAAAAAGTAATTAAACAGACAATATTATTTAATATAATATAGTAGACTTTACAGTAGTGTGTCTTGTATGAATAGCCTGAAAGAGATAGTATAAAGATAGTATAAGATAAACCTCTGCAAAAGGCTTTAGTATGTTGACAGTCCTAGTATTTTCACTACTAGATTTAGTGACAGTAGAAGGAGGAAGGATGGTTGGGAGTGCTTTATGGAGAGTGTATCATTTCTAATTCTAGACTTAGATCAGTATATTCCTAAAATGTATGTAATCCTAGCATATTTGCAAGTATATTACACATCAAAATGGAGAGTAACCACCATTCTACTCTGCATCTGTTAGACTTTTTTAGATTCTGTATATAATCGCATTGGACACCTTAAATATACACATTTTTTGTTAATTGTATCTCAGTAAAGCTAGAAAATTAAATGAAAACAGAAAGTTAAAAAAAAATACTGTGTATACTATAATCCACATTCTATGGTTTGCCTCTTCTTTTATTTTGTTTCTTTATCCAGGTATTTTTTTTTCTTTCACAATCCTTGTTTGGCACCCCCTAGCTTCCAGCCTCCTTTCTTGTGTCCATCCCTTCCCTTCACTCTCTGGCTAATTCTACTCTCCCTCCTACCCCTTGGTCATCAAAGTGTTGCCACTAAACATTCAGTGATGTTCCTTTATCTATAGAGGAGATTTCACATTTCATAGCTTAATATTTATATCTGTTACATTTTTATTTAATTTACAGGCTTAGCATTTATGTAAGCTATTCAGTGTGTAAAATTTACCAATACAACTTCCCAGGTGTATTTCATTGTTCTCTAAATACATTTTGTGCTTTCCCACCGGGGCCTTTGTTCACATGCCTCTTGGTGTCTCTTCTGCCCTCTTTTTTGAGTTCTGTTTATTCCTCAAGGACCAATTTGAATTCCTCTTCTTTTCTGGAATAGTTGGTGACTGGTACAGCTCATTATTGCCTTGTCCTGTGTGTCTAGAGTTATTTTGACGCATTTACTTCCTTCATATATGCCATCCAAAATTCTAAAAAAGTCAAAGGTGTTCTGCAGATACATAAAGTTTACAATTCACTGTTAGGACCTACACTTGTAAGTTGGACTAGACTATTAACTCTGCAAGCAAGATTTTTGCTTTCCTTTGGTGTCCAACACAGGACCTTATAGGTAACAGTTGCTGAATTTTTATTTTACTTACTTTATTAGTAACAACACACAGATAGATATGGTTGTAGGTGGTACATCTGAAAGATAAGGGTACCTTCTATGTTCACTTTGCAGTTATTTATCGAAAAGGATGATATTTCTTCCCAAAATTAGACATCAGTTAATTACTATTAATTATTAATTAAATGAATTATTTTCTGGAGGATATTAAGATGTTTATTCAGATTATCTTAATTATCAGATTAGTAAACAGGAAAAGTTTTGATCCTCTAAGTAATCCAGGCCATAGATGTCAGGAGCCCCTATCCCCGAAATTTGAATGGTGCTTTTGACTTCTTTATGAGGTGCTTGAGAGACACTTACTTTAGCTGAATAAACCTAACCTGTCTGATTTGTATTTCCTTAGACAAATACTCCCATTCATTTCTATAATAGCAGTGGTGTGTAAATATGAGGTAATTTGGAAGAGTTCTTTCTCGTACTTATCATATCTTTTTCATATTATGATTTTATCAGCAAATGATATTAATCCAAGTTGTCATTTATTATAAATAGTGAGATTGGAGGAAAATATATTCAGAAAATATTGAGTAGGCAAAGCCGTAAAGAGAATTTTTATTGGTTAAACAAAGAAGAGTCTATCCCATGTCTTATGGCATACAGTATGTGTAGTGAAGATGTTCAACTTTTCCTAGTATGCCAGACCAGTTTTCAAAGGATGGACCATGCTCTAGAGCTTTTGTTGGTCATTGAGGTCTAAGAATATTTTCCTTTTATTTACAAGGACAAACTGCTCTGTTTTCTAAAGCAATTTGAGGCAGTTTCAATATAAAAAAAAATGAAATGTGTTATTTAGACTTGTGGATCTGGCACGAGATTATTCTGGGTCACAGTTTGTAAAGCATGATGGTGAACAACCAGAGGCGGAAGCACTTTAACCTATGAAAAAGAATTATGTTTCGTATGCCAAAAATGAGTGGGCCTTTGCATTTATTTTTTAATGTTCATTTACTTTTATTACCCTCACTGATTTACTGTATTATGGTGAAAATAGTGACAGCATAAGTCAAATTAGAGGCTATTGATGTGCTGAATTTTATGGACAGTCTTGCCTGTTTTTCCATTAGAGGTGATATGCAGTCCTAGCTTACCCACATGTGCCAAACATTGCTCTCTCAAAACTGTTTACATGTATGAATTCTTTTACTTCTTACACACCGTTTGAGGTGCATAGTATCATGATTCCCATTTTGAAGATGACGAAACTGAGTTAGGAGGCTGGTAACTAACTCGTACTGGTCATTCAACTAGTAATTGTTGGAGTCAGGGTTCAAGTCCAGCCATGCTGCTGTGTTCACTTACACAGCAACAAAGTTTCTGCAGCACAGAGTGCAAACCTGGACTCAAAATATAGGTTTTGCCTTGGTTATATCATTTAATCATCAGCAAAAAGCAGAGATGTTGCTCTTATCCAACAAATTTTTCAGAAGGGTTATGTTGTGTAAAGATCACATTAGTTACAATAGACTAGTGTGTTCTAGAACTTACCAAGTGTGAATCATAGTCTTTTTACATACTAGAAATGTGTCAAGAGGATGGAGTTAAGGAATTTAATTTAGGATATGTTCAATACCATAGTTTTTTTTTAAACAAATGTGTCTGTGCTGCAAGTGGTGGAGAGCTCACTTAATAAATAGGCATGCCTTCTTTATGGAGGATAAGATTTTATGTGTGGACTGTATAATCAGGGTCTATTAGACATTTATAAGAACCCCATTGACCAACAAAGGAATGGACTTTTTTCTAAGTGGCAAAGAAGCATATTCAAGATGTATCATATCATGGGTCACAAAATAAACCTCAACAGATTGAGAAGAATTTATATCATATAGGGGTGTGTTCTCTAACCATGTGGAAGCAAAGTATTTTTAAAAATTTCCAAACATTTTGATACGAAATACATATCTAAATAATGGATAAGTCAAAGTGAAAGCCTTAAGGGAAATTAAAAAGAAAAAAAAAAAAACCACACATTGAACTGAGTGAGTTTGAAATACAACATATGAACATTTGTGAGACTCACCTAAATCAACAGAGTGAAATTTATAATACTAAATGCATAGATGAGAAAAGAGGAAAGTCTCATATTAATAACCTAAGCTTCCATCTCAAGAACCTAGAAAAACAGAGTAGAATAAAGGAAAACAAGAAGGAAAGAAATAATAAAGAGCAGATACCAGTGAAATTCAAAACCAAATAATAGAGAAAAGGAAACCAAGAGCTGGTTTTTTATAAAGTTCAACAAAATTTTCAAACCTCTAGCAAGGCTGACAAAGAGAGGAGACACAAATTGCCAATATAAGTAATGACACAGGGGATATCATTACAGACCCCACAGACATCAAAAAGATAATAAAGGAATGCTACAGTTACCTCGGTACACATAAATTTGATAACTTCAGTGGAATAGAATAATTTCTTAAAAACTGCAAACTGCCATAACTCATTCAACATGAAATAGGTAATTTGAGTAGCCCTATAACTATTAAGGAAATTGAAATTGAATTTGTCGTTTTAGAACTCCCAGAAGGAAATTTCGAAATCTATATGGTTTTTCTAGATAATCTTGGGAGAATTAACACTGATTCTATACAGTCTTTTCCAGAAAATAAAAGAGGAGGGGACATTTTTGAATGCATTTTGTGAAGTTAGCATTATTGTGGTACCAAAAGAAAACCAGTACAAAAAAATTTTTTTTCACACCAGTCTGTTCCATCAATATATACATTAAAATCCTTTAAAAATATATTAGCAAAGAGAATTCAGCAACATACAAAGAGAATTATACCATCTATAAAATGTTTGATGGTTTCTTTAAAAACTGAACACATAGCTAATACATAACCCAAGTGTTATACTCCTAGGCTCTTAATCCAGAAAAATGAAGACTGTGTTCATACAAAAATCTGTAAACAAATGTTTATAGCAGCTTTTTTATAATAGCCCCAACTTGGAAACAATCCAGACGTCCTTTAAGAGGTAAAGAAACCATGCTACATCCATATCCTGGAATACTCAGAAAAAGAAAAATTTCCAGAGAATTATGCTGAGTTAGGAAAAAAAAAAAAAAAATCCCCCAAAGATTTCATACTGCACAGTTCCATTCATATAACCTTCTTAAAATGACAAATTATAGAGATGGGGAGCAAATGGACATTTGATTGGATTTGTATCAGAGTATCCAGAACCTTAGCCTGAGAATATGACCTGGGTTCAGTTGGATTCTATCATTAGATTTGGGAGTTAACTTTGTGGGCTGATCCCAGACAAAGTGATAAATCAGGTAATTCTGTTTTTGATGCCACTCCTCCTGTCCTTTTCTCAGCATCTCCATTCACTCCCTACCCCTGCCACTATCCTCGTGAGCCTGGGCTCTCAAGTGACTACTATCTCTGAGAGGTATAGGCATTAGAGATAATGGCTTAAGGGTGTTTTTATCTTCCAGTGGGTTCACGGTTGGCTGAGAATTTCTCTGAAGCCTGAAAAACTTTAAGGATTTGTAATGGCAGATAGCGAAGAGGGACATTTTGTTTAGGGGGGCCTTGCAGTGACTCACACACCATGTTTTAGGCACGGCTGCCAACTCTGGGGCATCCTAAGTTAATCCTGACAGCGCTTTCCGCATACTGGATCTGGGTTGTCTAAGTTCAAGTTTTTAAAATGAATGTACTGCTTCCCCCCACCACCGTTCCCCATCCAAAAGTAATATTCAGTAGTCATCTAAAATTCCCGTGAGGAATAGGCACATTTTTAACAAACAGGCAATGAAAAAAAAAGAACTTTGGAGTGACATTTCCATATTACTTGTTTTTAATTCAAGTGATAACTCCAATGATTTTTGATTATGGTACCTAGAAACTTCTATCAGTGAAGTACATACTTTAAAATTGTTTTCTTCACTGAACCAAAGGCATTTGTTCTAATATGGCACGTGATTTAAGTCTTCCTGGTAAAAAATGGTTTTTAAGGGACTTGGTAGTACAATTGAATGACCTTCTTACATAATTGAAACACACGTTTTTCCTTCAAGCCCTGGCCTTGTTTTTCAAAATGCAGAGGCAATTGAATATTTGTTACAAGCAAATCCACATGTACAAATTCTGTATCGTTAAGTGGGAGTAAAAAAATGAAGAGAGGAAATTTGGGAGCACTTTCTTCCTGAGACTGTTTGGCAAAACTCATCCAAACTGGCAGCTGATTAGAGGTTTTAGCTCTTGCAAATCACTTCAGTCCTTACTTGTGAGATTACACCATTCTTACTCAGTAATTCTCAAAATCAGAGTTTTATTCCTCCAAATCCCTCATCCAAGTGGCAAAGTACTAGGGGAAAAAGTCCGTTTTCTTCAGTTGGCTGGAGAGAGTATGATTCTATTTCCATAGCTATTTTTGGCTCATCAGTCCTTGGATATATTTTGAAATAAGTGTTGTTTTCCATACTAATATTTGGTTGGCAAGATATTTTCTAGCTTTCAGACATGGATTGGCATTAAAGAGACGGATATTTTCTCTTTCTAAAATCTCTCATTCCACAAGTCATTATTTAGTGGGGAGAACTACATTTATTTTATTTTTTTAAGGTTTTATTTATTTATTTGACAGAGCGAGCTCACGAGTAGGCAGAGAGGAAGGCAGAGGGGGACACAGGGGAGGCAGGCTCCCTGCTGAGCAAAGAGCCCGATGCATGGCTCGATCTCAGGACCCTGAGATCATGACCTGAGCCGAAGGCAAGGCTTAACCCACTGAACCACCTAGGCACCCCGAGAACTACATTAATATGCATACATATTTGAATTCTTTTCAGAGAAGCAAGGTTCTGTATTTAAAAAAAATAGATAGTAATCATTATTTTCTGTGAAACTAAAAATGGGTTGTTTGGATCTGCATATTTCATTGCTCATCAAAGCATCATTTATACAAGGGACTTACAGTATATATATAGATTTACTTCTCTGATTGGTTCAGAAACTCTGTACATAAGTTTATTTCTCAGAAACTAAAATATAAGTGTCTGTAACCCCACTAATATGCCTGCGTAAGAAGGCAACAATGATAGGAGGACATAATATTTTGCATTTAGCACAGGGCTAAGAACTATTATTTATCTGACGGTGGGGGTGAGGGGAGAAATGTCAGTGAGAATATAAGTGTTCCAGGTCTAAGTTTATCAGGAAATATGTTAATTTTAAAAAATAGCTTTCAGAATATTTTAGTCTTCAAAATGAAAATAATAGTAAATTTGTAGGTTCTCTTGACTCCTCTAGAAATGCGCGTCTTCCCTTTGTATTCATCACAGGGCTTTGTGTCACTAAATTATGAGACTTTAGATCTGGGGAAGCACCTTAATGAAAGATAAATTAATACTGAGGAAGCTAAGACCTACCACGTTTAACTGCCATGCCCAGTTACACAGATTATTCAGAACTTTTGATTTGAAGGGGATGATATTTTCTGTTAATACAGAATATTTATTGTTGGTTGAAAACGTTCTGGAATGCAGTCATGCTGGTCGCTTCCTAACTGATGAATTATTTAAGGGAAGTTAAATTTATATGTCACCTTCCATTTGCTCATCTGCTTCCTGGATTTCTAACTCTGTGTATTATGAAATCTTTATGTATTTAGCACATGACAACCAAGAGATCACATTATTTTGTATAGATAATATCTATGACTTCATGAGTAAAAGTTCAGATTGCTGACTTTCTGTGTTAATTTGGGAAAATTGGCTGCACATTTTACATGAACACAAATGACTAATTATTCAGGAACTGAAACAATAATGGAATTTAGAGTGAGGTCTCCTTACTCTGCAAACACTGGGTAGGTGATTCCGAAGGCAAGAAGGATTTCAGACAAGCAAGGAAAGATGACTGACATGATCTGAAACCATGGTACACCACATTTGGCCTCTGTGGCCTCAGGTCATTAGTGCTTCAGCTGCTTGTCCTGCCTGCTTTCCCTCCTGCTCCTGCCAGTGGTGATCGCACTGGGTTTTGGAGTGAACCATGCCAAATCTTTCTTTCAAGAGGTGGACCGGTTATGTTAAATACTGAGGAGAGACTTTGAAAAGGGCTGGGTGTTGTGGTCAGCAAAGGTTGGCAGAAGATGAGCATGGAACATTATCTATAGCAGTGTGTGGTTTGAGGCCTGAGCCAAGGGAGCGTTTGGAGAGGTGACAGCCTAAATGGGTGTGGTGAGTTAATAAAAGAAGAGGGAGACCACCCTTTCACTCAGGTGAAAAGAAGTACGAAGCTATAGAGGCACAAGAGAGCCCAATATGTTCTAGAATATGAATATTTTAGAAAGACTGGAGAAGGGTTGCCAGGGTGTGGAGGTGGAGAGATGAAAAAGAATGCTGGTGAGATAGAAAAAGCCACCTCAAAAATGGCAGAGTAGAATTCAGACAATTCAGAAAGCTTCAGCACATTCAAATCTCTCTACCCTGAATATGTAATGCAAAGTAAAAATTATACTAGTCTTTAAATAAAACGTAAAACTTATGTATATACTGAAATGAGGTTCTGTACAGATTTGGGTTGTAGAATTTTAGACAAATAACTCAGCTGTGAACTTGACTCTTTTCCTCATACATACTTGATCTCCTAGTGTGTAATACAATTCTACTGAAGGAGCTTATAAATCATAATAAGATTTTGGATATTATCCTGAAGAACCAGAGTGATATAGAAGGATTTTCACTAGGGATTTTTATAATCACTGTTGATTTTTTTTAAAAGATTATCTTGACAGCATTGTGGACAATAGCCAAGAAGAGTTGGAGATATGTTAGAACCCCTTTGAAGAAGGCAACAAAGTTCTCTGTGATAAGTAAGGGCAGCTCCCCTCAGGCAGTGTCACTGGTGTTGGAAATGAGAAGGACCTGAGGTATTCCTGAGAGAGGACGTGCGGACCATTGAAAGCTGAGGGTAACAAAGAGGGAGGAGCCATAATGAGGCCTGTATTCAAGATGGGAGAAAAATAATGAATCAGTGAGGGGGACGTGCCATGAGTGTTTTTGGAACGTACTGGTGGAATTAACCCTCCAGCCCTTGAATGTATTTGTCTGCTGACACAGATCTGGAGACATCAAGAATTCAAAGCATGGGCAGTGTGTGGGTTGAAAAGGGAAGAGGGTAGTTTCTTCCAGCATTTTACTGGGGGCTTCAAAGACCTGAAAAGGAACATGTTGGTATAGTTTTCTTTCTTTGTATATCCAGTCTCCCCAGTCCAGATGAAACCAGTCGTCATCTTGGCTGTGAAAGTTTTGTTTTCATGTCTGGTGTTGGAAGAGCCTTTCTTCACCCTCCTGTTTTCCCTCAGCATTTCATCTCTTGAACTATTGCAGTTTTGAGGATGTACCTAGAAAGTGCCAGACACAATCTGTGATTCATGAAACAGTACAAGTTGTCGTTTCACCACTCTAATTTTTCAAAACCAAAATTGGAGACAGAAGGAAGTGATCCCCTGAAGAACAGTCTGTGATAGAAAAATTTAGAGGGTGTTCATTATCTACATTTAAAAGGAAATATTTTATGGCATTACATTTTATTTCATGTAAACTGATTCTATAACATTTTATGAGTTATATTTTGATATGATATTGGGAGTAGACATTTGGAATAAAATGTTGAATCGATTCAGCAACTTAAAATAAAATTAAAATAAAATGTCCTAGAACCTATGCAGATCTCTTTTTGAAGTTGTGATGACTGTAGATTTTTTATTTTTAACTCTGCTATAACCATGAATTATCTTAGAATTACATTAACCAAATATTTTATTCAGGATTAACAGTTTGTTAGCTATCTTTGATATATCTCATTCCATTTCTTTGCATGTTTATTGGATCTCATAAATTTAATAACGTTTTAATATTTCTCGTTCAAATAGGACTTCATAGTAAAAGTAGAATGTTTGAAAAAATATAAAGGTTAGTAAGAGAAATGACAAGAATCACCTTTTTTTCTTTTCATTTAAAAATTTATTTATTAATTATATTTATTAACAAATAATGTATTATTTGCCCCAGGGGCACAGGTCTGTGAATTGTCAGGCTTACACACTTCACAGCACTCACCATTTCACATACTCTCCCCAATGTCCATAACCCAACCACCCTCTCCATACCCACCCTCCCCTCAGCAACCCCTGGTCTGTTTTATGAGATTAAGGGTCTCTTATGATCTGTCTCCCTTCCAATCCCATCCTCTTTCATTTTTTCCTTCCCTACCCCTCAACCCCCCAACTCTGCCTCTGAAATTCCTCATATCAGGGAGATCGTATGATAATTGTCTTTCTCTGATTGACTTATTTCACAAAGCATAATACCCTCTAGTTCCATCCACGTCATTGCAAATGGCAAGATTTCATTTCTTTTGATGGCTACATAGTATTCCATTGTATATATATACCACATCACTTTATCCATTCATCTGTTGATAGACATCTAGGTTCTTTCCATAGTTTGGCTATTGTGGACATTGCTGCTATAAACATTGGGGTGAACATGCCCCTTCAGATCACATTTGTATCTTTAGGGTAAATACCCAATAGTGCCCAGTACTAACTGGGTCAGAGGGTAGCTCTATTTTCAACTCTTTGAGGAACCTCCATGCTATTTTCCAGAGTGGCTACACCCACTTGTGTTCCCACCAACACTGTAGGAAGGATCCCCTTTCTCTGCATCCTCTCCAACATCTGTCATTTCCAAACTTGTTAATTTTAGTCATTCTGACTGGTGTGAGGTGGTATCTCATTGCGGTTTTGATTTGTATTTCCCTGATGCCGAGTGACGTGGAGCACTTTTTCACGTGTCTGTTGGCCATCTGGATGTCTTCTTTGCAGAAATGTCTGTTCAAGTCCTCTGCCCATTTCTTGATTGGATTATTTGTTCTTTGGGTGTTGAGTTTGATAAGTTCTTTATAGATGTTGGATACTAGCCCTTTATCTGATATGTCACCTGCAAATATCTTCTCCCATACTGTCAGTTGTCTTTTGGTTTTGTTGACTGTTTCCTTTGCTGTGCAAAAGCTTTTGATCTTGATGAGTCCCAAGAGTTCATTTTTGCCCTTGCTTCCCTTGCCGAGTGATCCCTAGTGATGTTTCTAGGAAGAAGTTGCTGGGGCTGAGGTCAAAGAGGTTGCTGCCTGTGTTCTCCTCAAGGATTTTGATGGATTCTTATCTCCCATTGAGGTCTTTCATCCATTTGGAGTCTATTTTTGTGTGTGGTGTATGGAAATGGTCCAGTTTCATTTTTCTGCATGTGGCTGTCCAATTTTCCCAACACCGTTTGTTGAAGAGACTGTCTTTTTACCATTGGACAATCTTTCCTGCTTTGTCGAAGATTAGTTGACCATAGAGTTGAGGGTCTGTGTCTGGGCTCTCTATCCTGTTCCACTGATCTATGTGTCTGTTTTTGTGCCTGTACCATACTGTCTTAATGATGACAGCATTATAATAGAGCTTGACGTCTGGAATTGTGATGCCACCAACTTTGGCTTTCTTTTTCAACATTCCTCTGGCTATGTGGGGTCTTTTCTGGTTCCATATAAATTGTAGGATTATTTGTTCCATTTCTTTGAAAAAAACCGATGGTATTTTGATAGGGATTGCATTAAATGTGTAGATTGCTTTAGGTAGCATAGACATTTTCACAATATTTGTTCTTCCAATCCATGATCATGGAACGTTTTTCCATTTCGTTGTGTCTTCCTCAGTTTCTTTCATGAGTACTTTATAATTTTCTGAGTACAGATTCTTTGCCTCTTTGATTAGGTTTATTCCTAGGTATCTTATGGTTTTGGGTACAATTGTAAATGGGATTGACTTCTTAATTTCTCTTTCTTCTGTCTTGCTGTTGGTATATAGAAATGCAAATGATTTCTGTGCATTGATCTTATATCCTGTCATTTTACTGGATTCTTGTATGAGTTCTAGCAATTTTGGAGTGGAGTCTTTTGGATTTTCCACATAAAGTATCATATCATCTGCAAAGAGTGAGTTTGACTTCTTCTTCACCGATTTGGATGCCTTTAATTTCTTTTTTGTTTGATTGCTGAGGCTAGAACTTCTAGTACTGTGTTGAATAGCAGTGGTGATAGTAGACGTCCCTGCCGTGTTCCTGACCTAGGTGGAAAAAATCTCTCAGTATTTCCCATTGAGAATGATATTCGCTGTGGATTTTTCATAGACAGCTTTGATGGAATTGAGGAATGTACCCTGTATCCCTACACTTTGAAGAGTTTTGATCAAGAAAGGAGGCTGTACTTTGTTAAATGTCTTTTCAGCATCTATTAAGAGTATCATATGGTTCTTGTTCTCTTTTATTAATATATTGTATCACATTGATTGATTTGCGGATGTTGAACCAACCTTGCTGCCCAGGAATAAATCCCACTTGGTCGTGGTAAATAGTCATTTTAATGTACTGTTGGACCCTACTAGCTAGTACTTTGGTGAGAAATTTCGCATCTGTGTTCATTGAGGATATTGGTCTGTAATTCTCCCTTTTGGTGGGGTCTTTGTCTGGTTTTGGGATCAAGGTAATGCTGGCCTCATAAAATAAGTTTGGAAGTTTTCCTTCCATTTCTACTTTTTGGAACAGTTTCAGGAGAATAGGAATTAATTCTTCTTTAAATGTTTGGTTGAATTCCCCTGGGAAGCCTTCTGGCCCTGGGCTCTTGTTTTTTGGGAGATTTTTGGTGACTGCTTCAATCTCCTTACTGGTTATGGGTCTGTTCAGGTTTTCTATTTCTTCCTGGTTCCATTTTGGTAGTTTTTATGTCTCTAGGAATGTATCTGTTTCTTCCACACTGTCAAATTTGCTGACTTGTAGTCACTCATAATATGTTGTTATAATTGTTTGTATTTCTTTGGTGTTTGTTTTGATCTCTCCTCTTTCATTCATGATTTTATTAATTTGGGTCTTTTCTCTTTTCTTTACGATCAGTCTGGCCAGGGGTTTATCAATATTATTAATTTTTTGCAAGAACCAGCTCCCACTTTCATTAATTTGTTCTACTGTTCTTTTGGTTTCGATTTCATTGATTCCTGCTCTGATCTTTATTATTTCTCTTCTCCTGCTGGGGTTAGGCTTTCTTTGCTGTTCTTTCCCCAGCTGCTTTAGGTGGAGGGTTAGGTTGTGTATTTGAGCCCTTTCTTGTTTCTTGAGAAGGGCTTGTATTGCTATATACTTTTCTCTCAGGAATGCCTTTGCTGTGTCCCACAGATTTTGAACAGTTGTGTTTTCATTTTCATTTGTTTCCATGAATTTTTTCAATTCTTCTTTAATTTTCTGGTTGATCCATTCATTCTTCAGTAGGATACTCTTTGGCCTCCATGTATTTGAGTTTTTTCTAACTTTCCTCTTGTGAGTGAGTTCTAGCTTCAGGGCATTGTGGTCTGAAAATATACAGGGAATGATCCCAGTCTTTTGGTACCGGTTGAGACCTGATTTGTGACCCAGGATGTGATCTATTCTGGAGAATGTTCCCTGTGCACTCAAGAAGAATGTGTATTCTGTTGCTTTGGGATGGAATATTCTGAATTTTTTTGTCATGTCCATCTGGTCCAGTGTGTCATTTAAGGCCTTTATTTCCTTGTTGATCTTTTGCTTGGATGGTCTGTCCATTTCAGTGGGTGGGGTGTTAAAGGCCACTACTATTATTGTGTTATTGTCAATGTGTTTCTTTGATTTTGTTATTATTTGGTTTATATAGTTGGCTGCTCCCATGTTAGGGGCATCGATATTTAAAATTGTTAGACCTCCTGTTGGACAGACCCTTTGAGTATGATATAGTGTCCTTCCTCATCTCTTATTTTAGTCTTTGGCTTAAAATCTAATTTAACTGATATAAGGATTGCCATCCCAGCTTGCTTTTGATGTCCATTAGCATGGTAAATTATTTTCCACCCCCTCATTTTAAATTTGAGGGGGTCTTCGGGTCTAAAATGAGTTTCTTGCCGACAGCATTATTGATGTTTGTTTTTTTTTTTCTCCATTCTGATACCCTGTGTCTTTTGATTGGGGCATTTAGCCCATTTATATTCAGGGTTAGTATTGAAGGATATTAATTTAGTGCCATTGTATTGCCTGTAAGGTGACTGTTACTGTATGTTGTCTCTGTTCCTTCCTGGTCTACTACTTTTTTTTTTTTTTAATTAATTTATTCTGGTCTACTACTTTTAGGCTCTCTTTTGCTTAGAGGACCCCTTTCAATATTTCCTGTAGGGTTGGTTTGGTGTTTGCAAATTCTTTTAATTTTTGTTTGTCTTGGGAGCTTTTTATCTCTCCTTCTATTTTCAATGATAGCGTAGCTGGATATAGTATTGTTGGCTGCATGTTTTTCTCATTTCGTGCTCTGAATATATCATGCTAGTTCTTTCTGACCTGCCAGGTCTCTGTGGATAAGTCTGCTGCCAGTATAATATTTCTACTATTCTATGATACAAACTTCTTGTCCCAAGCTGCTTTCAGGATTTTCTCTTTGTCACTAACACTAGTAAGTTTTACTACTAGATGATGGGCTGTGGACCCATTTTTATTGATATTGAGGGGGCTTCTCTGTGCCTCCTGGATTTTGATCCTTGTTCCCTTTGCCATGTTAGGGAAATTCTCTGCTGTAATTTGCTCCAATATACCTTCTGCCCTCCTCTCTTTCTTCTTCTCCTTGAATCCCAATTATTTTAATATTGTTTTGTCTTATGGTATCACTTATCTCTTGAATTCTCTCCTTGTGGTCCAGTACTTGTTTGTCTCTCTTTTGCTCAGCTTCTTTATTCCCTGACATTTGTTCTTCTATATCACTAATTCTCTCTTCTGCCTCATTTATCCCAGCACTAAGAGCCTCCATTTTTTATTGCACCTCATTAATAGTTTTTTTTTTAATTTCACCTTGATTAGTTTTAGTTCTTTTATTTCTCCAGAAAGGGCTTTTATTTCTCCAGACAGTGTTTCTCTATATCCTCCATGCCTTTTTCGAGCCCAGCTGGCACCATGAGAATTGACGGTTTGAATTCTACATCTGACATATTACCCATGTCTGTGTTGATTAGGTCTCTAGCTGTTGATGCTGCCTCTTGTTCTTATTCTTGTGGTGAGTTTTTCCATCTTGTCATTTTATCCAGATAAGAATATATGAATGAGAGAATAAAATACTAAAAGGTGGCAAAGACCCCAGGAAAATGTATGCCATCCAAATCAGAGGAGACACCAAACAAGGGGGAGAAGAGAGGGGGTAAAAAGAAAAAAAAAAAGTGTGTATGTGTATGTGTGTGTGTGTGTGTGTGTGTGTGTATATATGAGACTGGTGAATAGAACAGAACCACCCACTTGATTTTGGGTGTATTTGGTCTCTTAGAATAAACTACCTTCCGGGGCGCCTGGGTGGCTCAGTGGGTTAAAGCCTCTGCCTTCGGCTCAGGTCATGATCCCAGGGTCCTGGGATTGAGCCCCGCATCGGGCTGTCTGCTCAGCGGGGAGCCTGCTTCCTCCTCTCTCTCTGCCTGTCTCTCTACCTACTTGTGATCTCTATCTGTCAAATGAATAAATAAAAAAATCTTTAAAAAAAAAAAAAAGAATAAACTACCTGCCAAAATTTTAAAGAAAGAAAAACTTGTATATGTATATATGTATATATATACATATGTATATACACACAAATATGTTAAACACGATGAAGGGTTGAAATATGATTGTAAAGATGAAAATTTTTAAAAAATTCTAAAAAAGGAATTGATAAGATAAATTGGTTGGAAAAAGAAAGGAGAAAGAAAGAAAGACTGGAGATTGGAACAAGCCCTGTGCTAGATTTAGGGTATATTTTGATCTATTAGAAAAAATTGTATCCCAAAGTTTTTTAGAAGAAATAAACCCTGTATGTTTACAAAAAATAAGGTTAAATACAATGAAGGATAAAATATGAGTATAATAATGAAGGTTTAAAAAGATTTTTTTTTGAAAGGTATTGTTAGGGTAAACTAGTTAAGAAATGTTAAAAGAGGAAAGAGGAAAAGTTACAAAAAATAGAATAAGAAAAAAAATAAAATTAAAAAACTTTAACCTTGCCAGTCTAAAGGATCATGGGGAGAAAGCCACGAATTCCATGCATTGCTTTCCCCTATCTCTAGAATTCTGCTATTCTCCTTGTTCAGTGAGCTTGGTCTTGGCCGTATGTTCTTGCTGATCTTCTTGGGTAGGGGCCTGTTGTAGTGATTCTCAAATGTTTTTGCCCGATGCAGAATTGCACCACCCTTGCCAGGGGCCAGGCTAAGAATTCTGCTCGAGTTCACTCTCAGGAGCTTTTGTTCCCTGAACGCGTTCCGTAGAGCTCTGGAGGACAGGAATGAAAATGGCGGCCTCCTAGTCTATAGCCCAGAGGAGCCAAGAGCTCGGGGCCACACTCCTCAATGCATTCTCAGAGAAAAGTGGTCATTCATTCCCGTCTCCCTGTTCTCTGGCTGCACTCTCTGCTCACCTGGCCTGTGATCAAGCATTTCTGTCTCTGATGCTCAGCCCCGTTTGGTGTCTCCAAACCCAGAAGATTCCTGCCTCCAGAAGTGGAAGGTGAGTCTCCCTGGATCTGCTCAGTGGGATCCCTGCTCAAAGAGCATTGGCCCGAATGTACCGCGGATCACAGTTTGAGGTAACCCCGAGCTGAGACCTCAATCCTCGGCTCTGTCTCTGTAGTTGGCTTCCCTGCTCTGAAACCTATGAGCTCTGTCATACTCAGACACCCCTTATCTTTCAGTGACCTATGGGTCCTGAGACCACACTGTCTCTGCAAGGGCTCCACCCTCTGCTTAGCCTCTGGAGTGATATCCCTCAATGGAGCAGACTTCTAAAAGTTCTGATTTTGTGCTCCACTGCTCTGCCACTTGGTGGGCGCTGGCCCCTTCCCTGTGGTCTATCTTCCCGTCACCTTGGATTCACTTCTTCGCACATCCTACCTTTCAGAAAGTGGTTGATTTTCTGTTCCCAGAATTGCTGCTCTTCTCTTTGATCTCCTGTTGAGTTTGCAGGTGTTTGGAATGGTTTGATAACTATCTAGCTGAACTCCTGTGACCTGATGTCATTTCAGTCCACTACTCCTTTGCTGTCTTGCCTCTTTTCTCACCCATTTTTTTTTTTTAAAGATTTTACTTATTTATTTGATAGAGTGAAAGAAAGCATGAGAGGGGGAAGGTCAGGGTGGGGAAGCAGACCCCATGCTGAACAGGGAGATTGATGTGGGATTCGATCAGATCCGGGGACTCCAGGATCATGACCTGAGCTGAAGGTAGTCGCTCAACCAACTGAGCCACCTAGGCATCCCAGATTCACCTATTATTAAAAACTGTAGATAAATTACATTTATATGTAAATGCTATATATATGCCATTTTCCTAGGCTACTAAATATTCATTAGAAATGGAATACTGAGCATTATTTCATAGTTTATATTGTGAGTACATGTACTTTACTTATCACTTCTATATATCTGGAAATACGTATGCTGGGCATTTCCATCTTTGACATGTTATTACTATTACAAATAAGATTTTGATGAGTATCCTTGAACATATAGCTGTTAAATACCTGTTAATTTCCTAGCTAACTTCCCAGCAGCAAAATAGTTGGATCAGAGAATTTGAAAATATGTTGATGAGTATTGTCAAATTCCCTTTTGACCAAGTTGTGCCAGGATCAAAAAATATTCTGACCAGATTATGCTGTATTAAATAATCATAAGATAATGAATTCTTTGCCATTTAAATCAAAATCAAAAGCAATCAGGTACTAATGTAGGTCTCTGTCTTAGGAAATGGCTTTTTTTCCAAAAGTCACTTAGCACTGTTGAATTTGCCATCAATAAGAATTTTTTTCCTGTGTTTAATATGTAGTGATGTCATAAGTGTCCAGGTAAGAACTTTCAGATTTCATCAGATTTATTGAATATAAATAATTATAGCATTATTTTTAAGGTCATATTTACTTTACCCTATAGATGATTTGCCTATCAAGTCACATTCAACAAATATATTGATGTCTAAATTCATTATAGTATTATACCATTTCATTGAAATTTTGTCTGGGCCACAATGCTACCAAAAAAAAATCCACAGGATTATCCTTTTACTTATTATTTTTGTATCATATAATGGAAAATAAAGTTCAGTTTAGTTGTTTTACAAAAAGTTCCCCATTTGAGAAGACAGGCTTTTCTTTAGTCTTTTTTTTTTTCTGTTTTTAAAGATTTTATTTATTTGACAGAGATACAGTGAGAGAGGGAACACAGCAGGGGGAGTGGGAGAGGGAGAAGCAGGCTTCCCACCCAGCAGGGAGCTGATGCGGGGCTTGATCCCAGGACCCAGGATCATGACCTGAGCCAAAGGCAGACACTGAAGGACTGAGCCACCCAGGTGCCCCTCCCTTTTTTTTTTGAAGGAAACCGAATTCTTCAAATAGTAGAGTCTGAAAAATGATAATGGACCTCTTAATGGGAATTCAGCCAAGAAGTATTTACCAAATACTAGTACTCTTGTGACTGTGAAATCTGAACACAAAATTATTAAAATAAAGGAGATTGAGCATGCCATACCACTTAGTCCAGTTTCCGTCATATTGTAAGCATAAAGGCAGTGGTGGCAGACTTTTGGTTTTGAAACCTGATGAGTTTTTACTAGTTATGTAATCTTGGACCAATACTTAAATTCCCAGTGCCTCAGTGGCCTCACCTGTAAAATTAACTTGACAGTAGGTCCTTATTTGGGAGATACTACAATAAATTATCTTAGCACTGTGTTTGGTAAAGAGTAAGCATTGGATAAATTACCAATCACTTAGACCAGAAGTAAACTAAAATTATAAAACACATGTTGCCTTCCATGGGTCACTTCTCTTCTAAAATGGCATGCATTTCTTGACCTGTTGCAGGACTATAATGAGAATGGTATTGCAACTTGGCTGATGTAAATTTGAGCTGGGTGTGTGTGTGTGTGTATGTGTGTGTGTGAACTATGTATGATTGTTAGTGTATATTTTCATGATCTTTGAACCAACTATGTTAAATATGCAAGGAAGACGCACTGATTTTCTCTCCTCTTCTTGAACCATATGATTTTATTTTGCTGCAAGTATATTAGAAATAAATTATGATGAATCACATTCAAAGAGGGATGTCTGGTTTGGTCCCTCAAATCCCATTTTAGTATTCTTTGCAACTCTAAGTGTCGTTTTGATAGAGGAATAGAGAAATCTCTGCATGCTATTAACACAAGTGGAATTGTCGTTGGAGGTTTAAAACTAGTCAAAACCTGGGGCGCCTGGGTGGCTCAGTGGGTTGGGCCTCTTCCTTAGGCTCTGGTTGTGGTCTCGAGGTCCTGGGATGGAGATCAAGCCCTGCATCAGGCTCTCTGCTTGGCAGGGAGCCTGCTTCCCCCTCTCTTTCTCTGCCTGCTGCTCTGCCTACTTGTGATCTCTCTCTGTCAGGTTAATAAAGAAAATCTTAAAAAAAAAAAAAATAGTCAGAACCTTCTTCCTGGTGCTAACTGGAAATGTGCTGGTATGTTGCAAAATTGATCATTTGGGAATCTTTTAAACTCTCAATTGTTTTTAAAGTGTGTGTGTGTGTGTGTGTGTGTGTGAATGATAGTATCTTTGAAAACAAATGTAACTCTAACAAAGTGGTAACATTGAAATTAACAGAAGTATTTGTTGATATAGTTCACATAACAGCATTTATGGGGCCTCTGATGTTTTGAGAAAATACAGTTTCATTCTGGACATCTACAACATCTAGCCTTTAATTATTGGTTAATATTAATTACCAGCATGCCTAACCACAATATAGGCAGAATGAGACGGGTGCTTTTAAGTTGGGGTTCCAAATAAAAGTAAATGTAATGTAAGGCAGTGGTGAATTTTAATGAATTATTTCATTTGTATGTGAATAGTTTTTTGCTACAAGGCTTCAAAGACTTCTTTACCCTGGAGCCTTAAAGAAGCTAGTTCGAAATATTAATATATAGCAATTTTTGATCTTCTTCTAGAATGCTTCCTTACTACCTCCAGTTCAAATCCCAAAATTATAAGCATATCCAAAGCAAAGCTTATAAAATTTATCCTCATATCAATTGAAAATGAAGAAAATAAATTGAAAATTCAGGACGAATTCCTGTCATGAAAGACAGTTTCAGTATTCTATATTTTCAGGATCTTTGGTTCACAAAGATGAATATTTGGAAGAGATCCTCTTCATATTCTTAGTTTTCTTCCAGCCTTAATTTTCCCCTTACTAGCTGCTCTCACTTCTCTTCCCACACGTACGGTGTTCTCATGTTAAGCCTGCCTTATTCCTCTTCACAACTTGCTCCCAAGAAGAATTTTGATTATTATATTCACCCACCTCTTACACACGACTGATGAAATTTAAATGTATTAGCTGCTGAAGATCTTTTTTGTTTAAAGGAGAAAGATTTATATCAATGCAATATGTCACTAATGGTGGAATTTAAAGAAAATGCTAGAAATATTGAGGGTAGGATCATCGCTAGCACTCTGAAATCATGACATAGAACAGAATGTCTGCCTTCTCTACATGTAGACTTAGAGCACTTACTTTTTCTTTCTACCATTTTCTTTAACCTATTCACTAATAGGAAACAGATGGGCTAATTTTCCAACTGCTTAGAATGGTGGGATCCAGCTGTTTCAAAGGTGATTATAATTTATCCATGAAAATATGGGATGTTTCCCTGTCAGGTTGGGAAAAATCAGGGAACACACAGAGGTAAAGGTTAACAAAGAGCCAGGGAAAACAGATTCTCTCAATTAATTCTGGGTATACTATGCAATGTAGACAACCTCATAATATTGTTTTTATAATACTATCCATATCCACAGATAATTAAGATTTTTATTGAATTTCTCACTTTTTATACATATGGTACGAAGTTGAGGTCATATATGATTTTGTATATTGCTTTTAAAATATACAGATATTTTCTATGTTAAGAAAATAAGCATCATAGTGATTTAGTATTTTATTTAAGTTGCTTTTCATAAGATAAACATATTTCTTAATAAACATTTTTACATTTAACATTTTTAACATTGACCTCATTAATCATCTGAGACTTGTTTTGTGTATAGGGTATAAAAATGAAGTTTATAGCGATTTTTTTCAAATAGTTGATTGTCTCACTATTTGTTCTTAAATAATAATTTCTTTCCAGTGATTTATGAAGGTCTTTTATCATACATTAAATGCATCAAACTTTTTGACATTGTTTCTGGATGTTCTGTTTGTTCTTTTGGGGGAGCCTGACTGTTCTTCATAATGCTTTTAAAGTATTGTAGTTTTATGTACTCTACAGCTCAAAGAACCAGTCTTTCCATATTATTCTTTCTTTCCCAAGTTTTCAGAACTCTGCCTTCTTACTTTTCCAGATATCTTTTTTTCTCCCAAATTTCAAGTATTTTTTTAAAATTATAATTGACTTACCCTGTAAATCAATTTTGAAAAATGAAATACTTGGTATTACTTTGACTTTTCATCAAGGGTTATCTGTTTAGCTCTTCTTTTAATACAAAGCAAGTTTTCATGTATGTTATACATATGAAACATCTATAAAAATATAAATATTGGGGCGCCTGGGTGGCTCAGTGGTTAAGGCCTCTGCCTTCGGCTCAGGTCATGATCCCAGGGTCCTGGGATCGAGCCTCACATCGGGCTCTCTGCTCGGCAGGGAGCCTGCCTCTTCCTCCTCTCTCTCTCTGCCTGCCTCTCTGACTACTTGTGCTCTGTCAAATAAATGAAAATCTTTAAAAAAAAAAAAAATATAAATATTATCATGAGGTTAAAAAATAAATGATCTGTAATTGTTGAGAGTGGTGTTATTTTCCATTGCATAGGTTAATCATTGCTCTTCTACAGAAAATCCTTGATTGTTGATGATTTTTAAAAATACGGGAAAAAGGAAAAATAGAAAAGTTATAACACTGTAGGAAAATCATAAATCTAAGTTAGATAAGTGTTTTTTAAAGTATAGTATATATGGTATATGTATAATTTAACAAAAATTGCATAGTGTGTGAATTTCAAGGTATCGTTGGATTTAGGAATTTTCAAATGTTTTAATATAGGTCTGGCCATTTTGCATTTTTTTTTAAAGATTTTATTTATTTATTTGACAGAGAGAGACAGCAAGAGAGGGAACACAAGCAGGGGGAGTGAGAGTGGGAGAAGCAGGCTTCCTGCCAAGCGGGGAGCCTGATGTGCAGTTGGATCCCAGGGCCCTGGGATCATGACCTGAGCCTTAACGACTGAGCACCCCCCCTATTTTTATTCATATGATGTTGCTGGGGCTGTTTAGAGTCCACTATGTAGATTGTCTAAACCCATACAGTCATAAGGTTCGTCTTTATTTTGCCAAATAAATTGTTAAATTCCTGTATGAAACACATGTACATTAATTTTTCCCCTTATTAATTATATAACCCATATTTGTTCATCAGAGTACTTTGAAAACATTGATTTCTTGTGGGTCCTAAGTGTGCAGTCCAAAGTTCATTTGTGTGTGTGTGGTTTTAGTTCAGATAAAAGAATACAGCCTTGTTAAATTTTGGAACTTTATCAGTTTTTTCCCCTTTTGTCAAATTATCCTTTTAAATCTTGAAAGCACAATCACTATAATGAAAATAACACAGTATTTGAAATTCTGATATATTTCTAAGAAACCAAAAAGCACTTTATTTAAAAAAAAGAATTTAGGGGCACCTGGGTGGCTCAGTGGGTTAAGCTTCTGCCTTTGGCTCAGGTCATGATCCCAGGGTTCTGGGATCAAGCCCCACATCGGGCTCTCTGCTCAGCAGGGAGCCTGCTTCTCCCTCTCTCTCTGCCTGCCTCTCTGCCTACTTGTGATCTCTGTCTGTCAAATAAATAAATAAAATCTTAAGAAAAAAAAAGAATTTAAAAAGTATGTTGACCAAGGTATATTTAATCTTTATTAAAAATATTACTGGTATAAATGTAAGAAGAATGATGAATTAAGATTTATGACATGAGAGAGATGATTTAAATTACACAAGAAAATAGATATTTAAATTAGCCTCTGTGATTGACAGTTTTGAGCTCATCTGTGTATTAGTATATTTTGAGGAAAAGTTGGGCATTGCTTTATTCATTAAATGTAAAAAAGCTATTAAATCCTCTCTTAATCATATAATATTGTTTAGCCTGAGAATGTACTACACTTCTATAACCAATGAGAAACAACTTCAGCCACCTACCAAAAATGTGTAGAAACAGATTTTTGAGAATTCATTTCCAAGTGTAAGGCCTCCAGGGACCATTTAGTTATTTATCCTCAAACCACAGTTAGAAAAACTTGAAAACCGGAAATTGGGGAGAAGTGCTGAAAATGGACTTTTTCTTTTTTTTTTTTTTCCCTTCTTCTTCATCAATGGTTCTGTCAGAGTTATTTCTGCCCCCTGAATGGCAGGAAGGGAAGATGAGAGCTGATTATTCATCACCACTTCTATTTTTATTTCAGTTGACCCGGTTTAGAAATAAGAATAAAAATAATTTCTGACTTATTTTTATAAGCCATTTTGCAGTTTCCTTGTGGCTTTTAAGCTAGCACTGGCTGAGTGGTTGACAGTTTTTTTATTTATTAGCTGTGGTTTCTATTGGTATTGTTACGATGCTACCAAATTGAAGAACAGAAATCGGCTTTTTATTGTGTCCCCTAAATATTGTCTGATATTGGTGGCTCCATTATCAACATTATATCAAATGGCCTTGAAAATAATGATATTTGGCATATAATTTGGTTTATGTTTGTGTATTAACTTTGCCTTTGCTTTTTGACTTAGATTCAGATAATTCTGATGAGATCTCAGTAAATTGGTTTTCTTAGTATTACCTATGTGTGGGGTATTAATAGTATTTTTTGGCTTTAAGTTAGCTGTATCCAGAAGCTTTTATCTGTTACTTTGCTGGTACTGATTTATAAATGCCAAGCTCTACTAAATAGGTTTGCATTAACAATTAATGCTAGCAATATCTGGAGTATCTCTTGAATCATAATTATCTGGCCAGATAAGGTGATTTTATATAAACTGCAAGGAAAAGTCTGCTTTACTTTATAAAGTAAAATTTTCCTTTTTGGAGTACATCTTCATCATTTCTGTTAAAAAATAGACTGATAAAGGTTGACTGAGGCTATTTTGGGAATAAATAAGAGTTGGCTCAGAGCTACGAACCTAAAATTCTATTTGAAAACAACTCCTTGAAAATAAGGCTTGAGTGCTTTCCATATCTAACAAATCTCTCAGCCAAATGTCACCATTTTGATGTTTTAATAATGTATGTTTGCTGATTATAGAATAGCAGTGATAGGTTCAATTTCCATTTATCTGTTTATATTTGAGAAATTAAAAATTTATTTCTCTTAGTGGCCATTATTAGGAGGCATTTGAAAGACTCAGGAGCTCAGAGGGCAAGACAGCAATTTTTCCTGTCCTCTATGAGTGCTGGAAATGGCTCTTCATTGGACTGCCTTAACATGCAATCACCAATCTTGACCTCTGACTGCTAGCTCTGCCCTCTCCTCCCTTCTCATCAGTTGGCTGGCATAATCTTGACTTCTGACTGCTAACTCTGTCTTGTCCTCCCTTCCCATCAGTTCGCTGGGATAATCTGCATCTCTCCCATGAAGTCTTCTAAACTCCTGTATTCTTAGACTTAGCTGTTATTTCTACCTCAGACGTTGGTCCCTGATGCATCTCTTGCGTTTCGTTTTGTCATCTTCTCCTTCAGCTAAATCATCCTGTTTTCAAATCTTTTCTTGACTTCATATGAAAAATGGGGGGGGGGCAGATTTGTGGGGCAGATTAAACCAGCTGTGATTAGATTCTGAGGGAACTGGAATCTACTTAATCAGAATGCAACAAGAAGAACTTCTGATGTAGTGAAAAGAAGGGCCATCTGTACCCCAATGTTTATAGCAGCAATGGCCACGGTCGCCAAACTGCGGAAAGAACCAAGATGCCCTTCAACGGACGAATGGATAAGGAAGATGTGGTCCATATACACTATGGAGTATTATGCCTCCATCAGAAAGGATGAATACCCAACTTTTGTAGCAACATGGACAGGACTGGAAGAGATTATGCTGAGTGAAATAAGTCAAGCAGAGAGAGTCAATTATCATATGGTTTCACTTATTTGTGGAGCATAACAAATAGCATGGAGGACATGGGGAGTTAGGAGAAGGGAGTTGGGGGAAATTGGAAGGGGAGGTGAACAATGAGAGACTATGGACTCTGAAAAACAATCTGAAGGGTTTGAAGAGGTGGGGGGGTGGGAGGTTGGGGGAACCAGGTGGTGGGTATTAGAGAGGGCACGGATTGCATGGAGCACTGGGTATGGTACAAAAACAATGAATACTTATGCTGAAAATAAATTTAAAAAAATGATAAAAAAAAAAAAAAAGAACTTCTGGCACAATCATACGACTGTCTTCATTTGATTGAAACTTTATCTAGACCTGATTGCTTTTTGCTCAAAGAAGGCATCTATTCCTTAAGCATTTTTAACTGTAGCTGGAGTTTTCAGTTGTTTTCATTTTTAAAACTTAGCATGAGTGGGACGCTGGGTGGCTCATTCAGTTAAGTGTCTGCCTTCAGCTCAGGTCATGGTCCCGGAGTCCTGGGATCAAGTCCCACATCGGGCTCGTTGCTCATCGGGGATCCTGCTTCTCCTTCTGCCTGCTGCTTTCCCTGCTTGTGCTCTTTTTCTGTCTCATAAATAAATAAAATGTTTAAGAAAATAAAACAACATGAAGTCTGATAGAAGCTTGTTTCTTCCTTTACAATATTACTATACTTATTTATTATTTATTTTTCTTTTTTTTTTGCTGGTGAAACCACTTAAAAACCCAACAGCAGTAACAGCAAGGAATCAAGGAGGAAACCAGGGAAAGAGGTAGCTGATTCATAGAGGAAGAGTTAGGAAGTGTTCATAAATTTATGCCAACCCATTTGAGATGAATGCTATTGGGTTTTTTTTTTTTTAAGTTTTTATTGAAATTCCAGTTAGTTAACATACTGTGTAATATTAGTTTCAGGTGACAACATACTGATTCTGTACTTCCATACAACACGTGCTCATCATGACTAGTGCCCTCCTTAATCCCTGTCACCTATTTCAACCATCCCCCCACTCACCTCCCCTCTGGTAAACCATCAGTTTGTTCTCTGTTTAAGAGTCTTTTTTGGTTTGTCTCTCTCTTTCTCTCTCTCTCTCTCTTTTTTTTTTTAACCTTTGTTCATTTGTTTTGTTTCTTAAGTTCCACATATGAGTGAAGTCGTATGATATTTGTCTCTGACTTACTTTGCTTAGTGTAACTTAGTGGAACTCTCTAGTTCCACCCTTGTCGTGGCAAATGGCAAGATTTTATTCCTTTTATGGTGAGTAATATTCTATTGTATATACATATATACTCTTCTTCATTCATTCATGAGTTGATGGACACTTGGTTGTTTCCATAATTTGGCTATTGTAGATAATGCTCCTATAGACATTGAAGTGCATGTGTCCCTTTGAATTAGTATTTTTGTATTCTTTGCGTAAATACCTACTAGGGCGGTTGCTGAACCACAGGATAGTTCTATTTTTAAATTTTGAGGAACCTCCATACTGTTTTCCAGAGTGGCTGCACTAGTTTGCATTCCCACAACACCAAGACGGTTCCCCTTTCTCCACATCCTCACCAACACCTGTTGTTTCTCATGCTGTTGATTTTAGCCATTCTGAGAGGTGTGAGGTGATGAAATGAATCTTCTTATTAATGACAAGAGAGGCAGGCTTTCCTCCTTCCATTCGCCCCTTTCAGTCACAAAAGCTGGAAAAGAGAAATGGTATCAATAGAGTAGCAGAGCCTGGGTGAAGCGACAATTATTAAACGATAGCAGGGCCCTTAATGTAAAAATAAATGCTATTTCTTTGTTGTGCTCTATATACTAGACTCTGTAAACTGGCCTCCTAGATGCAGAATATAATCATATTTTGATCCAAAAGGAATATTTTTGATATCCTTAGCATTTGACTCACACATGCACATATGCACCTATATTGATTTTCTTTAAAAATTATCTTTTCTGGGGCACCTGGGTGGCTCAGTTGGTTGAGCAACTGCCTTCGGCTCGGGTCATGATCCTGGAGTCCTGGGATTGAGTCCCACATCGGACTCCCTGCTTGGCGGGGAGTCTGCTTCTCCCGCTGATCTCTCTCTCCTCTCATGCTCTCTCTCTCTCTCTCAAATAAATAAATAAAATCATTAAAAAAATTATCTTTTCTATTAAAACAGGATATCATGTTCTAGGAATCAAAACAGTGCACAGAAATATCCTGACAGTAACCATGTAAAATTTAAACTGTGTTAATTTTATTTATAAATTAGATCTAGAATAGGCACAGATTCAAGAGCTGTTTATCAGCTCCTTACCCATAAGAAGTTCATATGTATCCCAGGCAGTTCTAATTCACTGATGATCAGAGGATTAAACCTATCAGAGAGGGGTTTTTTCACTTACTTTGCTTATTTTTGGCCAGAGGAAGATGACATTGAAGAAGAAATAAATATGAAGGTTTTAAGAAGTGAATTTCTCAACCATTTACCTTTTGGGGGATTCATTGGATAAATCAACTGCATGGCAGGGACACATTATAACAATATAATGATCTATAGATAGTTCAGTATGAACTTGTAGAGGAGACTTAGAAAAACTATGAATTTTATAAAAGCCTGAGAAACTAGTTAAGGCATGGCTTGGAGAGGCACATTGAGGTAGTCTAGTCCTTGAGAGTCTTTAAGACCAACCATTACTAGACATCAGTTTTCAGTTCAGGTCCTATCTGCATTTTAATGTTTATAGCAAAATTGTGGTTGTGATGCATTCAAAATTATCTGAGAGTGGAAAAGAAGTTTTTCTATTAAAAAGAAATTTTAACCACCCTTTTTTAAAACCAGTGTTGCATATCTAACTCTTATTTCCCTGTAAACCATTAAAAAAAAAAAAAAAAACCTATCAGAGAAGATCCCTTGGATATATACTACATGTGTTTAATTAGAGGCCATAAATTAGGATATTTTTGTGTTAACAGTTATAATTGTTAAAAATCTCCTAATTAGGGGCGCCTGGGTGGCTCAGTGGGTTAAGCTGCTGCCTTCGGCTCAGGTCATGATCTCAGAGTCCTGGGATCGAGCCCCGCATCGGGCTCTCTGCTCTCTAGGGGAGCCTGCTTCCTCCTCTCTCTCTGCCTGCCTCTCTGCCTGCTTGTGATCTCTCTGTCAAATAAATAAATAAAATCTTTAAAAAAAAAAATCTCCTAATTATATTCCATCCAAAGTTTATGTACACATATACCTGCACACATATATATCAGAATAAGTTCCCAATTCTCCTTTTGGATATGCCAGAATTTAACTTGGCATTACAGAGATATCATGGGAACTTACTGTGTTGCTGTACTGCGTTTAAAAAAATGCATTAAAACCTAATAATTTTGTTAAAGCAAAACACTACTTGGATACTATCAATCCTCAGTGTCATTTAATTTACTTTTGATAGAAATAGCATTTGCCATGTTTTAGAATGTATGCACTTTGCGGTTTATTATCTTTTCTGCAGTCATTTCATGTTTAAAAAAATATGTAGAATTTATTAGTTTAGAGCTTAGGCTTCTTTGGGTAAAAGTGTAAAGCAAAAGACCAGCTCGACTAGTAGGGACCTGCTGGAATTGAAGTGAGACCTAGTATCATAAGGGTGCTCAGAAAGGGACCAACCGCATTGCAACCTAACTGGCTGTTTGATAAATCTATCAGGTTAACAGCTGGCACAGCACAAGAAGTTTAGCCATTAAAACTCTGACTTTTATTCCAGAAAAGCTTTTGACACTACTTTGTACTCCACTTGGTGATAGCTTTCAATTTTTATATGTCTTTTTGAAGAAGTTTTTTAGTTTTAATGGAAAAATGAATGGCATATTGATTTTTTCCAATAATCTCTTTTCCAAGTGGGTATATTTTATTAAATACCTCTGTTTTTGGTAAGGGCCTCTAATGGACTCAAAATACCAACTTGGTGACATGATCAATGAGCTGTTTCAGATGCAATCTATTCAATTGTTTATTGGATTGATTTTATCTTTCTGTTAGGGAGCACTTAGACTTTTGTCTCTCTTCATTTCTTTAGGCAGTATTCCGTGATTTACCATTTTGTTAGAGTAAATCACTGGATATTTGGTTATAGTTAAGGCCATAAAATATGAAAGAATTATTCTTTCATTGGTCGTATATGTCTCCTGTCTTTCCTGTGAACACAGAAATGGCAAATGGCAAATTGTGAGAAGTGTGCATTTTAGACATTTCTTAGATTGATCAAAAACATTCTCTTTCCCCCAATAGGTGTTTTCTGTTTGTTTCTGAACCATCACCTTTGTTAGTTGCTCTTATGATTTTCAAATAGTGACACTTTCTTTAATTTCCCCTCATCAGCCTATACCATTAACCACTTAAATGAAAAGAAATTGGTAATGCATTGCTCCATCAAGTTTGCCTGTGAAAAAAGCTCTTTTAGAAAATTTTAATTGCTGATGTAGCTCAGATCAGTGGGCGTTTTGTTAGGTTCTTTGGCCATCATTCTAGGTGTGGAAGTATTCACCACACTTAACTGGGAATAACTGAGCCCTTTTCTTAGAAGTTAGTTCCTTCTTATTAAAGTTCAATAGTAATTTATCTGGTAGGTATCTAATTATTTCTTGGTTAACAAAATTCCTTTCCACGTAGGTTTTAGGAGGTACTAAATTTTGTATATACACAGAGAGTCAGTTTTTACCTATGAAATACCCTAAAGATGTTGACAGCTCTAGTTTAGGATATCTGTTGGTGATCTCTGTCTCTGTCACACATGAATGTATTGTGTATATTAAATAGTACAACCATTAAAAGGATATAATAGGAAAATTATTTTAATAATTCCCTTGACATTCCATATGGTTATAAAATGCTTACTTAGACATTTTCAAGAAACCTAGGGTCATTTGTCCAGAATTAAAATAAGTTTTATTTGTATTTAATAATATGCTAAATTAATTTTCTACACCTAATGCCACCAGGATGGTATTGAGATTTAATAGTCAAAGGTTTAGAAGCAAATACCTGAAATGGATTTGTTTTAATCACACATGAAGTTTTCTTTATTTTATCACCTCCACATATAACTTGATGGTATGATTATTATTTCAACTATTCGTTTTTATTATTGAAATTATTTTTAAAGAATATCATATTCTTTATATATAGAATTCATCTATAATATATTTAAAAATAAAAATGTCACCTTTCAAAGTTATAATGTCCCAGCATCTGTAGTTGCATTCCAGTATTACTGTGTGCTTCTTAGGTATTTCAGAACTAATGTGTTTCATTAAATTCCTACAGCTAAGCAACAAGATACAGGGCAGCTACCCTTGTATTAAAAATGTTCTTCCTTAAAAAATTAAAAAAATGTTCTTCCTTGGTATTTGAATGGAGAAAAGCTAAATACAAGGCATTCAGTGTATTTTTCTTCCAATGCAGAATTTTGTTCTGTGTGTATTGTGACACATTTTTGTTTACATTTCTGTCTCTCCTCTAAGGGGTGAGTTCCTGAAGGCAGAAAATGGTCATCTCTTCGTCCTTAACATGCAACACGTATCTGTCACATAAAATATGCTTAGTAAATTCTTATAGGAGTGAGCCATGACTCACAAGGAGGGAAAATATGTGCTCTCTGCCATTTTGTGATGACTCTCAGTTTAACCATAATTTCAATACAAATGTAATTTTGATGAATTTATGAGCTATTCAGAAGTTTGGGCTAATTGCTGTCATCTTCAATTCTAAAATATTGTCCCACACACCATGGGGCTCAAAGGTGAGAATGGTGTCCCTGCCCCCCAGTGATATTCCAGTCTGTCACTGCATGATGGAGACACTGTGGCAGGACCACTAAATTGGAACTGTAGAGGTTGTGTAGGTGCGTAGCAATAAAAGTCAGAAGTAGTAGGGTGGAAATGGAAATGCAAAGGCAATAGACAACAGCGAGAGAGGTGAAAAATCTCAAGTGAATTTTGCAGCTGATTTGATGTTGAAGATGAAAGGAAGACTCATGAATTATGGATTTCCAGGTCTGGATAATTGAGAATTATGACCTCCTTATCCAGGGAAACTGGGGATAGGAGTGCAGGTAGAGTTTTATCAGTGGTTTAAATAAATTTGACTTTGTGACAACAGCAGGGGGAAAAGATGTAGAGAAAGGGAGAAAGTACAGACGTTTTGTAACTCAGGAGATGTGTAAGATCTGGATATCAGATTTGAGAGTTATAAAATGTTGTAGCTGAATAGGAATTGGCGCAAAGCTTAATTTGGTATCGAAGAAAGTAGTCCCAGGAGAATGAAGTAATATGGCTAAGGTCCCAGAGATACTGGCAAAATGAAGATCAGACTCCTCTCTTTTCTCAGTACATTTTTTTCTCAATTTCTTATGGATCATTGAAAGTACAAGAACATGGATAATATTTTTTGGTGAGGATTTCAGTAAGGGAAGAGGCAAGGGACTCAGATGAAAAGGGAAAAAAATAAGAAATTTTTAATATTATGTTAAAAATCAAGAAAGAAGATACTTTTTATTCCAACTTTTAGGCTCTGGTGGTTTTATGAAGTGTTGTCTTTAAGTGATCAAGCTTTTATTGTGAATATATGTCCTTCATAAAATATTTAAATGCTTCCTCTAATTGAAATTCCTTCACGAATCTGAATTTCTCATCCATTTTTTTACTCCACATTTTTGATAGAAACTATAACAACAAAACCTCTACAACAAAGCCATTATGATTTAATTATTATAAGAATCTAAGGAGCCATGATAAATTATTGATTTTTTTTGAGAAAAATTTTTAACTTGCATTAAGCTGTCATTTTCAAGAAAAATTGACAAAATTCAACTTAAAATATAAAAATAATAAAATAATTTGAGTCGTGTGTGGATAATTCTTCATGTAAGAAATTTTTTAATAGCATCCTTCTTAAATTCCAGATAGGTCTAAAGCAACCAATGCCAAGATTGTATTCTAAATTCAGGTCTATGTAGGTATTGTGAATATTTTTATAAAGTGCTTTCTTTACTCAGTCCTTTTCAGTAACATGACCAAAGATCATTGTAGCCTTTATGTATTTCTCTGGAAGTTAACTTAAACTCATGGAAAGCTTCTTTCCAATAGTAGTAGATTCCTGATGTACTAATTAGTGATAACATTTGTTATTTTCCAGTTAGGAAGCTCTGTTGTCCCATTTATCTCTCTGAAGAGGGAAAGGCAGAGGGGAGAAAGAGAAGGAAAAGAGAGATTGAGATTAAAATGATGATTTTGGCTGGAATATGTGCCATTGTTTTATTAGTGGAAGAATGATCCATTTAGAAACAGTTGCTAAATCTTTTCCTGAAGCTGATACATGGTTTCAAGTGCAAGAAATACATTTTTTTGTTGTTGTTGTTATGTTCAAAAGGTCTCTAGATTTAACTACCATTACATGGAAAGAAAATAATACTTTGCATAAGATTAGCTATTGTCACATTTTAGAAATATTTTAAAGTGGCTTAAGAAGTTTCATTTAAAATTAAGTTAAAACACAGATATTGACAATAGTGATTACTTGCCTTTGTCCAGTTGAGTAACCCCAGAGATAAGGAGGATGATGACAAATATTATCAGATTGTATTACAGAAGCTGGGGATAAGCAATTTGTAAGAAAAAAAGCAGGAAGCTGGTGCTCCATAATGAAATGGCTGAGGTTAGGACAGCTCTTGAATACTGGGTTTTCTGGTATGATTGTATCACCGTTTTCTTGGATGGGTTTCTATTGGCACTGTTTAGGATGAGTATTACTTCTCTACTTCATAATAAATTACTGTGAAATTTACAACCTAGAAAAGCAAGCATTTACTACTTCTGAGGATCAGGAAAGCAGGAGTGAGGTCATTCTTGCTCAAGATCTCTCAAGGAGGTGCAGTCGAACTATTGGTCTTGGGGTCTTTACAAATTAACTGGAATTGGAAGTTCCACATATGTTACTGCTACCAGGGGACTTTGATTCTTCACCCAGTGTGATCCTCCTCCATAAGGCTCCTCCCAATATGGCTTTCCCCAAAAAGAGTGATCAAAGAGCGAGAGAGTGGAAGGAAAAAACCCCAAGATGGAAGACGTGCTGTTTTTAAAACCTAATTTTAGAGGTAACATCACATCACTTCTGTTCTGTCTTTTCCACAGAAGTAAATCACTAAATTCAGCCCACACTCAAGGTGGTGGGAATTAAGCTTCATCTGCTGAGGGGAGGAATGTCAAGGAATTGATGAATATGTTTTTAAAACCACCACAGAGTTTGAGGTTGTGCTTCTCCAACCCCTCTCCTTGGGTATTTTTTCGTTTCTTTGCTTGTTACCTTTCTTCAATCTATATAGTTTTGTTTTGTTTTTAAGAGTCTTCAGAGTGTGGGGCACCTGGGTGCCTCAGTGGGTTAAAGCCTCTACCTTCAGCTCAGGTCGTGATCTCAGGGTCCTGGGATCGAGCCCCACATCAGGCTCTCTGCTGAGCGGGGACCCTGCTTCCCCCTCTCTCTCTGCCTGCCTCTCTGCCAATGTGTGATCTCTATTCAAATAAATAAATACAATCTTTTTAAAAAAAAGAGTCTTCAGAGTACATGGTGAAGAGCTAAGCAAATATAAAGCAAATGTAAAGAATTAGAGTTATGATGATGGTCATGAATATATATTCATATATTCATTAAAAGCCTATGTCAGTCACTAAACTAGGTACATTACACACATTTTCTTAATTTGCACAACAATCTTACAAAGGAGAGATTAGTTTTCCTGTTTTGGATAAAGAAACTAAGATCAGACGTTAAGTAATTTAAGGTGAATAAATTACAAATGGCAGTTTCAGAATCCAAACTCATGTTGTCTGATTAAAATTAAAAATATATATGTGAGTATGTATAGGTAACTTGATTTTACAAACAAAATGTATATTAAATTTTAAACTAGAAATTCTTAAAGAATTCATATTTCATTAAATAATAATGTCTTCTCCACTTACCCTTTAACCCTCATTATCCAGCTATAATAATTTTAAGTTTTTACTTTAATTCCAGTTAACATACAGTATTATGTTAGTTTCAGGGGTACAGTATCGTGATTCAACACTTCCACACAACACCTGGTGCTCATCAGAACAACTGTATTCCTTAATCCCCATCACATATTTCACCCACCCCCTCACCCCTTCCCCTCAACTGTGATAATTTTGCCATATAACAGGTTCTCATTAATATATTTTCTTTCTCCTTGACTTGTTATCTACAACTCTTGGATGTCAGGCCATTTTCTCCATCTGAAAGGACCTAAAGGAATCCTTTGGTTGAATGTGGATATTATCTGGAAATTTGGCTGAATTTTAGTTGTATTCTAAAATTTTGTATTTGAGGCATGGTTCAGATGGAAGAGCATGTGACTTTTGATCTAGGGGTCGTGAGTTTGAGTCCCACATGGAATCTAGAGGTTACTTAAATAAATAAAACTTAAATAAATGAAATTTTGAACTTATATATTACCTAGCGCTGCTATGAGGAGAATTGCTAGCAATTTTTATATAAAGCTCTCTAGAAAATATTATCTCTCATTGTATTATCTGTTTAAAACAAAAAACTTAACTAAAGATAAACAAAAAGTAGTTTATGTAAACATAGAAGGGGTGTACCTCCCTGGTTTCAGATATGCACACAAAGTATGTAAGGTTTACCCCAGAAGAGTTTCTTATAAATCTTGCATATTGGTTATTTTGACCTTTCTTTGCACAGGAGGGATTCATTGTAGGAATCTTGAATCTAAATGTGATAGACTAACCTCCTACTGCATTGCTTCAGAGCAGAAGGAAGGGACAAATATGGTGCATCTTACTGAGAGAAGAACACATAAAACAAAATTTGTCGAACAAAGAAAGGTACAGGTTTTGATAACTAATAACACAGAGCAAGTTGGTGGCTGGAACAGAGTGGTGATAAGGGAGTCAGGCCGCTTGATAGAACAGAATTCAGCTGGTATGGAGTGAGGTCCTACAGTGAGCGCGTTCACTCTGGTTTCAGCCAAAAACTAGGGGGTTCGGTGAGTAAAAACAAATGAAGAGACAAACAGAAATACCCTCTCGCTCTTCCATTCTTTTTCTGTTTTTTTGTTTTGTTTTTTTTTGTTTTTTTTTTTTTTTTTACAATAAATCCAAGAGATGTGCCTCTAGACACAGACAAGAAAAAAACAAAAACAAAAGCTCTTGCTCAGAAGGAAAAAGACAAATTCCCTGCTTTGGAATTTATTTGGAGGAGTACCTCAAGCAACCAGCTGAATTGACATAAATGGATAAACACTGCAGATAAAGTGTCTTGAATCTAAATAAAATTAAGAGTAAGAAACCAAGAAAAAGAAGCCCTTGGGCTAGGAAAGCCAGTCTGTTTACTGGCGCTTTTCACATGTAGTCTCTGTTATCCTTAGGGCCACTCAGTGAAGTAGGTATTTTTATACAGATTGGAAAACTGAGGTACAGAATACTCATTTATCTCAAAACAGTGATTCAAACCAAATTTCATATCCTGTAGTTCCAGATTATTTCCATTTTTCTTTCGGCCTCATCAAAGGTTCCTCAGAATTGAGTTTGAGGCTTCTTGACAGAATGCATGTTGTATATCTGAAAATGTAGTGAGCTACGTTTGGTTATTTATCAGTCCTAGTAAGTTCAACAGACATTTCAATGATACACATCCACTAGAAGCCTGATAGATTTAAAGTCATAGGTATTGATATGCTCACAAAGAAAAATAGAAAAATCTAAATTTAACTGTTTTGGAAATAGCAGTAAATTAAAATGGAATGTGAAAATACAGATGACCAAATTGCCTCATGTCTTTGGTACCGAGACCTTTTCTTCAACTTATATTTTACACATGCTCATATGCATGTATAATAGATTCTTCAGTGAGCAGTCATTTAAAGTCTATTACAGAATTGGAGAAACAATATGATCTTTAGAATGGAGAAAATGGTATGGTAGATACACCACATAAAAGGCTAAGAGTAAGCACTAGAATGTAATACAACCAATATAATATAAAAATCGATATCAATGTAATGAATCAGAATAGTGTTAACACTAGCAATTAGTGACTCTTAGAGGTTTTAAAAGTTTCAAAATTTATTTTCTGATCTCTAGACCAGGAAGACATTAGGTTAGCAACAACTTTTCCTAGAGGGGGAGTGGTAAGAACTAGAACATTGTATTGATTCACAAGAACTTAAACTTATAAAGGGGCCAGAAATCTTCAGAAGAAAATCTAAGCACTAAAACAACATTTCCTTCATTAGTTCTGTCCTGGAAATAGGAGTATCGCAGGCAGGATACATTTGAGGAAATAGAATCCTCCATTATAGTCTGCTGAAGATAGAATGGAACAGCAGCCACGGGAAGATTATTAAATTTATTTTTTTCACCATCATTACATATAACTGCTGATAACAAAATTTCATTGTAACTGTGACTGACCTGTTTTCAACAAAATTCAGTTGTAACCACCTTTCTGGTTTTCATGTGTATATTCATTTATCTGAGGCACAGGAAAGATAATGAAAGCTTTCCTACTTCTGTATTTCTTTCAGCTGTCCAATAGAAATAATTGTTACTTACTTCCGGCTATTTCTTCATTTTATCTTCAAATTTATCTAAAATAATATGTTTTAATAATAAAATTTACTTGAAAAGAAATTGATATTTTATGGGACAGTAAAGTTAAGTTCTCTCTTGGGACTCTTCAAGATATAGTTTAGAGTCAGGGATAGTTACCATTTTTGCTTAGTTTCAGCAGTATTTCCAAAAAATGTTCTCTTGAGAGCCTTTGAACCTAATGAAGACAAACTTCTTCAATAGAAAAAGAATTTAGGCCTAATAGGCTTAGTCCTTTGTTCTCTTTTGTGTGAAATAATATTTAAAATAACTACACATGATTGTGTATTTAATGTTCTTAGAATTTGGAGATTTTTTAAAATCTTTTTTCAGTTATTCAGTTAAAAAGCAAGAGGATGGTAATAGGAGAATAAATGTAGCAAGAGAATTATGTAGAAATAAGTTTACAGAAATAAAGCAGAAAAGTAAAAAGAGCAGGTAGTCAGGGGGCTTTGGATCCAGAAAACCTCTTTTGGGATGGAAGGAGAGAGCACCTTTTCAAGCAGTCAGTGTTGTCTGCCTCCAAAACCTGGAAAACCAAACGGCTCAAAAAAACCCACACATTGGGGGGAGGAGTCAAGATGGCGGAGAAGTAGCAGGCTGAGACTACTTCAGGTAGTGGGAGATCAGCTAGATAGCTTATCTAAAGATTGCAGACACCTACAAATCCAACGGGAGATCGAAGAGAAGAAGAACAGCAAGTCTAGAAACAGAAAATCAACCAGTTTCTGAAAGGTAGGACGGGCGGAGAAGTGAATCGAAAGCGACGGGAAGATAGATCACGGGGGGAGGGGCCGACTCCCGGCAAGCGGCGGAGCAACAGAGCACAAAATCGGGACTTTTAACAGTCTGTTCCGCTGAGGGACATCGCTCCAGAGGCTTAACCGGGGTGAAGCCCACGCGGGGTGAGCGTGGCCTCAGGTCCCGCAGGGTCACAGAAGGATCAGGGGTGTCTGAGTGTCGCAGAGCTTACAGGTATTAGAACAGGCAAGCCAGCTACAGAGACAGAGCCGAGGAGTAAGCTCTAAGCTCGGGGTTACCTTGAACCGGTCGCAGGCTCGGTCAGCTCGGAGCGCAGCCGGAGGCAGGGTGACGGGAGTAACTGGGCGCTGTTCTCTGAGGGCGCACTGAGGAGTGGGGCCCCAGGCTCTCGGCTCCTCCGGGCCCGGAGACCGGGAGGCCGCCATATTCATTCCCGCCCTCCGGAACTCTACGGAAAGTGCTCAGGGAACAAAAGCTCCCGAAAGCAAACCCGAGCGGATTACTCAGCCCGGCCCCTGGTAAGGGCGGTGCAACTCCGCCCGGGGCAAAGACACTTGAGAATCACTACAACAGGCCCCTCCCCCAGAAGATCAACAAGAAGCCCAGCCAGGACCAAGTTCACCTACCAAGGGGTACAGTTTCAATACCAAGGAGAGCAGCGTAATTCCAAAGAAGGAGAAAGCAAAGCACGGAACTCATGGCTTTCTCCCCATGATTCTTTAGCCTTGCAGTTAATTTAATTTTTTTTCTTTTTTTTTTTTTCAATTTATTTTTCTTCTTCTGCTAAATTTTTTTAACTTTTACCCTTTTCTTTTTTAACGTTTTTTAACTAGTTTATCTAATATATATATATTTTTTTCCTGTTTATATTTTTTTCTTTATTGGTTTTCTTTTTTTACTTGTTTCTTTTTTCTTTCTTTTTTTTTTTTCTTCTTTCTGAACCTCTTTTTATCCCCTTTCTCCCCCTCACGATTTGGGATCTCTTCTGATTTGGCTAAAGCATATTTCCCTGGGGTTGTTGCCACCCTTTTAGTATTTTACTTGCTCCTTCATCTGCTCTTATCTGGACAAAATGACAAGGCAGAAAAATTCACCACAAAAAAAAGAACAACAGGCAGTACCAAAGGCTAGGGACCTAATCAATACAGACATTGGTAATATGTCAGATCTAGAGTTCAGAATGACGATTCTCAAGGTTCTAGCCGGGCTCGAAAAAGGCATGGAAGATATTAGAGAAACCCTCTCGGGAGATATAAAAGCCCTTTCTGGAGAAATAAAAGAACTAAAATCTAACCAAGTTGAAATCAAAAAAGCTATTAATGAGGTGCACTCAAAAATGGAGGCTCTCACTGCTAGGATAAATGAGGCAGAAGAAAGAATTAGCGATATAGAAGACCAAATGACAGAGAATAAAGAAGCTGAGCAAAAGAGGGACAAACAGCTACTGGACCATGAGGGGAGAATTCGAGAGATAAGTGACACCATAAGATGAAACAACATTAGAATAATTGGGATTCCAGAAGAAGAGGAAACAGAGAGGGGAGCAGAAGGTATATTGGAGAGAATTATTGGAGAGAATTTCCCCAATATGGCAAAGGGAACAAGCATGAAAATCCAGGAGATTCAGAGAACCCCCCTCAAAATCAATAAGAATAGGTCCACACCCCGTCACCTAATAGTAAAATTTACAAGTCTTAGTGACAAAGAGAAGATCCTGAAAGCAGCCCAGGAAAAGAAGTCTGTAACATACAATGGTAAAAATATTAGATTGGCAGCAGACTTATCTACAGAGACCTGGCAGGCCAGAAAGAGCTGGCATGATATATTCAGAGTACTAAACGAGAAAAACATGCAGCCAAGAATACTATATCCAGCTAGGCTATCATTGAAAATAGAAGGAGAGATTAAAAGCTTCCAGGATAAACAAAAACTGAAAGAATTTGCAAATACCAAACCAGCTCTACAGGAAATATTGAAAGGGGTCCTCTAAGCAAAGAGAGACCCTAAAAGTAGTAGATCAGAAAGGAACAGAGACAATATACAATAACAGTCACCTTACAGGCAATACAATGGCACTAAATTCATATCTCTCAATACTTACCCTGAATGTTAATGGGCTAAATGCCCCAATCAAAAGACACAGGGTATCAGAATGGGTAAAAAAACAAAACCCATCTATATGTTGCCTACAAGAAACTCATCTTAAACCCGAAGACACCTCCAGATTTAAAGTGAGGGGGTGGAAAAGAATTTACCATGCTAATGGACATCAGAAGAAAGCAGGAGTGGCAATCCTTATATCAGATCAATTAGATTTTAAACCAAAGACTATAATAAGAGATGAGGAAGGACACTATATCATACTCAAAGGAACTGTCCAACAAGAAGATCTAACAATTTTAAATATCTATGCCCCTAACGTGGGAGCAGCCAACTATATAAACCAATTAATAACAAAATCAAAGAAACACATCGACAATAATACAATAATCGTAGGGGACTTTAACACTCCCCTCACTGAAATGGACAGATCATCCAAGCAAAAGATCAACAAGGAAATCAAGGCCTTAAATGACACACTGGACCAGATGGACATCACAGATATATTCAGAACATTTCATCCCAAAGCAACAGAATACACATTCTTCTCTAGTGCACATGGAACATTCTCCAGAATAGATCACATTCTTGGTCCTAAATCAGGTCTCAACCATTATCAAAAGATTGGAATCATTCCCTGCATATTTTCAGACCACAATGCTCTGACGCTAGAACTCAATCACAAGAGGAAATTTGGAAAGAACCCAATTACATGGAGACTAAACAGCATCCTTCTAAAGAATGAATGGGTCAACCAGGAAATTAAAGAAGAATTGAAAAAATTCATGGAAACAAATGATAATGAAAACACAACGGTTCAAAATCTGTGGGACACAACAAAGGCAGTCCTGAGAGGAAAATATATAGCGGTACAAGCCTTTCTCAAGAAACAAGAAAGGTCTCAGTTACACAACCTAACCCTACACCTAAAAGAGCTAGAGAAAGAACAAGAAAGAAACCCTAAACCCAGCAGGAGAAGAGAAATCATAAAGATCAGAGCAGAAATCAATGAAATAGAAACCAAAAAAACAATAGAACAAATTAACGAAACTAGGAGCTGGTTCTTTGAAAGAATTAACAAGATCGATAAACTCCTGGCCAGACTTATCAAAAAGAAAAGAGAAAGGACCCAAATAAATAAAATCATGAATGAAAGAGGAGAGTTCACAACGAACACCAAAGAAATACAGACAATTATAAGAACATACTACGAGCAACTCAACGCCAACAAATTTGACAATCTGGAAGAAATGGATGCATTCCTAGAGACATATAAACTACCACAACTGAACCAGGAAAAAGTAGAAAGCCTGAACAGACCCATAACCAGTAAGGAGATTGAAACAGTCATCAAAAATCTCCAAACAAACAAAAGCCCAGGGCCAGATGGCTTCCCGGGGGAATTCTACCAAACATTTAAAGAAGAACTAATTCCTATTCTCCTGAAACTGTTCCAAAAAATAGAAATGGAAGGAAAACATCCAAACTCATTTTATAAGGCCAGCATCACCTTGATCCCAAAACCAGACAAGGATCCCATCAAAAAAGAGAACTACAGACCAATATCCTTGATGAACACAGATGCAAAAATTCTCGCCAAAATACTAGCCAATAGGATTCAACAGTACATTAAAAGGATTATTCACCACGACCAAGTGGGATTTATTCCAGGGCTGCAAGGTTGGTTCAACATCCACAAATCAATCAATGTGATACAACACATTAATAAAAGAAAGAACAAGAACCATATGATACTCTCCATAGATGCTGAAAAAGCATTTGACAAAGTACAGCATCCCTTCCTGATCAAAACTCTTCAAAGTGTAGGGATAGAGGGCACATACCTCAATATTATCAAAGCCATCTATGAAAAACCCACCGCAAATATCATTCTCAATGGAGAAAAACTGAAAGCTTTTCCGCTAAGGTCAGGAACACGGCAGGGATGTCCATTATCACCACTGCTATTCAGCATAGTACTAGAAGTCCTAGCCTCAGCAATCAGACAACAAAAGGAAATTAAAGGCATCCAAATTGGCAAAGAAGAAGTCAAACTATCACTCTTTGCAGATGATATGATACTATATGTGGAAAACCCAAAAGACTCCACTCCAAAACTGCTAGAACTTGTACAGGAATTCAGTAAAGTGTCAGGATATAAAATCAATGCCCAGAAATCAGTTGCATTTCTCTACACCAACAACAAGACAGAAGAAAGAGAAATTAAGGAGTCCATCCCATTTACAATTGCACCCAAAACTATAAGATACCTAGGAATAAATCTAACCAAAGAGACTAAGAATCTATACACAGAAAACTATAAAGTACTCATGAAAGAAATTGAGGAAGACACAAAGAAATGGAAAAATGTTCCATGCTCCTGGATTGGAAGAATAAATATTGTGAAAATGTCTATGCTACCTAAAGCAGTCTACACATTTAATGCAATTCCTATCAAAGTACCATCCATTTTTTTCAAAGAAATGGAACAAATAATCCTAAAATTTATATGGAACCAGGAAAGACCTCGAATAGCCAAAGCAATATTGAAAAAGAAAGCCAAAGTTGGTGGCATCACAATTCCGGACTTCAAGCTCTATTACAAAGCTGTCATCATCAAGACAGCATGGTACTGGCACAAAAACAGACACATAGATCAATGGAACAGAATAGAGAGCCCAGAAATAGACCCTCAACTCTATGGTCAACTAATCTTCGACAAAGCAGGAAAGAATATCCAATGGAAAAAAGACAGCCTCTTCAACAAATGCTGTTGGGAAAATTGGACAGCCACATGCAGAAAAATGAAATTGGATCATTTCCTTACACCACACATGAAAATAGACTCAAAATGGATGAAGGATCTCAATGTGAGAAAGGATTCCATCAAAATCCTTGAAGAGAACACAGGCAGCAACCTCTTCGACCTCAGCCGCAGCAACATCTTCCTAGGAACATCGCCAAAGGCAAGGGAAGCGAGGGCAAAAATGAACTATTGGGATTTCATCAAGATCAAAAGCTTTTGCACAGCAAAGGAAACAGTTAACAAAACCAAAAGACAACTGACAGAATGGGAGAAGATATTTGCAAATGACATATCAGATAAAGGGCTAGTGTCCAAAATCTATAAAGAACTTAGCAAACTCAACACCCAAAGAACAAATAATCCAATCAAGAAATGGGCAGAGGACATGAACAGACATTTCTGCAAAGAAGACATCCAGATGGCCAACAGACACATGAAAAAGTGCTCCACATCACTCGGCATCAGGGAAATACAAATCAAAACCACAATGAGATACCACCTCACACCAGTCAGAATGGCTAAAATTAACAAGTCAGGAAATGACAGATGCTGGTGAGGATGCGGAGAAAGGGGAACACTCCTACACTGTTGGTGGGAATGCAAGCTGGTGCAACCACTCTGGAAAACAGCATGGAGGTTCCTCAAAATGTTGAAAATAGAACTACCCTATGACCCAGCAATTGCACTGCTGGGTATTATCCTAGAGATACAAACGTAGTGATCCGAAGGGGCACGTGCACCCGAATGTTTATAGCACCAATGTCTACAATAGCCAAACTATGGAAAGAACCTAGATGTCCATCAACAGACGAATGGATAAAGAAGATGTGGTATATATACACAATGGAATACTATGCAGCCATCAAAAGAAATGAAATCTTGCCATTTGCGACGACGTGGATGGAACTAGAGGGTATCATGCTTAGCGAAGTAAGTCAATCGGAGAAAGACAACTATCATATGATCTCCCTGATATGAGGGAGAGGAGATGCAACATGGGGGGTTAAGGGGGTAGCAGAAGAATAAATGAAACAAGATGGGATTGGGAGGGAGACAAAGCATAAGTGACTCTTAATCTCACAAAACAAACAGGGTTAATGGGGGGAGGAGGGTTGGGGGGTGGGATTATGGACATTGGGGAGGGTATGTGCTATGGTGAGTGCTGTGAAGTGTATAAACCTGGCGATTCACAGACCTGTACCCCTGGGGATAAAAAGATATTATATGTTTATGAAAAATAAAATTAAAAAAAAAAAAACCCACACATTTGTGAAGATGATTAGCCTGAGATAATCTATGCCCCCGTGATTCCCATGAAGGAGATGCATGTCTGAGATGCTGGAAAGGGCCCAGGGTAGTAGTCTATATTGCCAAAAGAATTTCCCACCTGCAGGAGTTTCTTGTTCATTTTAGGAAAACCAATAAGTGATTTTAAAGGGAAAAACTACTTAGAATGAATTGTTTTTACTCTTTCCTTTCCTTTTAACATCTTTCTGAGAGAGCGTGCATGTCCACGGCCTTCAAGGAAAGACAGATGAACCTGGGCTTTGCTTTGCTTTTTTGCCCCCAGAAATGTGTATGAACTTTACTGGGCCTCGGAGCCTCTGTTTCCTTCCAGGGACACATTAATTGCAAGCTTGCGTCCATTTTCTTTTTGTCCCTGTCCTGTGGCAGATTTATCTGTGTAAAGCAGAACTCTCATCAGTGAACAATGACAAGGTATCCTTTGGTGAACATCTGTGTTTTTCCAGGCCCCATGCTAGGTGTTGGGCGAACACTTTCTTCTTTCATCTTACCAGCAACTCTGTATGGCGGTACGCTGTGTTCATTATTAGTTGGTACTCAGAACCATACTGCATTTCAAAGAGAATCCGAAATCCATAGGCTGCCATTCAGGGTGCTTTTTGCTTTGCTTTCTCTACTGTTTTATTAATTTCTACCGTCTCATTTCCTATGTAACGTTTTTATCAGGCTTGTCTATTTACTCCTCCCAGAGTATGTAACCTATGCTTCCCGACTCCTATTTCTCCTTTTTTCCCCATGACATGGTAGCTCCACCAACATAATTTTACTAACCAGCCCCTCTCCCGAGTGTCTCTTGTGCATGTCAGTGTCTGAGTTACTATGATGACTATGTAAAAGTACAACACATTATACTTATTTGTCCCATAATTAGACTGCAAATTGTTTCACAGCAAGGAAGCAGTGTCATAGAGCATGTCTATTCACCTCCTTACCGTTCATTGTAGGAGCTGGCCGATGGAGAGCCCTTAGTAAGTTTGCACACCATCTACAAAGCACTTTCCTAATGTAAAGTACTATTCTATGTGCTGTGAAGGCAAAAGGGAGAAGTCAAAGTCTATATCCCTAAATAATTCATTTTCTCTCAGTAAGACAAATGTCACATAGTACAGTGAAATAAGTCAGATGTCCTGAGTATAAGAAGACATTTTTATAAGTACAAAAATGAAATAGATGTTTAAGAAGCTTAAAAGAGGGAGATATTGCAGTAACTTGGGGAGTTTGGACACTTCATGGAAGGGGCAGAGCCTGCGATCAGCTTGAATGATAAATCACACTTCGATAGGTGGCAGAAAATGTCATTCTAAATGACAGGAAAAGCACAGTGGTGAGTGTTATAATCCATTTATTTTCAGGAATTAAAAACAGCCGATTTGAGTTCCAGGTTGAAAGCGTTTGGGTTTAGTTTCATGGGTAATGGGGATTAATGCATGTTGTTAATTTACATGAAAAATAGTACAGTCATGATTATAAGATGTAGCTTTGGAGTCGGATCCCTGGCTCTGCCATCGAAAGCTTTCACATGTCTTTTATGACGTTTCTTCTTCTGCAAAATGAAGATCATGAAAATTAAGCTAGATTGTTGCAAGGTTTAAATTACACAATGCATGTAAACTAGTTAGATGAGAATCTGCCAAATGGCACTTAAATACAAAGTGGAAAACGTGACCTTTTATTAGGAATCTGGGAATATTAATCTAGCAGTTATATATGCGAAAGTTTGTAAAGAGTGGTAATTGGGGGCAGAAAAATGTAGTTGTTTTAGAAAGCTAATGCAATCATACAGGGTTTTGGTACAGGGGTCTTCACAACAGTGCCAAGAGATTGAAAATTAAGGGAATTAAATGGTGGGAATTAAAATAAAACTCTCAACAGGGGAGAACAGGGGTGATGTGTGATGTCAAAGAAAATGTAAAGTTTTGAGCCTGAACAACAGAGAACTTGGTGGCGGCACTGGATGACACACAGAGAGATGGAAGTTGGGTTCAAGACCATTAATGCCACGTGGTGTATCATTGAATTGGACACATGCCTCACACACAGGGGTCATTCAGTGGACGTCTGCTCCTGATATGCAGGATTGGCGGGCTCTTCAACCCTTGACCATGTTAATGAGGCTGCTCTTGCTTTTATTTAAATAACGATTACACTTACACTCACATGCTATTTATACCCAACTCAGAGACCCTCTCAAGAAAGAAAATGAAGGAAATGTAAAATATCTGATTTTCTTCACTTCAGCTCAGAGTATTTTAGTTTCAAATGTCTATTCTCTGTTCCTTTGATATGGGCTTAAATAGAATTTGCCTTTTATCTAGAGAGACACTGACTATTATATTTTATAATATTTTTATTATGCCCATGATGTGGTATATTTTACTTTTAATTAATTTTTAAGTAGAGATTTGTTTGGGCAATTAGAATTACAATTGAGGAGACAAGGAATTCAGATAGCAGCCTGACTCATGTTCCTCAAATACTACTTTTTAGCAAGAGCATTAATTCTGCATAATTCTGTAATTGCATCTGTTATGTGAGAACTTGGGAACCAGATCTAATGGCAGATAGAATTTTTTTTTTTTTTTTGGTATTTTTTAAGTAGTTTCATGAAGACAGTCATCTAAGAGGACCTATCATGAACTACATGAAATCAGATCTGTGTTTGACATATCCAAAGACAAACTTCTTAAAGCTTGGTGTCCCTTTCTTTGTTAATCCTAAACCTTACGCCAGGTGTCTGTTAACCAAGTGTTATATAGATTCTATTAACCTGAGTAAGGTCATGGAAAAGGCCTCTGCCTTGTCTTCACTGTCAAATTAAAAATGGCAAAATGTTTAAAATATATGACCTTGATGCCAGTATAGCCTCAAGTTCTCAGGAGTGGGATTGGTATAAGTCATTTTTTGTGTATTCAGAGTACCCTAAATGCTAAAGTCAACCCAAATGATTGGAGAATGAATCTTGGATTGACTCAGGATTATTTTTAGCTTTAAAGCTAATGGCTTATGACTTGTCTATTTGATGGGGCATGTGGGGTAATACAGTTCACAGCTTAACTGCAAAAGCAGAACAGATCTTCTTTTCAGCAAGGAAATAAATGTACGTGTTCTGCAAAAGGAACTGTAAGTTGCCTGTATGGTTAGCATGTATAATTAGAATCCTAATCTTCTACGGGAGGAGGAATTTTCAGATGGTCACTGAGACCTCGGCCCGCTGGTGAACATGCCTTTTTTAATCCTCTCCCCTTGGGTGCAAGGTTATCACTCCCTGTATTATATATTATGTTATATGATGAAGATGTGGTAAGTTCCTTAATCAGCTGACTTTGAGTTAATCAAAGTGGAGATGATCCTGACACCAAAGGGTAAGGCTTTAAAAGAAACAAGAAACAGGAGTAGTTGACATTCACAAATTGGCCTTAAAGAGGCAAAATCGCATGTTCAGGAGAAGGCCACGTGGCAGAAGGTTCCTGGGGGCCACTAGTAATTAATACCTCAGTCTTTTCAACCACAAGGAACTGCATCCTGCCAAAACCTGTATGAGCTTGGAAAAGGACCCAAGTTCTAAATGAGAAAGCAACCCAGTGGGCATCTTGATTTCAACCTCGTGAGGACTGTTGGCATAGAAGCCAGTTATGCCATTCTGGGACTTCTGACCTCCAGAAACTGTGTGGTGATAACTTTGTATTGTATTAAGCCACAAAATTTCTGGAAGTTTTTTTATGCATCAACAGAAACTAATACAACCATCTATATATGTATTCTCATTTTAACAATAAATTGTATGGAGGCAGGAAAGCTCTTGGGAAATAAATTAAAACTTTCCAGAGTTGAACTTTAGACATATATGCTGTATCTTATAAACTGTAGACCAGCATAGAGGAAAGCAGATTATCAGGACGTACTGTTTTACCTGCAAGGAAAAAAAAAAAAAAAAAAAACTTTTTAGTGATGTCATCATTGTGGAGCTCGACTCTACAACTATGACTAAAGGGGCAAAGGGGCAATTGGGTATTTGTTCAGCCCCCTCTTACTGAGCCTGTCTTGCGCCCACCCTGTGCCCACCCTCTTGCCATCAGGGACTTCGATGCACCTAGGGGAAACTGTTGCTGTAGTAGAATTTGAAGAAACATGTCACTCTTTTCGCATCTTATGCTCCAAGGGTATCCTGTAAGAAACTTAAACCTAGAGGAACAAGTGGGTTCCCTGGTTGATAATAGAGAAGAGAGGGCTGTGTGGTGGAGGGTAGAGTGGTAACATCATCAAATTGAAACAAGGGCTGAGGAGGGGCTGGAAGTGGATTGAGCGCAGTGAGCAGCCATCTGGGGCAGGTTTCAAGCTCTTATCTGGTGGTCCTGACAGCACAGTGGGGATAGTAATAAGCCTTAGGTCAGGTGACATTTTGGCAGAGCAGCTGGCGTTTGCTTGGAGCACAGCTGCAAACAGCGGCCTCAGCAGCAGCCAGAGCCAAGTAGAAACAGCATCCTGTTTTTATCCCTGGGAGCTTGTAGGATGCTTCGCGGATAGAGCCAAGAGAAGTGTGTATAGAGGGGGTGGCTTAGAAGAGGGCTGAGGTCCAACCATTTCACCAGTGAAGGCTATCAGACTATCCAATTTGGGTTCAGATTCTTAAGGTGACATTTGTTACTTGCTGTCATCCCAGTATGGAAACACTTGGTTGTACTAGTTACAAAATAACTTTACCAGGGTGATATTTCAGAGGTATGTTGTGTCCATGCGCTCTTTTCTTGCCTTAGGCTCTTTTATTTTCTTGCCATACACTCTTTTCTTAAGTCACAGAAAAAGAGTGTTAATGACAAGGTGTAGAAACCACAGAAATCATTAGGTCACTTTTGTTTCTTTTCAGATTATCCCAAGACCAGAGAATAATACTCCTGTCCTCTTCTTAACCTCCCCTCATGTGCTTCTTCAGAGGGTACATTTAGAAGTACACACTTGTAAAGGACTTAAACATTTCATCTTCTTACATGGCTTTCTGTGGCTCTTACCATTCTGCTGCCTTTTCTGTTTTCCATTTAATTGGGGAAACTTGATTGCTCTCCTTTCCGTTGACTTCTCTCTGACCTCTCTTCAAGATTTCCATCTTGATATTCCTTTCAGATGGCATAGTTCTTCACTTTTTAACCACCAGGCTGAATGAAACCCATGATGCAGTACTTTTATCCATCCCTTCTAGGAAATTGCTTATCAATAATGCATAGGATATTGGTTAGATAGATTTGTGTCATGACTGTATTGTAGACCTACTTTCATTTTTTTACTAAAAAAAAAAATCAATTGATAGTTACTTTTGTTTATACTAGAATGAAAATTTCTTGTGATTTTTATTGTGATGATCTATGCATTTCTACCTTTTTTTTTTTTTTTTAAAGATTTTATTTATTTGTCAGAGAGAGAGGGAGAGAGAGTGAGCACAGGCAGACAGAATGGCAGGCAGAGGCAGAGGGAGAAGCAGGCTCCCCGCCGAGCAAGGAGCCCAATGTGGGACTCGATCCCAGGACGCTGGGATCATGACCTGAGCCGAAGGCAGCTGCTTAACCAACTGAGCCACCCAGGCGTCCCTTTCTTGGTCATTCTTAAATGGACATTATAAAGCTACGCCTTTTAAAGCCAGGAATTCTGTAGTAATGTTAACCAAACCATTCCTTTATCGGTTGATCCTTTCTTATTTTAAAATTATATTTATGTCCTGTTTGTGTATGTATTGTGTAGTATATATACACATTTTCTCAATTTTAAAGATGCTGTTGTTTATGAAGCTATTGACAATTGTAGTTAAAACAAAATAATTTTTAGTTCTCTTTTTATTTGAAATTTTTTTTTGTTGTTGTTCAGTTAGCCAACATTGAATACATCATTAGTTTTTGATGTAGTGTTCATCGATTCATTAGTTGCATATAACACCCTGTGCTACCACGCGTGCCTTCCTTAATACCCATCACCCAGTTACCCCGTCCCCCCCACCACTCCCTTCTGTAACCCTCAGTTTGTTTCCTGGAGTCCAGAGTCTCTCATGGTTTGTCTCCCTCTCTGATTTCTTCCCATTCAGTTTTCCCTTCCTTCCCCTGTGGTCCTCCATGCTATTCCTTTTAGTTCTTTTTAATCTGGGGTTATATATAGTTTGTATTTCTTTTAAAGACAGGAAGGGGGGCTGCCTTTTCTTAAAGAAGCAATAATAATTTTGCTCAAATGAATATTCTCACTGCTCATGTTTGCTAATGCTTCTTCTATAAATGCTGACATTTCATGATTCACTTTGTCTCCTATCTGAGGAAGCCCCTGGCAGCCTACATGGATGTGACACTGCACAGTTGGTAAGAGGACGGGCTCTGGGGTCACATTGCCAAGGTTCAAATTTTGATTCCCATCACTTGCTGACAGTAAGAATTTTGGCCTTTGATGTAACTCCTCCTCACCCTTCTGACAGTTCCTTTCTTCACAAAACAGGAAATGATAATAGAGTCATTGTGAGAGTTAAATGAAGTCCTATAGGGGCTCCTGGGTGGCTCAGTCGTTAACCATCTGCCTTCAGCTCAGGTCATGATCCCAGGGTCCTGGGATAGAGCCCCGCATTGGGCTTGCTGCTAGACGAGAATCCTGCTTCTCCCTCTCCCACTGCCCCCTGCTCGTGTACTCTCTCTTGCTGTGCCTCTTTCTGTCAAATAAATAAATAAAATCTTAAAATTAAAAAAAAATGAAGTCGTATAATGTCCTGAGAGCAGTTCCTGACACATATAGAGTGTTTGATAAATATCAGCAAATATATAAATATTCTTGATCCATGTTGACACACTTAACAAATCTTACACTCGCCCTCGAGAATATAAACTGCACAGGAAATAACAGAGTTTTACTTTTGTCCCTAATTTAATGCTCTGCTGATGTCAGATTGCCTGGGGGGGAGCGCCTCCGATTCTTTGATTTTTTTTTTTTTTTTTTTTTTTTTTTTGTCTTCCAAAAGACTTTAATACTTTTTGAGAAATTGTCAGATCGAAGCACTATTTCGGTGGTTCAGAGTATGCTGCACTTTGAGTTGGCAATGTAGAGGCTGTGGTTTCCTTTACTTTCAACAAATGATACCGAAACAAACAGCTCCCTGTGTGATGCCTAAATCCTCAGTAGAACATATGAGGCAGACTGTTCTGATTTCAAACAACTCTGAATGTGAGAATATCCTTCCAAACGAGGAACTGAAGTCTGGTTTCTTACAGCTTGTGCCTGGAGTTCTCGATTCTGTAGCTACATGGTTAGAGGCCTGAGCCTTAAATCCACGTGAAGGCTGTTGCCAGGCACCAACCATCATCTCTTCTTCACAGCAAAATTCTCTTCTTAAGCTTCAGAAGCCTCTGAGTTGCCCAAGATACTAGTTGATTTTGTCCTGTCCTGTTCGGAAATGGCAGTAAGGGAGGATCCTTGTTTTTGGTCCCTCATGCCCTTAAAAGATCAAATTAGCTGGTTGTATTTTATCCAAAGGATTTGGGGTGATGCTATCTGTATTCTTTTCAGCATAAAAATAATTTTCAAAAGTGGATGTAAAACATCCAAGTCTTGACGGCTTGAAAGATTTATACAACATACTTTGAATTTAATTATGTGAAAGCATAAAATATGCAAATTGTAAAATTCGAATTTCCTTTCCTTTCCTATTCTTAGTAAATTCCAAATCTAATTCTGTCTTTTGAATGGAATATATTGGTAAATACGTAGATGTGGGGTCCTGAAGAAAGTTTATTTTAAAAAACCTAATTGATATAGGAATGACCATTTTACTTTATTTTATTTTATTCTATTTTAATTTGAGAGAGAGAGTGAGCTTGTGCACACAAGCACATGGGGGAGAGGCAGAGGGAACGGGCGAGAGAATCCCAAGCAGGCTCCCCGCTGAGCTCAGAGCCCGTCGAGGGGCTGGATCCCAGGACCCTGAGACTATGACCCTAGACAAAATCAAGAGTCCGATGCCCAACCAGCTGAGCCACCCAGGAGCCCCAAGAATGAGCATTTTAAAAGTAGTTACGTGGCTTAATGATACAAACATCAGTGAGGGGTCAATGTGCAGAGCATTCAGTTTATGGGATATGCAGTTTGGAAGACAGCTACGTGAATATAAAATATTAGGCAGGAGAAAGATTATTCTTAGTAGCCCAAACAAGCAATTAAAAGTTGCTGAAAGGGAAATTGTATTATTTAAGAAACTTACAAGATAACAATGTGAGGAGGTTGTATGATCTAGATAGTAGTAAAAAGTCATCGATTCAACATCAAGAATTCTGGCCTTTTGCACATCCTATGTTGGTGTCTATGATTTCACCTCTTGTAAAATGAAGTTACTGCACTTCTGACCTCTTAGTTTTCTCCCAATCATGTTCTCTAAAGTTCTGAAGTCTACACCTCCAGTTAGCGTGGATTTGTGAATTTTGGAGATTAAACTGACCTTTTTAGATTATTGAGAATAGCCTCAGTATACATACAGATGTGAGTGGGGAATAAGTTTTCCTGGTTAAGTCTTAATAGTGGTTGCTGGTTATTTCTCACCCCTTAGCGCTGAACAACCACATGAGGATAGGCGTGTTTATCATCCTAATTATAAGTAGACAATTATTGACTAACTTGAATTACTTAATATTTGAGGGCAATTATATATATAATAAACACATTTTTTTTCTAAAAATATTTGACTACAACTTAATTTAAATCCTAAGATTTGAGAATTCTGATTTTCATTTTCTGTCCTTTAATGCAGAGGTTACTACTCCTTTCTTCATGGTAAAACGTGGAGTTAGCCTTTTTAGGAGCACACGTACTATTTATTTTAATGTGGTGTCTCTCAGATTTTGTGATGCATAAAAATCTCAGAGTAAGATTGTGGAAATGCAAGATTAATATAATTTTGTCATCTGGTACTTCAGAGTGATTGTTGGATTCTTTCTGAGGTGATTCGGACACAACATATTTTGAAAGATACTGCAGAATTGCCTAGATTCAGAAAACAAATTTAGGTTGCCTCCTGGTTTAGAATTCACTGCCTATAAATTATTGCATTAAAATGTCTGTACCCGGGGCACCTGGGTGGCTCAATGGGTTAAAGCCTCTGCCTTCCGCTCAGGTCATGATCCCAGAGTCCTGGGATCGAGTCCCGAATCGGGTTCTCTGCTCAGCAGGGAGCCTGCTTCCTTTCCTCTCTCTTCTGCCTACTTGTGATCTCTGTCAAAAAAATAAATAAAATCTTAAAAAAAAAAAAAAGTTAAAAAAAAAAAAATGTCTGTACCCATGCAAATCACAGCACCTACCCAAGAATGAAGCAGAATGTTTTCTCACTCCTCTTGAAGCATTTCAGTGACTTGATTTCTCAAAGAATAGCATTTGGGGGCACCTGGGTGACTCAGTGGGTTAAGCTGCTGCCTTCGGCTTAGGTCATGATCTCAGGGTCCTGGGATGGAGCCCCACATCGGGCTATCTGCTCAGTAGGGAGCCTGCTTCCCCCTCTCTCTCTACCTGCCTCTCTGCCTACTTGTGATCTCTCTCTCTCTCTCTTTCTGTCAAATAAATAAATAAATAAATAAAATCTTTTAAAAAAAAAGGAATAGTAGCATTTGTATAATTGGCCTTAATTTAAATGTGAAAGAAGTAATTTATTTATTTTGAATCACCTTCCTGTCTTTACCCAATAATTTATCCTTATTGTGTAGAATCAAAACTGGGAATAAAACAAAGTATTTTAGAGAGCCCCTTAACCCCCACACATTTCTTTTAAATGTTCAACAATACTGTTCTTGTTTCTAGAAAAGTCACAAATTTGTAAAAGCATTTATACCTACTGACAGTTTTTTTCTTCGTTCCTGCAAATAATTGGCTTTGGCAGCCTTGCAAATGCCTGCATTTCAAAAACAGACCCAAACAGTGTCTAACTGATGGAGACAATCATAAAAAGTCCACATGCACAATGGCAATGCAATATTGTGGATAATAGAGCAACCAAATAATTTTATGTTGATGTTTAAGGTGAAAATAGATTCTTCAGAGAGATCCCTTAGTTTCTCCCCAAAATAAAAAGTCATCATTTTTAATTTTTTTTGTAAAGCCTGTGGTTATTCTCCTCAAATAAAATCAATAAGTAGGTGTGACAGAATGTCATAGGCCATTACAGATCTCCTCCTTAAATTCTTCTCTAGAACTTTCTTTCCCACATTCCCTGATTGCCCACTGGGTAGGAAGGTGTCCCCTTTGTTCCACAGACTGTGTAGCCCTTTAGGGTTTGAAAGATTTGGGAATTATTTGTGATATTAGGGGAAAATAGCTTTTAAAAAAGTCAAGGATTTTATTAGCAAAAACATGTGCTTTTCTATAGTTAAGACATTCTCTCTCTCTCTTTTTTTAAGATTATATTTATTTATTTGACAGAAGGAGAGAGAGAGAGAGAGTGAGAGAGAGCGAGCGAGCAGGAGTAGGGGGAGCATCTGGCAGAAGGAAGGGGAGTGGGAGAAGCAGACTACCTGCTGAGTAAGGAGTCAGATGTGGGTCTCAAATCCCAGAACCCTGGGATCATGACCGGAGCTGAAGGCAGACCCTTAACTGACTGAGCAACCCGGGTGCCCCTGTACTTAAGATGTTCTGATCGTAGTAAAATAAACCTTCCAGTTCTTCAGATGTAAGGAGATTGAGTTTACAACTAGAATGATTCTGATTTAGTCCTTTGAGCAAATAAAAATATGCAAGATATTACATTTTTAAACTTATGGAAATGGTAATAGAAATAATTAAGAATTCTTAGACTTACGGATTGATTCTTACTTGACTGTGTGATAGTTGAACCATTTAAATTCCGTTTAAGTTAATGTACTGCCTATGAAGTTGGTCATCTGATTCAACAAAATTACGTTCATGAGGAGAGATTGTTCCTCACTGGCAGTGTTTTACCTTAGTGCACACTTGCCTTGCCAATTATTTGCTTTAAAATTATATTCAGTCTTGAGCCAGTTGACCTTTAATTTTATGCTGATGAGCTGCTATGCAAATTATGACCTTGATATTGCTTTAGAGGAGAAGTTTTGTTCAGCTACTTAGTTCCTGTGTGTCTGGCTTAATGCTTGAGTTGATTGCTTGATTCCTATATAAAGCTAATAACTTTTTAAATTTTAGTTTGTTTTAAAATTATGGCCGTCAAATTTATTACCCAAACAAGTATTTCAAAAAATGCTATAATATTGAAGAAAAATACTTGTGAAGGATTAAGTATATTTGGGCATATATTATGCCAGTCCTTGAAAAGGCAAACATAGAGGAAAATGCTATTATCTGAAGTTCTCGGATTTGTAATATTAAGGTGAGCTGAATATTACATAAGAACATACCCAGGACTTGGTCTTGCAGCATTCCTTTTTACATGGATACGCTTAAGAATTGATCATAAATTTTTCTTTGTCTTAGTAGCTAGAATAATTCGTTTTTACCTGGATTTGTGAATATTTTATTAGACCCTCTGAATTATGTAAAATATCATGTTTCTCTCTTGGCAGTCACCACTGAAAATTTTATTTTATATATATTTTTTAAAATATTTACTTAATTTAGGGAGAGAGTGCATGAGTGCGTGTTGGGGGGAGGGGTTGGGAAGAGGGGGAGAGAGAATGCTCATGCAGACTCGACGTTGAGAGCGGATCCAGACACAGGTTGGATCCCAGGACTCTGGGATCATAACCTGAGCCAAAATCTATTTTGTATGAAAGAAAACAACTATTGGCTATTTAACCAACTGAGCCACTCAGTTGCTCCACTATTGAAAATTTTAGAGCCAAAATTAAGGTAATTATTTGGTTCTGAAACCGATATATGCAGACCTCCCTTGTTACAATGCAATGGCAAATGTTTTTCTTTCCTTTTAGAGTACATGGTGAATGGTCCATAAGAAGCCTGTTCACTTTACTTGTGTTTTATAGATTCTGCAATATATGTTTTTCACATTTTAAATTTCTGAATTGAAGATGAATCTTAAAATATGTTAGACTTGATTTGACACTTTATTTTTCTGGTATTCATACAGTATTGTAATCTAAAAATAAATGCCATCTTAGAGTCAGTGATATGAAATCTTAACAATATTACTGTGATTTAGGGAATACTTACCCAGATTGAAAAGAGCAGAGTTACTGAAAACTCAAAATGACTAGGTAGATTTAGAATGAATTCCCAGACTACTCAGTGTATTCAAGTAACTCTAAGCCATAGCTCAATTTATAGAGCAGTTCAAGGTTTGTAGCATTATGGAGGAGAAGGTACAGATTTCCCATATACCCTCTGTCCCTGCACATACATAGCCTCCAGCATTTTCAGCATCCTCTCAATGGTACATACGTTACAGTGGAACCTACATTGACCCATCATAATTGCCTAAAGTCTATAGTTTGCATTACAGTTCACTTTTGATGCTGTACAGTCTGTGGGTTTGAGTAAATCATGCAGAGAATTTTCACTGCCCTAAAAATCCTCTTGTGTTCCACATATTAATCCTCCCCACCCCCAAGTCCCAAGGACCACTGATCTTCTGACTGTTTCCATAGTTCTGCCTTTTCCAGAATGTCATACAGATGGAATCATACAGTTGTAGCCTTTCAGATTGACTTTTTTCACTTAGTAATATGCATTTAAGTTTCCTTCATATTCATAGTTCGTTTTCCTTTAGCATTGAATAATATCCCATTGTCTGGATGTACCATAGTTTATCCATTCATCTACTGAAGAACATCTTGGTTGCTTTCAGGTTTTGGCCATTATGAAGAAAGCTGCAATAAACATCTGTGTGCAGGTTTTTGTGCGGGCATAAGTTTTTATCTCCTTCGGGTAAATCACAAGGAAGGTGATTGCTGGATTGTGCAGTAGGAGTATGCTTGATTTTGTAAGAAAGCCCCAAATTATCTTCCAAAGTCACTGTACCATCGGCATTCCCACCAGCAGTGAATGAGAGCTGTTCTTGGTTCACACCCTCGCCAGCATTTTGTGATGTCATTACTATGGACACAATTTTGTTGCTTTATGTTGTAAATTGATAGGCTGGCTTTAGCGCAGTTTTATTTTAGATTGAATAAACTATCAGAAAGTATAGAGAGTTATCATATGTCACATCTTCTCTCTCCCCACCTCTTCCCTGCACCTCGTTTCCCCTATGATGAGTATCTTACATTAGTCTGGTACATTTACTAGAATTGATGAACCAATATTGATTGTTTTCTTTCATACATCTTTGGATGTTGTATCTAAAAAGTCATCTCTGAATCCAAGATCACATCGATTTTCTCCTGTTATCCTTTTGCATTTTACATTGAAGTCTTTGATCCATTTTGAGCTAATTTTTGTGAAAGGTGTAAGGTCAGAATCTAGATTCATTTTTTTGCATATGGATGTTCAGGTGCTCTAGCACTAGTTGGTGAAAAGACTGTCCTTTCTCCATTGAATTGTGTTTGCTCCTATGTAAAAAATCAGTTGACAGTATTGGTGAGGGTCTTTTTCTTAGCTCTCTTTTCTGTTCTTTGTCTAGTCTTTTGCTAATACCATACTGTCTCAAGTACTCTAGCTTTATAATAAGTCTTTTTGTTTTTTATAAACATTTTTTTATTTTTGTTTTTTTATTTTTCTTAACATATAATGTATTATTTGCCCCAGAGGTACAGGTATGTGAATCATCAGGCTTACACAATTCATAGCACTCACAGCTTAATGTTGTGTTGTGACATTCCTCTGACTTTTTTCTTCTCCTTCAGTAGTCTTTTGGCTATTCTGGGTCTTTTCCTTTCCATATAAACTTTAGAATCATTTTGTTGATATCCATAAAATTAACATCCAGGATTTTGATTGGGATTGTGTTAAATATATAGATTAAATTGGAAAAAGTTGATAATGTAAGTCTTCATGTCCATGAACTTGAACTAGCTCTAGATTTATTTAGATTTTTAAGTTTCTTTCATCATATTTTTATAGTTTTTCTCATATAGATCTTGGCTATATTTGTTAATTTTTGCCTAAGTGTTTAAATTTTTGGAATGCTAATGGTATTGTGTTTTAAATTTTAGCTCTAAGTGTTCATTGCTAGTATATATGGAAGCAATTGACTTCTTTTTTATTGTTTTATTTTAGTCACTATAAAATACATCATTAGTTTTTGATGGAGTGTTCCAAAATCCATTTTTGCAATTGACTTTTGTATGTTAGCCCATATCCTGTAATTTTGCTAAAATCACTTAGTTCCAGAAGTTTTTTTTTTTTTAATTGATTCTTAGGAACTTTACTACATAGATAATCTTGTCATCTATTTAAAAAAGAGTTTTATTTCTTCATCTCCAATTAGTATATCTTTTATTTCATTTTCTTCTCTTACTACGTTAGGTGAGATATCCAGTACAGTGTTGTATAGAAGTGGTGAGTGGTGACATACTTGCCTTATTCCTAATCTTAGGGGGAAAGCATCTTGTTTTCCACCAATGGAAACTTACTTACTTATTGTAAGTTTTGGGCAAATGTCTTTATTAAGTTCAGGAAGTTTCCCTCTATTTCTAGTTTGTTCAGAGTTTTTATCAGAAATGGGTCTTGGATTTTGTAATACCATTTTTCTGTATCTGTTCATAAGATCATATGTTTGTTTTTTCTTATTTTGCTTGTTGATGTGATGGATTACATTCACTGATTTTAAATTTTGAACCAGCCTTGCATACCTGGAATAAATCCTAGTTGGTTATGATGTATAATACCTTTTTAATACTTTCTTGGACTTTATTTGCTAATATCTTATTGAGAGTTTGTTTAAATCACTGCCTCATATTAACCTAGAAGAGAAGTTTTAATTTTGGAGTCAACAGTGTATAAGTTGAGTTAAGGTCAAGTGATGAAAGTAAACTGTGGTATATGAAGCAAAGAAATGATAGTAATAAACAGGTCAGTAGTATCTTTAATAATAGTAATACTAGTAATGATTTAAATTTTGAGGTTTTTTTCTTTGTTTTGTTTTGTTTTCTTTTCTTTCTTTCTTTTTTTTTTTAATGCCAAGCACTTTTGTGAGTGGCTTAAAAAGATTTAGTTTTCAGGGGATCATAGGGGAAGGGAGGGAAAAATGAAACAAGATGAAACCAGAGAGGGAGACAAACCATAAGAGACTCTTAATCTCAGGAAACAAACTGGGTTTGCTGGAGGGGAGAGGGTGGGAGAGATGGGGTGGCTGGGTGATGGACATTGGGAAGGTATGTGCTGAGGTGAGTGCTGTGAATTGTGTAAGACTGAGGAATCACAGACCTGTACCCCTGAAACAAATAATGCATTATATATTAATAAAAAGATTTAGTCTTTAGAAATGAACTGTTAGTTTTCTCTTATGTTTATCCTCATTTACAGTTGAGTTAAGTTTAAGTACTGGCAAGTTAAATAATGCTCCTGGGAACTGGATCTGAAACAGTGATTGTCTCCTTCCAGAACTCAAGCCCTCAATTACCACGTCATACTAATGATCGTAATTGTGTGTGATAGACTGAGAACAATGGAAGACTGAGGCCTGGGTTTTGGGAAAGAGCTTTTTATGTGGGTTTACAAGGGGAAGATGATATAAAACAAATAACCTTAGAATTGGAGAAAAGGTAGGAGAGAAAGGGGACCAGAATTTTTGTATCATCTATTAGCATTAATTTGAGGACTCTCAAGTAACTTTATTATATTACTAAGATGATATTTCTGGCCTCATCTCATCATGCCTTTGTATCATATTCTGTGAGGTCATTGGATTTCTTTTATACATAAAAGCTTGCCTTGTTTATGTCATCACTGCCAGATTTCATCAAAGTATTAGTGACAGAGCAAGCTGGAAGGTTCTCATTTTCTTCTTTTTCCTTAAAAAGTGAACTTGATGGCTCCAAGAAGAATTAAGATGGTGAGAAATCAACAGCAGGTGGCTAAGTCAGCTTCATCAAAATCAAAAGGGTGCATGATTGTCATTTGGGAGGACAGTCAGCCATGACTTAGCCACCTGTTCTAAAAGTTTCCATATGCAGAATAGTTAACTCCCCCAAATTTGTAAAAGTAAAAGGTAAGAAATGTATTATATTTAAAAAATAAGTAAAGCCCATGTTAAATAGTCAAATAAGTGAATTACAGTCCTCAGAATGGTTTTCTTAGCTGCCATTTGAAACAGCAATAAGGAATATGATATTTGACAACACTCTACTCTTTTAAATTTTGAGTAGGGTGAGAATAAAGGGGCTGGAGAATATAAAAACTATCATAAATAACAGAGACAGTAACAATCTCAGAATGTTTCACAAGCTCATCCTTAGACCTCTAAGGATATTCTGCCACTCTGTTACTTAGGTATCTTCTTTGGGAAATACTACTTTGTTTTTAAAGGATGTCAGATAGATTTTCCAGATTGCCTTCAGTATTAGTGGGAGATGGAGGGGGCAAAAAAGAAGAAAATATTTTAACTGCTTGATATGTCTAGGGATGGTTCGGTTTCTGGTTTAAAACCCCAGCTAACCTAGGAAATAGTCAGTTTTGCTTCAGTGGAGATCCTTTAAAAGTGGATCTGATTCAAGAGTGATTTCCTCTTCTTTTTCTGGGTAGCAAGGTAATTCAGTCTAGGGCATCTGAATTGATCTGGCATTCTAGGTACTCTCTGCACTATATAGAACAGCAACTCAAACAAGCCAGCAACATCTTTATTAAAAAGCAAGCTATACTGCATGCCCTTTCACGGGAGCTATGGATATGTAACAAACAGAATCCTAGAACAAGGCTAGATAGCACAATGCTACAATCCTGTTAACAATCTCGGACGGAGATTCTAATTAAAGGTGAGGAAACAAGACAGATGCATTTAAGACATCAAAGTAGTAAGGCAGTGATGCCAATTCAGTTCTAATCTATGTGGCTTCGATTATTCAAAGTTTGGAGGAGGAAGACATCAGTGCATGTTGGAGTAATGACGAGGGGAACCCTCTGGAACTTTGGGCCTGGTCCTCCCATAAATATCTCTTGTTTATATTCCTGTGATTACCTAAGACTGTTTAATTTACTTCTTTCAACATTCCTTCTGTGAGTGTGTTTTTTGAGGGCATGTGTCTGTGTGTTGTTTGGGGTGGTAGATGGAAGCCAGAGAAACATGGGTACATATATCATGGAGTTGCCAGTTATGCAGGACTTGAGAAAATTAAGTTTTCTAATTCTCATTTTCCACCTGTTTGTAAAGAGTGAAATATTTTTCCAAGGATTTTTGTGGATTAGATATGATCATGTTTAAGCATTTAACAAAGTACCTAGAAAATAGTAAGCCATCATTAAATGGAAATTGCTAGTACTTGTGCTAAAAAAGTGCAGGACTACAATTGTTTATATATCGTAAATTATTCATAGAGGTCTCTGCTGTCATTAATATGGCAACCAGGGGAAATGGATTTTGAATTCAATATACAAGTAAAATTGACTATGGTAATGTAAAATATTTCCAGCATCTTCGAAATCAGCAAATATTCACTGGATAATATAAGATATGAAGGAATTCATTTTTAATATCTTAATTTCTAATATATTTGGCTTCATATACGAACTGTTCATATGCTCCTTTGAACATATAATCATATATGTTTTCTGATATTAAAAAAGGTTATACCTGTACATATAAAGATAAATTTATTCGTAGGTAGATAATAAGCAATTCTTTTGCAACCTCTTTGATGTTCAAAATATGATCAGATAAAGGCAAATTATTCATTGTCATTCCTTCCAAAGAGGTGGCCATGTTACCAGGCAAGAAAGTAAACAAATGTGATTTATGTAATAGGAAATAATCCCTGTCGTGCTTTTCTGTATTTGTTACCTAGAGTTTGAGCCATTTCCTATTTTTCCTTTTGCTTTATATTCATAGTGAAGTTTTAGTAGCTCCTACGATAAGAAAGTACAGATTAAGATCCCATACCTAGCTGCACATTTTAAAATAACTAGCTATTTCTGTTTCTTTAATGATACTTGGACAGCTTTGTTGTCTCATATTGATTTTTTTTCCTTATTTTTAAAATAACTGATTGTGAGCTAAAAACAACTATCCTCTTACTGTTCCATATTTGTAAACATATTAAAGCACAGAGTCTAAGAAATGCCAAAGGTAGCCACAGCTCTCATGTTAAAAAATTCATTTCTCAGCCATGGAATTATATGCATACATTTATCTTTGGGGCCTTGGATATAAGCAAAGTTTTATTCCTTTCAGAAAAGGAATTTTTTTTTCTAGCTAGAATTCACAGTAATAAAATGAGAATTCAGAACCATGCATATATGTATTCATATTCTGTAATTTGTATTTCAAGTCTAGATAACTTTAATACTAAGATCTGAAAGCATAGAAAAAATCTAACTCGAGAATTTTAAAAAGTCATTTAGGTGAATGATGTTTATGAAATGCTTTCAGAGTCTCCTTCTCGAAAAAGGTTTTAGAGAGCTAGAGTAATTATCATTCCTAGGAAAATAGTTTCTTATTTAAAAATTAGCATGTCTTGGAGCCCTTGGGTGACCCAGTCGGCTAAGCATCCAACTCTTGATTTCGGCTCAGGTCATAATCTCAGGGTCGTGAGATCAAACCCCTCATTGGACTCTGCCCTGCTGAGTGTGGAGCCTGTTTAAAATTCTCTCTGTTTCCCTCTGCCTCTCTCCTCCTCTCTCCCTCTCTGTCTTTCAAAAAAAAAAAAAAAAAAAAAAAAGTTAAAAATGAGCACTTCTTGAACCTATTTATAAAATCTAAAGCAACATGGCAAGTATATACAATAGAGAACAAACATAAGATTCACATCTGTATTGATTCTCAGGTTTTAATGTGAGAAAATATTAAGAAGGTAGTACTTAGAGATTTAGAAATTAAAATAGGCAATGTTATGGGCTGAATTGTGCTCCTTCTCAGATTCATAGGTTGAAATCAAAACCCCCAGTACACCAGAATGTGACTCTATTAGGAGATAAAAGCCTTTAGGAGTTTAAGATGTGGTTGTTAGGATGGACCTAACCCACATAACTGATATTTTTATGAAAAGAGATTAGAACAGAAACAACACAGACTGAGGGTAAAAGGTAACCCTCTGTAAGCAAAGGAGAGAAGACTCAGGAAAAAACCAAACCAGTCATCAAACTCATCTTGAAATTCTAGCGTCTATAACTGTGGTAAAATATATTTCTGTTGTTTAAACCACTAGTGTATATTATGTTGTTATGGCATCCTTGGAAAACTAAGACCAGTGTTTAGGTGTCATAATATTGTTATTTTGGTTTGTAGAATGCCCACTTGCTGGTATTCCTCCTGAAAAAGATCTACCTCTATTGGAATATTGGACAGTTGTAATAGACCATTGTTTCCATAAATGAGTCAAAGAATGTGTCTCGCATAGATTATCATCTTTCCAGAAATCTATAAAATTCATTGTCTGTAGACTAGGCAGAGGAAAAAAAAATAAATGAACAATAATAATTGTTTGACTATTTCTATGTTAGACAATCTGGAGGATGTAAAGATTGGGTTATTGATATACTAAACAGCTCACTAACCAGTAGTGGCGATAGGGCTCTAAATATAAATGGAATCTATGAATATAAATAAGAGCCAAAATATGCTCAGTGCCATGAAATGTCCATGCAAGCAGAGAAGGTTCTGAGGAGGAGCGGACTTAGTCCTAAGTATTCTGTGGACAGAAAAGGAAGTCTCCTTGGAGCAGTGGGCATTTTAGCTGGGTCATAAAGAATGTACAGAATTTTTGAGAATTTTAAAAAATTTTTGAGAATTTTTCTCTGTATTACAGAATACAGAGAATTTTCAAGAGCAAATTACATTTGATGCATTAGCAATGCATAAGCAAAAGTACTTTCATGAAAAAACCAATCTCACTTTTCGCTCCATCCCTAATATAGCAACATAACCTTGTTTCTGTTCTTACCCTTCTCTCAAGTAGTTATCTTTTCTCTAGGAAAGGATATAGGCTGAACTTGGGAAGAAAGTAGACACTGATAGCTTGGCATCTAAGAGCTATTTTACTATTAGCTCACCAGGGGACTAAATAATGCCAGGCATGCCTCTGCTTCAGAATAATCATGTCCTAACCATATTAAATGACTGCTTTGCTGTTAGATTTTTAAAACTGCCATCCGTGTATAAGACACATTGAATAATAAGAATATTATAGCAGTTTTACAAATATTTTTGCTATATATCGTGTTTAGGAAGATTGCTTTTGTTTCATCATTGTTGTTTTTAGTGCAAGTCATGTTAAATGACAAATATCTTCCAAAACTTTGACCTCCAACCAGCCAAATAATGTTCTTTCCACAAAGTATACCCCCAGCATTTGTAGGCAAGAAGTTACAGTTCACACAATATTGTGAAGATTGTTAGACTCTGAATTAATATATACACGTGACCACTTTTTGTTCTTTTTGTACATGTATTATGCACAATTTAGTGTTCCAAATTATCAATAGATAAAATAGTTATTTTCTTTTCCTGTTTTATAGGGACTAATCTTTATTTGTGTGTGTGTGTGTGTGTGTGTGTGTGTGTGTTTCCAGTACATAATCTTCAACGAAGTTTGTTCTGGGGGTGCCTGAGTAGCTCAGTCAGTTACGCATCCATCTCTTGATTTTGGCTGTGGTCATGATCTCCGGTTAAGCCCCACATTGGGCTCCACACAGGGAATGGAGCCTGCTTAAGATTGTCTGCCTCTGCCCCTCCCAGCTTCCACTCTTAAAAAATAAAAAAGGAAAACAAACCAACAACAACAAGAAAAACAAAGTTTGTTATGTATAGCAGGCTTATATGTTTGTGTAGGGAGAAAAAGAGATTGGAGATTTTTAGGATTTTGATGGTAAAACACATGTTTGTAATTTAGTTTTTCTTAGTAAGTTTATTGAATTTCAACCAGAGGACGAGTTAATATTTTACTGATCATCTGCTATATGGAAGGTAGTAATTATTCAGCCACTCAGATCTCTAGCTTTATAGTTACCAAAATCCTTTCAAGTTGAAATAATTTGTTATTTTACTCAGAATTCTTATACTTACACGCTTTAAGGATATTTAGGATATAAAGATAAAAGGTAAAAAAAAAGAAAAAACCAACAACACAATAGAGTTGACTTAAGCCTATCTTTTGTGCTTCATGTGAAAAAAGCAAGGCTCCAACTTCATTTCTGGAATTAAAAATAAAACCATTGCCTAAAAATGGATTTGTGTGCATTGAACATTTGCAGCTGTTTACTGTGACAGGCTGCGGTCCACCCAAGTCACATCCTGAACCTTTTAGTTACTGTCAGAAGTTTTGGGGGCTCTTCTGGAAGCCCTGTGTGGGGGATGCAAATATAAATTGAGGGCAATTCGAATGATGCATGAAAGAGACACAAACACCACTTTAGTTCTTGTTAATTTGCCACTTTCACACTAACGTGAGAAATTGCCATATGACTTTTAAATGTAATCTCTTGGCAATTTTTTATGCTTTTTTGGAATGCAGGAGGGTACGCATAATCAAATACCCAACACTTTTTTCTCTCCAACAGTTTTGAAATACCATCATTTCAAATGAGCTTATTTATTGTGGGTTTCAATGTACTTTGACATTGAAGAAACAAAATTCAATCAGATACAGTTCTGTATTCAAGCAGTTTATATATGCTGAAGGTCAAAGGAAATGAGGAGGACAAGCAATCACATTCACGTATATTCTTTATTTTCTTGACTACAATTACTCTCTGAGGCTTTCTTTAGAACTTCATCGTCACTTATTTTATTTTATTTTAGCTTTTTTCCAGCATCATGAATTTTAAAGCTGTGGTTGTCCTTTGGGGGAAATTTTTGTCCCCCAGAGGTTATTTGACAGTGTCTGCAGACGTTTTGGATTGTTACTACTGGGGAAATGATGCTATTGGCATTTGGTGGGTTGAGGTCAGGGATACTGCTGTACATTCTACAGTGTAGCCCCTGTACAACAAGTCACCCGGCCCAAAGATCCAATAGTATCCTGTTTTCCTACTTAAAAGAAAGAAGTAGGGGTGCCTGGGTGGCTCAGTTGGTTAATCATCTGCCTTGGGCTCAGGTCATGATTCCAGGGTCCTAGGATCAAGCCCAGCATTGGGTTCCTTGCTCAGTGGGGAGTCTGCTTCTTCCTCTGTTCCTCCCCCTGCTTGTGCTCTATCCCTTTCTCTCTCCCTCAAGTAAATAAATAAAAAAATGTTAAAAAGAAAAAAAGGAAGTAACTTGAGAGGATAGAGCATGACAAAGGGACACAGATACTCTCAGTTCTGTTCCTCTTTTCTGTTTGGGTGCTCTGTCATCTGAAACAAGTCATTTCCTCACCTTGGTCTAGTTTGCTTGTTTATAAAGTGGATATTTTGATTAGATCATCTACCAAGAGCCTTACGTTTATAAATCTTGCAAAATTAATTATACTTCTCTTACTTTTTGAGAACAGAAGACATGAGGTATTATTTTAAGAGGTCACTTAATTAAGTTTACTCAAGTTATAGTTCTTTTTAGCTTATAGTTTTAGAGAAACACCCAATATATATTTATCAAAGCAGAGATACAAATATGACTCTGATCAGTCACATTTCTATGTACTAGCTATGAACTCTCTGAAAAAGACATTAGGAAAACAGTCTCGGGGTGCCTGGGTGGCTCAGTCAGTTAAGTATCAGCCAATTGCTCATTTCATGATCTCAGGTCCTGGGATCAAGCCCTGCATAGTGCCTCTTGCTCAGTGGAGAGCCTGCTTCTCCCTCTCCCTCTGTAGCTCCCTCTGCTGCTCCCCCTGCTGCTCCCCCTGCTTTGTGCTCTCTCAATCTCACTTTTTCTCAAATAAAATCTAAAAAAAAAAATAAGTTGCACTTAACATAGCAACAAAAAGAAGAAAATACTTAGGAATAAATTAAACAAAGGATATGAAAAATCTCTATGCTTAAAGACTACAAAACACCGATGAATGAAGTCAAAGATACAAATGGAAGGGTATCCTGTGTTCATGAATTAGAAGAATTAATATTTTTAACATATCCATTCTACCCAAAGCAACCTACAGATACAGTACCATCTCTATCAAAATCCCAATGGTATTTTTCATAGAAATAAAAAAAAACAAATACTGTAATTTGTGTGGAACAGCAGAAGACCCCAAATAGCAAACTCTAGCAAGATGCACAGGGAGGCATCACAGTTCCTGATTTCAAACTGTATTACAAAGCTGTAGTAATAAAAACATTAGTACTGATATAAAAACACACATAAAACCATGGAACAGATTCGAGAGCCTAGAAATAAATCAAGGTATGTGTGGTCAACTGATTTTTGACAGAAGCACCAAGAATATACAATGGCAGAAGGATAGTTTCCTCAATAAATGATGTTGGGAAGACTAGGTTGCCACATGCAGAAAAATGTTTTCGGACCCTTACATAGCACCATACATAAAAACAACTCAAAATGGGTTGAAGGCTTAAGTGTAAGACCTGAAACCATAAATCTCGTAGTAGACAAATGCAAAATAAACAGTGGAACTTCATCACCCTAAAATATTTTTGCATAGCAAAGGAAGCCATCAACAAAATGAAAAGGCAGGCTATAATGTAGCGGGAAATATTTGTGAATCATATATTTGATGAGGAATTAATATCCAGAACATTTAATGAGCTCATGTAACTCAATAGCAAACACACACACGGACGCAAACACACGACACACTACACACACACAAAACACCAATTAAAAAAATGGGCAAAGGATCTGAATAGACATTTTCTCAAAGAAGACATACAATGGCCAACCTGTGTATGAAAAGATGCTTAATGTCATGAATGACCAGGGAAATGCAAATCAAAACCACAAGTAGATACCTCATTCCGTTAGGATGCTAATATCAAAAATCAAAAGATAACAAGCATTGGTGGAAAAGGGGAATCCTTGTGCCCTATTGGTAGGAATGTAACTTGGTGCAGTCACTTTGGAAAACTGTATGGAGGTTTCTCAAAAAATCAAAAGAAAATAGACTGCGATTTGATCCAGCAGTCCCACTTCCGAATGCATATCCAAAGAAAATGGATCAGTTTCTCAAAGAGATAGCTAGCAGTCCTGTGTTCATTGCAGCATTATTCATAGCAGCCAAGATAAGAGAAGAACCTAATTGTCCATACGTAAAATGAATGGATAAAGAAAACTTGGTGTATACATAAACAGAATGGGTTCAACCTTAAAAAAGAAGAAAATCTTGCCATTTGGAACAACATGGATGAATTGGAGGACATTGTGCTAAGAAAAATAAGCCAGATACAGAAAGGCAAATATTGAATGGTCTTGATTGAATGTGGAATCTTAAAAAAAAAAAAAAAAAGTTAATTCATAGTAATAGAGAGTAGAGTAGTGGTCATCAGAGGCAGGTAGGGGATGGGAGAAATTAGGATACATTGATCAAAGGCTACAGATTTTCAGTAATAAGATGAGTGAGTTCTGGAGCCCTACAGCATGGTGACTATAGTTAATGTATACTTGAAATTTCCTGAGAGTTAATGTATACTTGAAATTTCATGGTGACTATAGTTAATGTATACTTGAAATTTCCTGAGAGTAGATGTCATGTTCTCACCAAGAGAAAAAGTAGTTATTTGTTATGATGGCTATGTTAGTTTGTGTTAATCATGTTATATACATATATCAAAACATCACATTGTACATTTTAAATATACACATTTTTTAATTTGTCAACAGTAAATAGTGAAAAATGTAATTCATATGCTATTTTTTATCAGCCAGCATGTAAGCATTAAAAGAAGCTTGAAAATACAGGAGCTAGTATTCATACTTTATATGTGAAATAAATGTAATAATGCGGTCTATTAATTTTTGAAATAATATCACTAACCTTGTCTAATTCCTCTTAAAAGACAGCTAGTGCATCTAAAAGAACCAAAAGATATTTTAATAAAACTTCCATCTCAATTTAAATTCATCTATAGCACCACAGAATGTATCTGTATTCATGCTGTAAAATGAGTTTGACTTTAAAAATTAAAAATCTGAGTTCCAGCAGAAGATTTTTATTACTTTTAGTCTTTTCTGCCCCTGTTAAACAGACACATTTTTGGAAGCCCTTGTAGGTGTTCCTATTATACTTTATCCAGAAACACTTCCTTATTCAACTCTGCAGAATGTAATGATAAACGTTGACCAAAACCCATAGTATTTTTGAATCGTTAAAATATGCACTTGTGGGAATTAAAGTTTAAACTGTTGGCAAAAAGTAGAATTTAATATTGTCATAACATTCTTGACTGATAGGATAGACACTTGATTAAATACCAAATGGAACTTTATGCCTTTGGCTGCCCCATTTTTATGTTTGACACTTCTAGAATGACTATTATAAGTTAAGATTTTTCTAGGGAAAAGATATTAAAAATAAAACAGTGCTGTTACTAGATTTTTTTTTAAAGATTTGAATGTGGAAGTTGGCCATTTGGTTGTGATGTTGGGATTTTATTAGCCATGTGTTCTTTTCCTATTAAAGCAAATAACCCAAAGTGAAACTGACGCATTTGTATGGAAGAGTTTAAGGCACTGTACTAAAATATGGGCTCTGCTGCTGTGAAAATAGAAGCCATTTTGAGGTGTAGCCTTGAACAGCCTGTGGGGTATTGGCAAGAGATGGAACAGCAGGTCTTTTTTAGTTACTTTGAAGCAAGAAAGTGTAGGCTTACTTCACATGTACCCTTATTATTTGATATTTCTGAATCTCCATTTCTTTTTTGACATAAAATTTATATTGACCTCATACCCACCTGGGTCATTTCATGTTTTTGAAAGACACACTTTATATTTTTTTCTTTTATGCTTCAGGGTACACTGAATGTCATGATATTTGTAGTTTTGATATATTTCTAAAAGCAGTGATAAAATTAGAACTTATAATTTTTAAAGGAAAAAATAATCATCGTTATCCTATTTGTCATTAAAAGCTATGATGTTTCAGAGAAGTTAAATTTGCTGATTAAAAGGTATTCCGTCTAAAAAACCACTCACAATTGTCCTTTAAAATAAATTTTATTAGGGTTGTAAGTATGCAGTAGAAATGAGAATTCATGGTAAATAAATATGCTTCTCTATTTATTATGTAATTAGTGTAACATGGCAGAATTTGGTGTCTGTATACTTACTAGAAACATAGAAGGAAGCAAAATATAGCTTATGATGAATTATTATCTGTCTTCATGGAAATTAGTGATACAGTTTATATTTCAAGGATAAGGTTAATGAGTACCTCTGAAAGAATAAAATTTTGGATTAATAATGTACTGAGTCAATAAATTCATGAACTGGCTAGTAGTTTACTTGTGTTGAAGATGTATGTGTTTCTGCCCATTCTTCCTGTAAGTTAATAGAATGTGGAGAAAACCAAAGAACCAGTTATGTTAGATATATCTGTTAAAGACAAAGAAGGCTGTTAGTGTTGTGGAGAGTTAAAAATAAAAAAGTTGAAAAGTATATTATTGGGGTGCCTGGGTAGCTCAGTCATTAAGTGTCTGCCTTTGGCTCAGGTCATGATCCCAGCGTCCTGGGATCAAGCCCAGCATCAGGCTCCATGCTCAGCGGGAAGCCTGCTTCTCCCTCTCCCACTCCCCCTGCTCTCACTGTGTCTCCGTTAAATAAATAAATAAACATCTTAGGGGGGAAAAAAGAATATTATTGACAAGAAAATAGTCATGTTATAATTCATTGTATAATTACCTTAGTTTTGGTATATTCCAAATCTTTTGTTTGCTAACAGGGGCTCATTTCCAACACTGCCCTCCAGTCCAACACACACACACACACACACACACACACACACACCACACAATGTTAAATGATTCCTCTGTGTTTTGGGCTTTTCTAACCTTTTTCCTGATGGCCAAAGGTGAAAGTAACTTCTCTCTCAGTATGCATAGAATTTTCTCCCCTATAATGTAACTGCTTGCAATTCTGGTACTTAGTTTAAAAAAAATAAGAATCTTTCAGTTGGTGAAAATTGTGGAATTCAGGCTTATTAAAAATAAAGCCCCTGGAGTTCCACTTTTGGCAAGTGGAGTTCTAAGGATCCGCAACTCAGTGGAACAGGTGAAAATTATGCAGAACAACCAATTAAAATCTCTGGAAATGGCCTTACAGACATGCAGCCAATGAAGAAGCATTATATAAGAAATCTAAATCTCCTTAAGAACTGAAAGAGTCTGTGGTATTTGAACCAAGACCCTCAACCATCCTCTCGTCTCCATACTGTGAGAGATGGAAATACTAGTGGGTATTGGCACTGTAGCCAAACTAATATGAGTTTGCTCCATCATAAGTCACAGATAGAAGCTACACCTGGGGGATCGTCAGGCAAAGGAAGATTTATTTGCAGCAAATAAGGAGATCACTGGGAATCTTCCAAAGTTGTGGACTCCTGAGCCAGGGTGAGTGGATTCCTTTTATCTGGGGTTAGGATGAATATTGCGATAGGGGAGCCTTGTCATCTTATGTAGAGGCGGATGTAAGATCTCACATGCATCTTAAGGAAACATGCCTGTTCATACATAGTATGCTGTGTTAATGAGGCTGTCCTCCTCCTTGAGCAGAGAGTTTAGCATTATAATGAGGTGAGGTCACTGTTGGTCAATCGGTGGGGTCCATCTGTGCAGGTGTGAGCTTAAGCTCAAACTCGTCTGGGTGGTTTGGGACTCAAGGACTCATCTGGGCAATCGTTATGATGTGAGGCGTGGTTTTGGTTTCCATCGTAGATGCTATGAATTCAAGATAAGCTGGAAAGAAGAATTAAAGGAAAATGCGGGAGAAAGCTCAGTGGGTGCATGCAGATTGGCAGTAAAGGTCAGGTCTTGTGGTCTTGCTGGTGACAGTGCAGACTAAAACACGGGGTTCAATCTGCCAGGGGCTTCTAGTTAGAGGGCTGTCTTTCTGTAAGGGCATTTCTCATCTTGCCTCCAGCTATCTTTTATTGAAATTAAGTTCTTCCACTGTGTCTGGGAGAAGGCGGCTCCCTTTTTAGGACCAGCCCTCCTCCCTCCCTGACCCCGCTGGGACAGGGCTACCACTGAGAATCCTGGGTCCCCCCTCACCTCACTCCAGATGGTTACACAGGGAGAGGGCGGCACAGAAGACTGAAAAGCTTGCTGGAGGGAAATGGAGAAAGACAGCTGGGAGGAGACTTGCCAAAGTCAAAACACGTTTCAAACATTGACCTTGAGAACTATTGTTCCTTGAAAGAAACCTGACGTTGGTTAGCTAAGTCTGTAAAATAACTTGATGCCCCAGTTGAAAAGAAGAGAAGAATTAGCTGGTGGTTGGTGGAGTTTAACAGCTGGGTGTGTTCTAGGAGAAGAGGCAGTCGAAGACAGCCTGCCAGAGCCAGTAATCCCAGGGTGATTGTCAGCAGTCTCAACGTAGTGACCCCTAAGGAGCAATATCACAGCTTCATGATCCAGGCAGGGAAGAGTGGGAGAATAGATTTCATTAGAAGAATCTAGCCAAGTAAATAATAGTAAATCGCAGAGGGGTGGCCATTACTCTGATTTGCTAAAATATATTATCTGAAAGATCCAGTTTCTAACAGAAGATTATGAGACACGCAAAGAAACATCGAAGTATGACATATCATCTCAGACAACATGAACTTGTATATAAAAAAATCCCAAGGGAGATTAAAAACCATTAGAACAAATAGGGTTGCAAGATCAATATATAAAAATCAATTGTGTTTCTGTACACTTGCAATAAACAATCTGATAAAGAAATCAAGGCAATTCTATTTATAGTAATATCAAAAAGAGTAAAATACTTAGGAACAAATTTAACAATAGAAATGCCAAACTTACACTCTAAAAACTAAAACACGATGTTGAAAGGCATGAATGAGAGGCGATCTAGACAAATGGAACATTTCATTTAATGGTATGGAATTAAATTTAATTACACTTAATATTTAATTTTGTTAAAATGGTGATGCAGGCAAGCCAGGTCTGCGGACCCAAAAGGGGTCGTACAGGACGAGCCAAGAAGGCCCTTGGCTACCTGCAGAGTGGAAATCAAATGATACCTGAGAGGAAGTAAGAGCAGAGTTTATTGAAGACACAAAGCAGATTCAGATGGAGTATCTGGGAGACTTGGAAAAGACAAGGAAAGCGAGTCTTTTTTTTTTTTTTTAGGTTTATTTATTTATTTATTTGACAGAGATCACAAGTAGGCAGAGGGGCAGGCAGAGAGAGAGATGGGGAAGCAGGCTCCCTGCTGAGCAGAGAGCCTGATGTGGGGCTCAATCCCAGGATCCTGGGTTCATGACCTGAGCTGAAGGCAGAGGCTTAACCCACTGAGCCACCCAGGTGCCCCAAGGAAAGTGAGTCTTGTCTTGTCTTGGGATCTGGGGTTTTTACTGAAGATTGTGGTCTGGTGCATGTGTCTTCTTAGGCATCCAGTAACAAACAGGAGTGTTTAGGTGTCCTCCAGAAGTCTCTTAGGTCTTGGGCCCAGGGTTGCTATTGAGTCATTGGTGTTCAAAAAGGAAAACATTTATGATGACCCCACCTGGTCACTCTTTAGATGTTATCTGTTGTGCAAGAAGACTCCAAAGAAATGAACTCCTTGACATTCTTAAGAAGGATTTACATTGTCTGTACTAAAAGGCACACATGAGTCCTAGCGAGAATAGAGGAAGGAACACAGTGTTTCTTGGGGTCCCTTTGGTTTCCCTGTCTCAATGGCAGTATTCTCCAAAAGAACTACTGATTCAGTGCACTCCCTGTTGGAATTCCTATTGGCTTTTTTGTGGAAGTGGAGAAGAGGATCCTAAAATTCATATGGAATTGCAAGCGACTCAGAATAGACAAAATAAGTCTTGAAAAAGAAGAACAAATTTGGAAGATTCACACTTCCTGATTTCAAAGCTTCATGCAAAGTGACAATAATCAAGACAGTGTTGTACTTCGTAGGATACATATATAGATCAGTGGTATTTAATTAAGAGTCTAGAAATAAATCCATGTGTCTCCAGTCAACTGATATTTGACAGGAGTGCCAAGGCAATTCAGTAGAAAAAGAATAATCTTTTCAGCAAATGGTACCAGGACACCTGGATACTTACATGCAAAAGAATGAAATGGACCTGTGAGTGAGGGACCTGTTCCCTCACTTCATAGCTGTGTACAAAAATTAGCTTAAAATGAGTCGGAGACCTAAATGTAATGTAGGAGCAAAAAACTAAAAATCTTGGGCGAAAGTATAAGGGTGAATCTGCATGAAGTCAGATTTGACAATGGATTCATAGATGGGACCCCAAAAGCATAAGGAACAAAAGAAAAAAAAATGTAATTACAAAAATTTAAAAGCTATGCTTCAAATCACATTGTCAAGAAAATGAAAAGACAATTCACAGAATGGGAGAAAATATTTGCAAAACATATATCTAATGACAGACTTATATCAAGAATATACAAAAAACTTAAAGCTCAGAAATAAGACAATCCACTTAAAAAAATGGGCAAGAGATCTAAATAGACATTTCTCCAAAGACAATCTACAAATGGCCAATAAGCATAGGCTTGACATCTTCAATTATCAGAGAAATGCAAATCAAAACTACAGTAAGACACTCCTGGGGTGGCCAGAATCAGTCAGAAATAGCCAGCATTATTGAAGATGTGGCAAAGTTGGACCTGTTCCTGATACACTCCTAGTGCAAATATACAGTGGTGTAGCCAATTTGGAAAACAGTCTGGCGTTTCTTCAGTTGGTTAAACATAGAGTTATCATATGACCCAGCACCTCCTCTCCTACATATATAAGAGAACTGAAAACACATGGCCATACAAATACTTGTACATGAATGGTGACAGTGGCACTATTGATAATAGCCCAAAGGTGGAAATAACCCCAATGTCTATCACTGAATGAGTAGAGAGGCAAAATGTGTGCCTCTGTACCATAAATACTACTCAGCCATAAAAATGAAGAAAGCACTTATATATACTAAAACCTGGGTGAACCTTGAAAACATTAGGCTAAGTGCATGAAGCCAGTAACAAAATACCACATATTACATGATTTCATTTATGTGAAGTCCACTATCGTCGAATCTATAGAGACAGAAAGAAGAGTAGTGATTACTTAGGGCCTGGGTAGGGTGGGGGAGTAGACAAAACAGGGAGATGATAACTAAAGGGTATGGAGTTTCTTTTTGAAGAAATGAAACTATTTTAAAATTGGTAGTGGTGATCTTGGTACATACCTGTACATATACTGAAAACTGTTAAATTGTGTATTTTTTTAAAAGATTTTTTAATTATTTATTTGACAGATGGAAATCACAAGCAGGCAGAGAGGCAGGCAGAGAGAGAGGAGGAAGCAGGCTCCCCGCTGAGCAGAGAGCCCGATGTGGGGCTTGATCCTAGGACCCTGGGATCATGACCTGAGCGGAAGGCAGAGGCTTTATCCCACTGAGCCACCCAGGCATCCCAAACTGTATACTTTAAATGGGTGAATTTATAGTATATGAATTACATCAGTGAAGCTGTTATTTAAAATAGTCCCTTCTGACACCTGGACACTTCAGTTGACAAGTATGTTTATTTGAAATTTAAACCACATTCTACCAGAATGTTGAGAACCAGCATTATACCATAGTGGTTAATATGCACTTTATCTCTCAAGGGTCCCAATAAAAACACTCATGTCTGTAAGATTATTTGTAGATTAAAAAAGACTTATCATTGGTGAATTACAAATTAGGTAGTTTTTGTTTTATTTTTAATTTTAAGAGATTTTTTTCTTTATTTGCCAGAGAGAGAGACAGTGAGAGAGCAAGAGAGCACAAGCAGGGGGAACAGCAGGCAGAGGGAGAGGGAGAAGCAGACTCTCCACTGAGCAGGGAGCCTGATGGGGGGCTTGATCCCAGGACCCGGGGATCATGACCTGAGCTGAAGGCAGAGGCTCAGCCGAGTGAGCACCCAGGTGTCCCAAGTTAGGTAGTTTTTGAATGGGAGCAAGTGAGACATCATTTCAATTGTTGCCACTTTTGATTCTTCTGGACGATCTTTTTGAGGTATCATGAGAAAAGTCAAAGGAAATTGGGCCTCCAGGATATGTGTTTTCATCTTTCTTTACTTATAAAACAAAGCAGAAATGATATCCTATTTACAAAAGGTAGGAGTGGAGATCGGATTTTAAAAAGTAAATGCTTCTTTCCCTTTGGCGTATTCCTGACCAATCCCACTGTTAATTCCTTCTTGTTGGCCATCAGAAACAAGTAGAGTATACTTTCTGATGTCCATTAAAGCCAGTTGTCTACCTCACAAGCTGTAGTAGAAAATCTTAGTAAAAACAAACAAAAAAAAAAAAAAGAAGAAAAAAGAAAAACAAAAAAAAGAACTTTCAAACTAGCTTCTATCTAACTATTTTAACACTTATAGCATCATATTTTTGGCCTATGATGTATTGATAGGCTGGGTGGTTGTTGGAAAATCTCCTAACAGGAAAATGATACGGAAGAAAGTGTTTTGAAAGCACATTTGCCAGCCAGGCCTCTGTCAGTAATGGTACATTAAGCTTAATGTGCCCAAGCAGCCTGCTATAGTTCGAACACACAGTTTTGCTGAACTGTCAAAATACTTTTTTTTAATAAACTTTTTAACAGCGTTGGTCCATCAGTACTAAACAACATTCTATCACTTTAGTATTTTTTTTTTTTTCAAAATAAGTATTTTTCTGTCTACCTTTTCTTAACACTAGTGGAAAGGTATCAGACTATTGAGTGCCAGATCTGTTTACTTTCATTTTCTTATCATTATTTAGCCAGTATTCCATTGACCTCATAAATCATAATTGCCAGACCAGGAAGTAACTGAAAAAGGACACAATGCCCGTAAAGTTACTTGGCCGTGAAGAAGCAGCCTTGGAGCTAGGAAGCAGCAGGGGGTAGAATGGAAGCAATCACAGCAGTAGTGGCAGTAGGAGCACAGTAATTAGCAGCTGGGTCAAGGGTAATAATCTGCAGACATTATGACAATGGAGAGTTGTTATCTCAAAGAACTCCCCACTCCCTCTGCTCCCCCCAAATGTTAATGTCCTATATGCGGATTAAGGCTGGTGTGACAAATAAGCCTGTGTACTGGAGCCTTTAGGAGAATCAGTCCTTGTGCTGACGTCATCCATCTCCCCTGCACCTCCACCCCCACCCCACCCCGTGCATTTCAGAATATCTCCATCTATAGTTTTAGCAACGCATGTGAAGACCCGTGTTTCTATGGGAACGAAAGGAGGCAGAGGAGAGGTTAGGCTCATGCAGGGATAGCAGGTGAGCAGTAAAAGTATCATGATCAAGAAACAGGTGATTGTCTAACCTAAATGCATCAGTGTTCTAAGCCTTTAAAGTAGGCGTGGGTAGGCTCTTGATGTTCAGTAGCATGGGTGTATCAAATGCATTTTTTCACTTAATGATATTTTCAATATACAATGGGTTTGTGAGGAGCTAAGTCCATTGTAAGTCAAGGAGGATCTATATAAGATAGTGGTATTAATTTTTATTTATTTTTAAAGATTTTATTTTATTTATTTGACAGAGAGACAAAGAACACAAGCAGGGGGAGTGGAAGAGGGACAAGCAGGCTCCCTGCTGAGCAGGACCCTGCTGAGCAGGTCCTGAACACAGGACCCTGGGATTGTCATATGACCCAAGCCGAAGGCAGTTGCTTGACAACAGAACCATCCGGCACCCCCAGAGTAATGGTTTTTAAATTGGGGTCCCCAGTTAAGCCTTTGGGAACTTTTTTAAAAAGTTGCAGATTCTTTTTTACCCACCCAGACCTCCTGAAGCAGAAATTTATGGGGGTAGGACATAATCTGTATTTTGTCAAGCCTTCCCAGCAGTTCTGATACATAGTGAAGTTTGAGACCATTGCACTAAGATGTTTTGTAAGATTTGAGGATCACCTCCCAGATTAGACATTAGGCATTGCTTCAGAGGCAGGGGGATATAACGGCAGCTGGCACTGAATCTTAGAAGGGAAGAAATCAAAACTGGACCTCAGTAATATCCACCCCCCCCCCAACAAAAGTCCTATTTTGTAGGAAGGTACAAATTCAGAAATATAGGGTTATTTGTAGGCAGTATACAGAGTCAAATGAAACTATTCTGGCTTCAGATAGAGAAACATAAACTTCAATAAGCTAGAGTCATTTTGTCTCAATTTTCTCATCTCTAAATCAGGGTAATAATAATGGTGACAGCTTGATAGAATTACTAAGAAAATTGAATGAATTAGAAACAACACACAGAGTAAGCCTGTCACATAGTAAGGATAGAACAGATGTTAACTCCCATTATGATTTTTTTCATATTAAAACTGTGATATAAGGTTTGGATTCCCTAATTATAATTTCCAAAAGGTTAACAACATGGCTCTCATGTAATAGAAAATAAACATGTATCAAATATTTTTTAATTCATTAATTAACAAAGTAACCAGCAAAATGTCAAAACTGGGTCCAAAGGGCAGACTTTACATAATCTGTTAAGAATGCTGAACTGTTTCTAATAGATGGAAGATGGGATAATATCCTACAGAGCAATACATTATAAGAATTAGAGTTACCTTTTCTTATTAGACTAAAACCAATTGCATCACTCCTGGACAACATTTATTTACTTTATTACAGACATGAATCATTTACATTTCTCTCAGGTAAGAATCATTTAAATTGATACCAGTTTTCTGCAAGATAACCTCTAGTCCTACCTGGTTATTAAAGAGCCTAGTCAATATAAAGTTAAGCAAAGATGCACACCAGTACTGCTCTAAAAGAACATGCCGTAATTAATTTTACCTATTTCCAATTCTGGAATAATTTTTCTTGATGGATGTTTCACAAGAAATAGTGCAATAGCCAGGTTATTGGAATTGATTTAGAGGAACAAAGCAGGGCCTGAAGCTAAGGTTATATGGCTAGTGCTTCTGAGCCCTGGAGCATCTCAGGCCTGCAGATAGTAGCAAAACAAAACAAAACCCCCCCCCCCCCCCAAAAAAAAACTGTGAACATTAAAGAGACCTGTTGCCAGAGCAACTGAATGGACGTTACAGCACCTAGAAATGTACACACTAGGAAGGAAGAGAAATACTCCCTTCATTTGAAATATATTTTCATTAGAACTGGTCAACAGAGACCATTTGGAACATTATCCTTGGATGTATGAAACATTTGTTTACTCGAAGTAAAACTGTAACCAAGAATATAAGAAGACAAGGATTTGATTGTGTTCCTTGTGGTATAACATTCAGTGCATTTTTCTTTAATGCAAATGAAATTAGCAAGTTTGAGACAAAAGCCTCGCAAGAGGCTTTAAATTCTTATCATAAAATAACTAGAAAATAAAGTAGGGATGCTGCCTAAGCAGAGTAGCAAATTTATGTAATTAAGTCACTGATATGGTCTGTGTCGAACAATGATTTCAATACAGCATAGACATAAGGATTAGACTGATCAATCTCATATGTCAGAGTCTTGGCTAAGAAGCAGCAAGGATAAAAAAAATCCTGCATCATTTTGGGAAAGTTATAGCTGATTTTTTTTTTCCCCTCAAAACTATTTTGTGGAGGGACGCTTGGGTGGCTCAGTCGGTTATGTATCCAACTCTTGATTTTGGCTCAGGTCATGATCTCAGGGTCATGAGATCAAGTCCACATTGGGTTCTGCACTCAGGGAGGAGCCTGCATAAGATAAGATTCTCTCTCTTCCTTTCCCTTTCTCTCCCTCTGCCCCTCCACCACTCCCTTGCATGTGTTTTCTGTCTTAAAAAAAAAAAAAAAAAGTACTTTGTAGAAAATGGCTTGGTTCCTAGGGAAAAAAATATAAGAGAAATTTAGTTCCTTTTATTTTGTTAAATTGTTACCTTTTCTGATTTTTTCTGATCTTCTATCCTGGAATGGAACACCAGGTCAGAGTAAGTATACTTTTGATTTTTTTCATAACTAGATTGGACTCCTTCTCAATTTATAGGTATCCAAATTAAACTTATTTAACAAAAGTTTATTGAGCGACATAAGGCTTTGAATATGCAGTGAAGACAGGAAACAGATATATGTGATACTCTTCCTCCATAGAATTGACCATTTTATCTGGGAATGAACTAAATATGGCTTCCAAATAAAGTTTGAAGGGATGTAGCTGCTGAGCAATGATCTAGGTGAGCAATGGCATTATAGCAGGAATATTTTGAGGTATCTAAAAATATGGTGGGAAGAGATATGTCTCGTTAACAGAAGAAACAAAAATTGAAAGATGAAGGACAGAAAGTGGCTAAAGAGAAGTAGAAAATATTTTATGTGTTCAGAGGAAGGAGGATTCAACTAGTATGGAAAGGGAGTTTTAACAGCAAAGCCTTCCTTCAAGGAAGGAATATGTAAGATGAACACTGAGTGATGGTGGGATTTAAGTGGTATGTGGCGTAGGACCTTCTAGGTGGAAGAAACAACTGGTACCTATGTACATAGATAGGAATAGGTTACACACTGAGAAATGGCACAAAAATAATGATACTGTTTATTTAGTGGTGGGGTATTGTATCCAGTTTTCCAAATGTCCTCTTATTTTGTTTAATCTTTCCAGGAACCTATTAGGTAATGCTGTAACTATCATCTCGGGATAAGTAAGTAATGTGGGTAAAGTCAAATAGCTAGTAAGGAGCTGGACTGGTATTCTTAATCACATCTCAGTGACTTTACCGCCATGCTTCATTCTCTCTCAGCTGCATCTCAGGCATTCGGAGTTGCACATGTTAAAACTTCGTAGTTTGACTCTAGATTATTGGATTTGGGACCTAAAGGAAAAAGAATAGTCAAAGTAGATGCCCGTGTTTCGTGCTGGGTCATTTGAAAACACGGTAGCATGATCAATGGAAAGAGTTTTCATGTGGACTCGCCAGTCAAATTTGCTAGTAGACCTGCAAGGAATTATATCAGATCAAATGGGAAATTCATAACTTGAGTTCAGGAAAGGTCTAAGCTCAAGTTCAAGAGGAAAAGGATAACAAGAGAACTAAATCTTTGAGAACACTAATGCTAAAACTAGAAAGCAGAGGAGCCAGTACAGAGTAAAAGAGTAGCCAAGATGAAAAGAGAGCCAAGGGAGACATGTGTATTTACATTAGGAAGGAGGAGGAAAAAAGAATTTCAGGGAAGAGTAATGGTGAAATGCCCAGTACTCAAAGGGTGATGAATTTGTCAGTTGGGGTAATCAGAGACACTCTTAAGATTAAGAGCTGTTGAGCGCCTGGGTGGCTCAGTTGGTTAAGCAACTGCCTTTGGCTCAGGTCATGGTCCTGGAGTTCCGGAATGGAGTCCCACACCAGGCTCCCTGCTCAGCAGGGAGTCTGCTTCTCCCGCTGACCTTTCTCCTCTCATTTTCTCTCTCTCATTCTCTCTCTCTCTCTCAAATAAGTAAAATCTTAAAAAAAGATATTAAGAGCTGTTTTATGGCGAAATAGAAACCAGATTGAATGAAGAATAGGAGTGAACGGTTGATTAGACCCCCAGATGCATAGGGGCATGGGCGAAGAAGTTAAAGCTTTGAGTTTTACTACGTCTTAAAATTACGACCACAATTTTAATAGATAAGGAAAATCATTGTGAAAACTCCAAAGAGTTCAAAGATCCACATAATAAAGCCTGCAGCTGAGTTAGAGAAAGTAGCTAATCAAATATAATCAGAAAAAGCCTGGGAGTATAGCAAAGAAGACTGACATACCAAGGGTAGCCCTGAAAAGAGTGTGGATAATGTGAGGGGGATTACTGAAAAGATTAGGCCAAATGTGATCTTAATCCTACTTCATGTTGGTTAAGGGCACTTATTTGTTTGTATGAGGGCACTTACTTTTTACTAGTGGGTCTGAAATAAGGGCCAGCATTTGAGCTAATGAGTGAGTGATGGTAGGGGGAGGGATAGACAGGGGGAAAGGGAGACATTGGTTATGTCTCATTTCTGAATGTAGGTTTTGTTCCTTATGTAATTGTGAGGGGTTTTTTTGTTTTTGTTTTGTTTTGTTTTGTTTTGTTTGTTTTGTTTTTTAAAGATTTCATTTATCTATTTGACAGAGGGAGAGAGATTGAGAGCACAAGTAGGGGGAGTGACAGAGGGAGAGGGAGAAGCAGACTCCCCACTGAGTAGCAAGCCTGATGCAATGCAAGGCTCAATCCCACCCATGACCCTGAGATCTTGACCTGAGCCAAAGTCAGATGTAGACTCAATCTACTGAGCTGCGCTGGCCCCCCATAATTGTGATTCTTAAAAAAGATAAGACATTATACGTGCATTTAACATCTGATTCTGGAAATGGTTCAGAATGCCTTTGCATTTGTTCGTAGACTCTATTTTAATCTTACTATTTACTTTCTACTTGTAATACAGTGTTTTATCAATGAGGATATGAAGTTGTGCCCACATGTTATCCAGGATATTAGAGCTAACGAGGGAGAATACCTGGAACATAATTTAAATTGGTAGCTTTTACCCTGAATTTAAAAAGTTCCAAGCTCTTTGATGTAACTGCCTAGGGACTCTTAAGTGAAGGACCTTTAAATCCTTTCAGTCTGCTAGTAAGACATGCATTTTAATGTTCAGGGCCTTAGGCTACTAAGGGAAGATTACAGTGGCCTGTTTCTAATAGTACGGTATGAAATAGATGTTTGGAACATGCATAGGACATGTTTCTGAACTTCGTTGATCAGAGATTGTTAAATTGATATAGTATGTGCTATAAATTAAATTTATAAAGCCTTTTCATAGTATTTTCCTCAAAATAGCTCTGTTGTTAGAGGAGTTGCTGGTATTTGTAATTTATAGATTACATAAATGTACTCAACGTTCAGCTGCAGCTCAGAAAAGCTGAGTGACACCTCCGAGATCCTACAGCAAGTCGATAGCAGAGGTAGGAATGGATGGATTCCTGTAGTTCGATCTTCTGCAGCCATTTGAGGCTATTTTCATATTCAGACAAAATTAATTATGCGTGGCTCTCTGCTGTGTACCCGGATCCCTGTGTAGACCCCAACTCTTGGAATTAGCAAATTGTATTCCAATTTTTAAATATCTGTCCCACTTCATCAGTTGTGAGGCCCTTAAAGCTGACCCAGGCCTTTTCTTACCAGAGTGTGTAGCATTAGCACCTAACACGGTGCCTGGCCTGATGCCAGTGGGCGGGCAGTAAATGGTTGAGTGGCAAAATGGTGAAGCTGAGTCAACTCTTAGAAATTATTCAGCAGGCAGCCTTGCTCGCTCCTTAGTTTGATATGGATTCCAGAGAAAAAGTTTCCGGAAATGGTTACCGAAGTTTCAAGACTGAGACACCATAAAATTTCCTAGACATCATTGTCTCCACTCTCAACAGCATTAATAAGTTAGAGAGGTTTTAGTGTAGTTACCCACCTGTGCACAGGGTGTGTTTACTTAGTTTTTTACTGAACTGAAGGTTGGTCCCAAACAGTATGAAGCTTTCCTTAATTATGGCCCCACATAAGACCTATTCAATCCCGGTTTTTGTTTGTTTTGTTTTTTTCCAAATAAAGACACTTGCTCAAAACGTAATCATTTGTCTTACTGCTCAGGGTCATAATCTTTTGTGCTTAAAGCCCTGAGGGACTAATAGTGATTTTACATAGTTATCACTTTCACATTCGAGAATATGCCCTATTCTGGGGTTCTCTAATTCCCAATCGAGTATAATATACTTGGCTCTGTGAATATAGGGTTTCAGGTGAAAGGGTGTGTGGATAAATGGAGTGAACTGATTTTAAGAATAGTAACTTTTTGTATTGTGCTCATTCATTTTTACATTATAATCTACAAAATCAATGAATAGATATGAAAATTATAAACTCATTTTGTTATATACTAATTTCAGCTTTTTATATACCATTGATTGTTTGGATTCTTTTTTTTTTTTTAAGAGAGAGAGAGAGAGAGAGAGGGGAAGAGTAGAGAGGGTAAAGGGAGAAGGTGAGAGAAAATCTTAAACAGTGTCCACACCGAGTGTAGAGCTCTACGTGGGGCTCGATCTCACAACCCTGAGATCATGACCTGAGCTGAAATTGAGTCAGATGTTTACCTGACTGAGTCACCCAGGCACCCACCATCACTTATTTTTGTTTAAAATGTGACATGCTTTGTGACAGTAAGTTTTGTTAAGTCAAATAGTTAGTGGTAACAGTTTTTGAAAAGTGTGATTCTTAGATTCAGTATATGCATTTTACATGTGATATTTATTTCACACCGGATAGTTAAAAACAGGATGATGTGTCTAAGTGTGCAGTAAGGTCTAAAGTTAATTTCCTGTTTTCCTGCTTCTGTCCATAAATGCCTTAGGAAACAAATACAATTTATCTTCATCCCATATATTCAGGCTTTGTGTTGGTTCCTTCCTGGCAGAGGTACTTAGGAGCTACTGAATGTTTCTTACATAAGGCAAAGAAATGTGCTATAACCTTTTCCAAGTTAAAGAATTTGTTTAGTATAGTCTTAACAAAGACTTGGTAGTTTTTACTCTCTAAGTCTAAAAGATGAGCATGTCTGTTTTGAAAGAAAATATGCAATTTTCTGATAACAAATATATGAAGGATGAAAGATTGGTTTCATTCTTTCACCAGATATTCTGTGCCTACTCTGTCTTCTTCATTTTTATAGAAGAGAGGATTTTTCAAAAATATTGGTGGTGATTCTTAAAACAATCCTATTTCCAGTGAAAGCTCTTAGCTCCTGAAGAATAAGGTCCTGGTTTTTTTTTTTTTTCATCTTTTATGTTGCCATCATGTTCCAGCTACCTTCATAAAAGTCACTTTGCTTTTTGAGCAAATATTTGCATATATAATTGACAAGTTATTTTTATACAAAATTTAAAATTTTACTTTACATAATTTTATCTTACTAGAATGTTTGCAGGTTAAGCTAAATAACTTTATACAATACACATTACAATTTTTCCAGTCTTTAAGAGATCCTTAAATGTATTTTTTTTTTCTTATCTTCTGATAAAGATTACAATGTTGCCTTTTGTATATTAACATTGTATAGGAAGTTATGTAAATTATGTATGTGAAAGCACTTAAAATGAAGCACCCTAAAAATTAGACACCTTACCCTTATTCTTTTTTTGGGGGGGGGGTTTTAATTAAATTTTATTTTTTATAAACATATAATATATTTTTATCCCCAGGGGTACAGGTCTGTGAATTGCCAGGTTTACACACTTCACAGCACTCACCATAGCACATACCCTCCCCAATGTCCATAACCCCACCCCCCTCTCCCAACCCCCCTCCCTGCATCAACCCTCAGTTTGTTTTGTGAGATTAAGAGTCACTTATGGTTTGTCTCCCTCCCAATCCCATCTTGTTTCATTTACTCTTCTCCTACCCCCTTAACCCACCATGTTGCATCTCCTCTCCCTCATATCAGGGAGATCATATGATAGTTGTCTTTCTCCGATTGACTTATTTCACTAAGCATGATACCCTCTAGTTCCATCCACGTCGTCGCAAATGGCAAGATTTCATTTCTTTTGATGGCTGCATAGTATTCCATTGTGTATATATACCACATCTTCTTTATCCATTCGTCTGTTGATGGACATCTAGGTTCTTTCCATAGTTTGGCTATTGTAGACATTGGTGCTATAAACATTCGAGTGCACGTGCCCCTTCGGATCACTACGTTTGTATCTTTAGGGTAAATACCCAGCAGTGCAATTGCTGGGTCATAGGGTAGTTCTATTTTCAACATTTTGAGGAACCTCCATGCTGTTTTCCAGAGCGGTTGCACCAGCTTGCATTCCCACCAACAGTGTAGGAGGGTTCCCCTTTCTCCGCATCCTCGCCAGCATCTGTCATTTCCTGACTTGTTAATTTTAGTCATTCTGACTGGGGTGAGGTGATATCTCATTGTGGTTTTGATTTGTATTTCCCTGATGCCGAGTGATATGGAGCACTTTTTCATGTGTCTGTTCGCCATCTGGATGTCTTCTTTGCAGAAATGTCTGTTCATATCTTCTGCCCATTTCTTGATTGGATTATTTGTTCTTTGGGTGTTGAGTTTGCTAAGTTCTTTATAGATTTTGGACACTAGCCCTTTATCTGATATGTCGTTTGCAAATATCTTCTCCTATTCTGTCAGTTGTCTTTTGGTTTTGTTCACTGTTTCCTTTGCTGTGCAAAAGCTTTTGATCTTGATGAAATCCCAATAGTTCATTTTTGCCCTTGCTTCCCTTGCCTTTGGCGATGTTCCTAGGAAGATGTTGCTGCGGCTGAGGTCGAAGAGGTTGCTGCCTGTGTCCTCCTCTAGGATTTTGATGGATTCCTTTCTCACATTGAGGTCCTTCATCCATTTTGAGTCTATTTTCGTGTGTGGTGATGATCCAATTTCATTTTTCTGCATGTGGCTGTCCAATTTTCCCAACACCATTTATTGAAGAGGCTGTCTTTTTTTTTTTTTTTAAAGATTTTATTTATTTATTTGACAGAGAGAGATCACAAGTAGACAGAGAGGCAGGCAGAGAGAGAGAGAGGGAAGCAGGCTCCCTGATGAGCAGAGAGCCCCATGCGGGACTCGATCCCAGGACCCTGAGATCATGACCTGAGCCGAAGGCAGCGGTTTAACCCACTGAGCCACCCAGGCGCCCAGAGGCTGTCTTTTTTCCATTGAACATTCTTTCCTGCTTTGTCGAAGATTAGTTGACCATAGAGTTGAGGGTCTATTTCTGGGCTCTCTATTCTGTTCCATTGATCTATGTGTCTGTTTTTGTGCCAGTACCATGCTGTCTTGATGATGACAGCTTTGTAATAGAGCTTGAAGTCCGGAATTGTGATGCCACCAACTTTGGCTTTCTTTTTCAATATTGCTTTGGCTATTTGAGGTCTTTTCTGGTTCCATATAAATTTTAGGATTATTTGTTCCATTTCTTTGAAAAAAATGGGTGGTACTTTGATAGGAATTGCATTAAATGTGTAGACTGCTTTAGGTAGCATAGACATTTTCACAATTTATTCTTTCACAATTTATTTATTCTTCCAATCCAGGAGCATGGAACATTTTTCCATTTCTTTGTGTCTTCCTTAATTTCTTTCGTGAGTACTTTATAGTTTTCTGGGTATAGATTCTTAGTCTCTTTGGTTAGGTTTATTCCTAGGTATCTTATAGTTTTGGGTGCAATTGTAAATGGGATGGACTCCTTAATTTCTCTTTCTTCTGTCTTGTTGTTGGTGTAGAGAAATGCAACTGATTTCTGGGCATTGATTTTATATCCTGACACTTTACTGAATTCCTGTACAAGTTCTAGCAGTTTTGGAGTGGAGTCTTTTGGGTTTTCCACATATAGTATCATATCATCTGCAAAGAGTGATAGTTTGACTTCTTCTTTGCCAATTTGGATGCCTTTAATTTCCTTTTGTTGTCTGATTGCTGAGGCTAGGACTTCTAGTACTATGTTGAATAGCAGTGGTGATAACGGACATCCCTGCCGTGTTCCCGACCTTAGCGGAAAAGCTTTCAGTTTTTCTCCATTGAGAATGATATTTGCGGTGGGTTTTTCATAGATGGCTTTGATAATATTGAGGTATGTGCCCTCTACCCCTACACTTTGAAGAGTTTTGATCAGGAAGGGATGCTGTACTTTGTCAAATGCTTTTTCAGCATCTATGGAGAGTATCATATGGTTCTTGTTCTTTCTTTTATTAATGTGTTGTATCACATTGATTGATTTGCGGATGTTGAACCAACCTTGCAACCCTGGAATAAATCCCACTTGGTCGTGGTGAATAATCCTTTTAATGTACTGTTGAATCCTATTGGCTAGTATTTTGGCGAGAATTTTTGCATCTGTGTTCATCAAGGATATTGGTCTGTAGTTCTCTTTTTTGATGGGATCCTTGTCTGGTTTTGGGATCAAGGTGATGCTGGCCTCATAAAATGAATTTGGAAGTTTTCCTTCCATTTCTATTTTTTTGGAACAGTTTCAGGAGAATAGGAATTAGTTCTTCTTCAAATGTTTGGTAGAATTCCCCTGGGAAGCCATCTGGCCCTGGGCTTTTGTTTGTTTGGAGATTTTTGATGACTGTTTCAATCTCCTTACTGGTTATGGGTCTGTTCAGGCTTTCTATTTCTTCCTGGTTCAGTTGTGGTAGTTTATATGTCTCTAGGAATGCATCCATTTCTTCCAGATTGTCAAATTTGTTGGCGTTGAGTTGCTCATAGTATGTTCTTATAATTGTCTGTATTTCTTTGGTGTTAGTTGTGAACTCTCCTCTTTCATTCATGATTTTATTTATTTGGGTCCTTTCTCTTTTCTTTTTGATAAGTCTGGCCAGGGGTTTATCGATCTTGTTAATTCTTTCAAAGAACCAGCTCCTAGTTTCGTTAATTTGTTCTATTGTTTTTTTGGTTTCTATTTCATTGATTTCTGCTCTGATCTTTATGATTTCTCTTCTCCTGCTGGGTTTAGGGTTTCTTTCTTGTTCTTTCTCCAGCTCTTTTAGGTGGAGGGTTAGGTTGTGTAACTGAGACCTTTCTTGTTTCTTGAGAAAGGCTTGTACTGCTATACATTTTCCTCTCAGGACTGCCTTTGTTGTGTCCCACAGATTTTGAACCGTTGTGTTTTCATTATCATTTGTTTCCATGAATTTTTTCAATTCTTCTTTAATTTCCTGGTTGACCCATTCATTCTTTAGAAGGATGCTGTTTAGTCTCCATGTAATTGGGTTCTTTCCAAATTTCCTCTTGTGATTGAGTTCTAGCGTCAGAGCATTGTGGTCTGAAAATATGCAGGGAATGATTCCAATCTTTTGATAATGGTTGAGACCTGATTTAGGACCAAGAATGTGATCTATTCTGGAGAATGTTCCATGTGCACTAGAGAAGAATGTGTATTCTGTTGCTTTGGGATGAAATGTTCTGAATATATCTGTGATGTCCATCTGGTCCAGTGTGTCATTTAAGGCCTTGATTTCCTTGTTGATCTTTTGCTTGGATGATCTGTCCATTTCAGTGAGGGGAGTGTTAAAGTCCCCTACTATTATTGTATTATTGTTGATGTGTTTCTTTGATTTTGTTATTAATTGGTTTATATAGTTGGCTGCTCCCACGTTAGGGGCATAGATATTTAAAATTGTTAGATCTTCTTGTTGGACAGTTCCTTTGAGTATGATATAGTGTCCTTCCTCATCTCTTATTATAGTCTTTGGCTTAAAATCTAATTGATCTGATATAAGGATTGCCACTCCTGCTTTCTTCTGATGTCCATTAGCATGGTAAATTCTTTTCCACCCCCTCACTTTAAATCTGGAGGTGTCTTCGGGTTTAAGATGAGTTTCTTGTAGGCAACATATAGATGGGTTTTGTTTTTTTACCCATTCTGATACCCTGTGTCTTTTGATTGGGGCATTTAGCCCATTAACATTCAGGGTAAGTATTGAGAGATATGAATTTAGTGCCATTGTATTGCCTGTAAGGTGACTGTTATTGTATATTGTCTCTGTTTCTTTCTGATCTACTACTTTTAGGCTCTCTCTTTGCTTAGAGGACCCCTTTCAATATTTCCTGTAAAGTTAGTTTGGTGTTTGCAAATTCTTTCAGTTTTTGTTTGTCCTGGAAGCTTTTAATCTCTCCTTCTATTTTCAATGATAGCCTAGCTGGATATAGTATTCTTGGCTGCATGTTTTTCTCGTTTAGTACTCTGAATATATCATGCCAGCTCTTTCTGGCCTGCCAGGTCTCTGTGGATAAGTCTGCTGCCAATCTAATATTTTTACCATTGTACGTTACAGACTTCTTTTCCCGGGCTGCTTTCAGGATCTTCTCTTTGTCACTAAGACTTGTAAATTTTACTATTAGGTGACGGGGTGTGGACCTATTCTTATTGATTTTGAGGGGGGTTCTCTGAACCTCCTGGATTTTGATGCTTGTTCCCTTTGCCATATTGGGGAAATTCTCTCCAATAATTCTCTCCAATATACCTTCTGCTCCCCTCTCTGTTTCCTCTTCTTCTGGAATCCCAATTATTCTAATGTTGTTTCGTCTTATGGTGTCACTTATCTCTCGAATTCTCCCCTCGTGGTCCAGTAGCTGTTTGTCCCTCTTTTGCTCAGCTTCTTTATTCTCTGTCATTTGGTCTTCTATATCGCTAATTCTTTCTTCTGCCTCATTTATCCTAGCAGTGAGAGCCTCCATTTTTTATTGCACCTCATTAATAGCTTTTTTGATTTCAACTTGGTTAGATTTTATTTCTTTTATTTCTCCAGAAAGGGCTTTTATATCTCCCGAGAGGGTTTCTCTAATATCTTCCATGCCTTTTTTGAGCCCGGCTAGAACCTTGAGAATCGTCATTCTGAACTCTAGATCTGACATATTACCAATGTCTGTATTGATTAGGTCCCTAGCCTTTGGTACTGCCTGTTGTTCTTTTTTTTGTGGTGAATTTTTCTGCCTTGTCATTTTGTCCAGAGAAGAGTATATGAAGGAGCAAGTAAAATACTAAAAGGGTGGCAACAACCCCAGGAAAATATGCTTTAGCCAAATCAGAAGAGATCCCAAATCGTGAGGGGGGAGAAAGGGGATAAAAAGAGGTTCAGAAAGAAAAAAAGAAAAGAAAAAAGAAACAATTAAAAAAAGGAAACCAATAAAGAAAAAATATAAAAAGGAAAAAAATATATATATATTAGATAAACTAGTTAAAAAACGTTAAAAAAGAAAAGGGTAAAAGTTAAAAAAAATTTAGCAGAAGAAGAAAAAAAAATTGAAAAAGAAAAAAAAAATAAAAATTAAATTAACTGCAAGACTAAAGAATCATGGGGAGAAAGCCATGAGTTCCGTGCTTTGCTTTCTTCTCCTCGGAATTCCGCTGCTCTCCTTGGTATTGAAACTGCACTCCTTGGTAGGTGAACTTGGTCCTGGCTGGGTTTCTTGTTGATCTTCTGGGGGAGGGGCCTGTTGTAGTGATTCTCAAGTGTCTTTGCCCCAGGCGGAGTTGCACCGCCCTTACCAGGGGCCGGGCTGAGTAATCCGCTCGGGTTTGCTTTCGGGAGCTTTTGTTCCCTGAGCGCTTTCCGTAGAGTTTCGGAGGGCGGGAGTGAAGATGGCGGCCTCCCTGTCTCCGGCCCTGAGGAGCCGAGAGCCCGGGGCCCCACTCCTCAGTGTGCCCTCAGAGAACAGCGCCCAATTACTCCCGTCACCCTGGCCTCCGGCCGCGCTCCGAGCTGACTGAGCCTGCGACCAGTTCAAGGTAACCCCAAGCTTAGAGCTCACTCCTCAGCTCTGTCTCTGTAGCCGGCTTCCCCGTTCTACTACCTGTAAGCTCTGCGACACTCAGACGCCCCCGATCCTTCTGTGACCCTGCGGGACCTGAGGCCACGCTCACCCCGCGTGGGCTTCACCCCGGTTAAGCCTCTGGAGCGATGTCCCTCAGCGGAACAGACTTTTAAAAGTCCTGATTTTGTGCTCCGCTGCTCCGCCGCTTGCCGGGAGCCGGCCCCTCCCCCCGCGGTCTATCTTCCCGTCGCTTTGGATTCACTTCTCCACCCGTCCTACCTTTCAGAAAGTGGTTGATTTTCTGTTTCTAGAGTTGCTGTTCTTCTCTTCGATCTCCTGTTGGATCTGTAGGTGTCTGCAATCTTTAGATAAGGTATCTAGCTGATCTCCCGCTACCTGAAGTAGTCTCAGCCTGCTACTTCTCCGCCATCTTGACTCCTCCTGCCCCCCCTCACCTTACCCTTATTCTTAACAACAATAACATATTACCATCTTCTAAAGCATGCTAATATTACTGCATATATACTAAACTGTGTTTTTATTTCTATAGTCTGATAATTATATCAGGAAATTCATGTGGAAGAAGGGAGGAAAAGAGAGAAAAACAAAGCGGGAAAAGAAAGGAAGGGAGGAAGTCTGTTGAATTCATATTTTATTATAACAGCATACTTGGTTCTTTCAATATATTTGCTTATTTCTTGCACATTATAGATTTACAAAATAACCATTTTCATCTCCATTTATAGATGAAGAAACTGAGGGCCATACAGTTTAACTAACTTGTCCAAGATCACATTGCCAGTAAATGGATAAATCAATTTAGATACAGGACTCTCTACCCAGTGGTTTCAGGCTCTTAGCTCTTTTTGATGTAATGGCCAACATGATAATAGGACACACTACTCATTGTTATTCACTGTCAGCAAATTCTGGACCTCCATGAAATATGGAATGTAATCAAACACAACAGCATTCAAAACAGATTTTTTTTAAATGCTTCTTTCAGAGAAATCAATCTCATAAGCAGTTAGAGATCAAACGGGATCTGAGTAATTAAAGGTTTTCTTCGGATGTGTGTCATTTATTTAATAATATTTTGTGTATGGGGCTATGCTAATGCTTTTCAGTGAGTGAATAATTAAACAGGATACATTATCTAGGTTAGTTTTGTGATCTAGTTTAAAATTTCTCCTTCATCTAACTAAAAAGAAGACTTGAAACCAAGACTCTTGTCCTCTCCTTCCTCTTCCAGATTCTTTCTCTTTTACTTCTGAGAGCCACGCATCTAAGCATTTTTAATTGATTGTGTCTTTGAAATACTCGAATAAGAGTCATTCTCAAGTGCTCCCTTTTTCTCTCTTTTGAATTAAGATATTGCATGTTTCTGGTATATGAGTCTCTTTAAAGATGCTTCAGTAGCCTGGTGGTGGGTATTATGGAGGGCACGTATTGCATGGAGCACTGGGTGTGGTGCATAAACAATGAATTCTGGAATACTGAAAAGAAATTTTTTTAAAAAAAGGAAAAAATTAAAAAGATGCTTCTGTTTTTGCCCCAGAACCAAATGACTTTCTAGCCATAATATATTCTGTATAAATAATAATCTGGGATCTATGTGAGAGAGCAGCACATTGCTTCACAGAGATAAAGAATAATAAAGGCCATTTACTGCCTAGTGCATTGAAGTGATAGTTATATAATAAAAATGAGACGCTAGTTCTCATACATGATATCTTTGTGTCTTCGTATAACTGATAAAGGTTTTGTTTGGTTGAATGTTCTCTCTGTTGACCTCAAAGACTAACCTGGAATGCTTGCTTGCCCTTTGCGTGAGCTCTTCTGGCCAAACAAATCTGACTATTAAGAAGGTACCACATATAACTTTAAATTATTTTCTGTTTCCCTTACAATCTCATATTTTTAAAAAGATTATTTGAGAGAGAGAGAGCACACGCACACACATGACAGGGGGAGGGTCAGAGGGAAAGGGGGAGAGAGAATCTCAAGACTCCCCACTGAGCAGTGAGCCTGACGTGGGGCTCGATCCCAGGACTCTGAGATCATGACCTGAGCCAAAAGCAAGAGCCAGACACCCAACCAGTTGAGCCCCTTGGATACTCACGATCTCATCTTCATGTTAAATAGTACATGATGAGGAGACCACTGAATACAATATATTAAATACAGTCTATTAGATTATGAGATACAGGTTTTACACAGTTTTGCTTAAACCAGTATAACATCGAAACAAAGAACTTAATTCTTTATTTTGTTCCTTTTCCTGCCTTACTCCACCCATGAAAGATTTAAAATTCATTTGGTCTACATAAGCTAAAATAACTGCTCTGTTTACAAGCAAAGCAAAACACATATGTTGAGGGAACTAAAAATGCTCAAAGATTTTTTTTTTTAACAGTTCACAAAATTTACATTTACACGCTCTCATTTACTCATTCACTCATTCATTCATTCATTCATTCATTCATATATAAATACATTGATTTCAGGTACCTTGATGGAAACTATTTCATAGCACATGGTGTAAAATGTGAGCAGGTCAGGAGCTCTGGTCTACCTGCTGATGTCTCAGCGCACTCCTTTCATTCTCACCTCCTTTTTTCACATTCCAAACATGTTCTTTCTGCCTAACTCAAATTCTAAAAACCATGTTTCCCTTCTAATATGGATCCTAAATCAAATTCTAAAGAAAATCATGTTTAGGGATGCCTGGGTAGCTCAGTTGGTTAAGCGTCTGCTTTCGGCTCAGGTCATGATCCCAGGGTCCTGGGATCGAGTCCCGTAGTGGGCTCCCTGCTCACCGGGGAGCCTGCTTTTTCCTTTCCCTCTGTCTGTTGCTCCCCTTGCTTGTGCTCTCTCTCTCACTGTCAAATAAATAAATAAAATCTTTAAAAAAAAAAGTCATTCGTGTTTAAAATGTAGAATACTTTTAATCATGCCATCAATTCTTTGATGTGGAATTTTACACTCAGTGTACCTCAATTATGTCCTTGTTTACAGGCTTCTAGATTGAGTTTCCAAAACATTAGTGTAACAGCAAACAATAAACCACTAGCTCAAGCTACAGTAGAACTCCTCCCTGAAATTTACGGAAATCAGCATTATTTCTAAATATATCAATATTTAGGGGTGCCTGGGTGACCTAATTGCTTAAGCTTTGGACTCTTGATTTTGTCTCAGGTCATGATCTCAGGTTATGGGATCGAGCCCCACGTGTTGGCCTCTGTGTTTAGTGTAGAGTCTGCTTGTGCCTCCCCCTCTGCTGCTTCCCCTGCTGGCTCACTCTCTTTAAAATAAATAAAACCTTTAAAAACATCAGTATTTAATATGTATATACTTAATGGGATGATTCGTATGTCCCTGCTTAAAATGGGGTTTATAGTGTTGTTTGTTTTTTGCTGTTTTATTTTTTTGTTAGGAACATTTAATATTTTTAAGTTTTTATTTGTAATTCCAGTTAGTTGACATACAGTGTTGTATTAGTTTCAGGTATACATCATTTCCATATGTCACCCTGTGCTCATCACAAGTGCCCTCCTTAATCTCTGTCATCTATATAACCCATTATAATGATTTTAATATACCCCTTATTAGGATAATTTCAAAACTAAGTAATTCTGTCATATATATTTTAGCTCAAATGCTAAAATACAGGAATTCTTGAAACAGAGTATCAAAATTTGATGTTATTTTATTGCGATATTTTTTCTGGCTATAATAGAAAAAATAAGAAAACATGTAAAATTATTTCACAAAACTTGGGGCGCCTGGGTGGCTCAGTGGGTTAAGCCTCTGCCTTTGGTTCAGGTCATGGTCTCAGGGTCCTGGGATTGAACCCCACTTCGGGCTCTCTGCTCACCAGGGAGCCTGCTTCACCCTCTCTCTCTGCCTGCCTCTCTGCCTACTTGTGATCTCTCTCTGTGTCAAATAAATAAATAAAATCTTTAAAAAAAGTATTTCACAAAACAAAATTGGACAGTGTATCATAACTGTTTCCCCTGAGAATGAAACTACTCTTAGTACTGCATTTTTTTTTAATTCCTCACATTTATTCTGACATTCTGTTACTTTCTACACTTTTGCAACTGTATATTGGTCTTTTTCTTTTCTTTCTTTTTTTTTTTAAGATTTTATTTATTTATTTGACAGACAGAGATCACAAGTAGGCAGAGAGGCAGGTAGAGAGAGAGGAGGGGAAGCAGGATCCCTGCTGAGTAGAGAGCCTGGTGTGGGGCTTGATCCCAGGACCCTGAGACCATGACCTGAGCCGAAGGCAGAGGCCTAACCCACTGAGCCATCCAGGCACCCCTGGTCTTTTTCACCAAACGGAACTCTGTGGTAAACATTTCCTGTGGCATTAAAAACATTTTGTAAACTTTGGTACATAATTTTTATATGAGTATAGGACAGTTTATTGTGGTGAAGTCCTTAGCTTGCTTCCTATTTAGCTTTTTTAGTGAATAATACTGCTTTAAACACTTTCTTGCTTTTTGGGGTGTTTGATTAGGAAGGTTCTTAAAAAGAGAGAGTAAATTTAATTCATTTATAGTACAGTTTCTCCATTCCAGAGTTCTTTATTTGGATTTATTTTCTTACCCACTTGAAGTATGTTGTCAAGTAATTTTCTCCATGAAAATCTGATATAGTTAATATTATATCATAGGTTTATACATTGCACTGTCATGTAGGAATTATAATTCAGTTATTTATAGTTTGTTTTTTAATGTCTCTTTTCTCTGAAAATACATTTAAAAAGTATAGAATTTAATGATACAGAAGGGTAATCTGGTTTTGTGGCCGCAAATGTAATATGTATCTTAATATCTTCTCAAAATCAGGATGCTATAATAATAATAATGTAAAAATAAGAAATCTGGTATACCTCTTTGCATTGATTTTTCTTGGAGTTCAGTGAACCCATCTGCATAATTTGGTCCTGTTTTGGCTTGGAAAAGTATTGACAAATGTGTCTGTGATGATTACTCTCGTTCCATTTATTCTGGATTCATTCCTTAGACTCCTTAGAGTTCTTTCATTTCATGCTTTTCCATCGTTCATCTTAATTTTTCTTTTTTAAATCTGTTCAGCCCCATTCTTGTAAAGTTCCCAAATTCTTTAATGTTTATGCCTCTCTTTTCTGACATTGAAATAGAGTTTAACTGTATGACTGCATTACAAATTTCTCTCTTCCTTTCCTCCCCTATCTCTTACTACCTTGTAGAAGGTGTAGTTTCGTTTCCACATCCTCCCCCCATACGAACGTTTCATAACAATGTATCAAAATTGCCAAACCCTTTGCTAATTATTTTTTTCTGATTTTTTAAATAAATCATTTTGAGAGGCATATTTTTCTTCCTAGGCTTCATGGGGATTTTAACCTCTCTTGTTCGCCTTTAGACTTTCGTCAGACCAAAGTTTATTCACAAAGAAACAGAGCCCCTATCCCCCTTGACCCACTTTTGGCCATCTTTAAATGAGGACTGCTCATTCCTTTTATGGTTCAAACCAATAAAATGGTGCCCGGATGGCTGTGGGCTCTGCTCTCCAGCTCTACTCTCTGTGGGAGCACGGGTTGAATCCTTCCCACAGTCTGAAATCAAAGTCCACGTGCAGCTTTGGCCAATTTCACAGTATCTAGCAGACTTTGCTGAGGAAGCCCTGGCCTAGGTACTTCTCATGTCAATCTACCCTGTGTAACACTCAGTGCTTTTCTTGATATTTACTTTCTTTGTGTCACACATGACACTTTTCTACTCAGGATACTGCAGTGATTTCTCTGTTGGTTAACCATAACTTCACATGCGTGAACCTGGCAGAAAAGGCCTTCCATGATAGACCTAGTTCTCAGACATCATTTTGATTCTACATGTCTGCTCTGCCCCAACTCTACCACTTGTCCAAACAATAACCCTACTCTGAAGCCAAAATCAGAAGACACATTCTTTAATGGCCCAGACCTCTTTATTTGCTTCTTAGCATAGACTTCCTAAATAAACAGAAGAGACGGGCGTTTAAACCTGACATCAAAAAATAAGCAGTCCTGTTTATTCTTTCTGTTAAAACATTCACGTGAACTGAGTTCTTAACAGCAATTGAACACACACTTTTAATCTCACTTCCTTCAACGTTGGTTCCAATTTCAGGTTCCCATTTTCACACATATTTTTTGTCCCATTTCCTCAACTTACGTATTTTATTCTATTTTGACATTTCCAGATCTTGGCAGCGGTGCTCATTCTTAGTCAGTCCATCTGTTGTTGGGCCTCTGGTGGTGGGTGTCCAACCTTGTGCCATGTCCTTTTTACATGGGGAACTCAGTGAGCTAGTGGGAAGAATATCACCAGCCTCCCGATGTTTGATTTTTCTACCCAGGCTGTGCACTTTCATGAAAACAAATTGGGAGCTGGTGCTTGGATGTTGCCAAGTTTCTGCATTTTGTTTTTAGGGAAATAAATATGAGGATGTGTGACATTTCAAAAATAAGAAAAGAGCCTGTGAAGAACAATTGTGTAAAGGAAAGGTGTTGTTTTTTTTTGTTTTTTTTTTTTTTTAAAGATTTTCATTTATTTGACAGAGCACAAGTAGGCAGAGAGGCAGGCAGAGAGAGAGAGGAGGAAGAGGCAGGCTCCCTGCCGAGCAGAGAGCCCGATGTGAGGCTCGATCCCAGGACCCTGGGATCATGACCTGAGCCGAAGGCAGAGGCCTTAACCACTGAGCCACCCAGGCGCCCCAAGGAAAGGTGTTTTAACCTTGGCCTTGGCCATGCAAAAAAGCATATGTTCTTTAGAATAAAATAAGAGAGGCATCATCTGGGATCTCTTCTAAAGTCCAGTATTATTGTGGGACAGAAACAAAAAGGACTAATTTATAATGTGGTAGCAGACTGTCATTTATTTCACTGCTAAGGAAATGAAAAGATAGAAACTATGCATCCTTTAACTGCTTCAAAATGGTGCATTAATGAGTAACATTATTTTTTATTGGTCTGATTTTCACAATAAAAATTTTCTTTTGTGTGTGTCTGTGGTAATTTTTATTTTTATTTTATTTATTTTTTATTTATTATGTTCAATTAGCCAACATATTAGTTTTTGATGTAGTGTTCAAAGATTCATTAGTTGTGTGCAATAAAAATTTTCTGATAATTTGTCATAATTATTGCCTGTACTATCTGTTATATCAGGAAGCAGTATTTTATTTATAAAACTCATTGATATTTTTAATACTAACTCTATTTGAAAATTTATTGTCTTATCTCAGAGATACAAATTATTATGTTTTATGCCTATTTTATAGAAATAGGTGAGAATGTGGGGAACTTTGGAGAGTATATGCTTATAGGCAAGTAAAAAGAAAACTCACGTCAAGATCAGTTTCCATATGGAGGAGGAGAAATCTTCCCACCTGAAAATATGGGGTATTTTTGTTCTTGCTTTTTGTTTATCTAGAACTAGCATTGAAAGCCCCAATATTAATCTTTAAAGGGTCTAGAGCTGGTGGGGATTTATAGACACTCATTTATGCCCATCTGGCTCACAGACATATTTTGTATAAATTGCAGTGTCAGTTAATAAATGACAATATATAATGTCAATTAATAAGCGGCTGTGAGAAGCAGTAAAGTGTAGTATTTAAGAAAGATCGAAGACTTAGGTGTCAGATTGCCTGGACCTGAATCCTCTCTTTGCGGCTTCTTTAACTGTGACTTCTAGTAATTATGTCACCCCTCTCTGCCTTAGCTTCCTCAGCTGCAGAATGAGGGTAATAACTGGGCATAGCTTATAGGGTTGTTGTAATGCTTTAGAGTTAATTCAGGCAAAGCATTTAGAACAGTGCCTGGCACATAGTAATGACTCAAAAAATGTTCCCTATTATAGTTATACTTCCTGTGAGAAAGGCAGCTAGAAAGGGCAGGGCTCTTGTATCCTTTTTCTGGCATTTTTCTCTCACTCTTGGGAAGCTATCAAGGAAGCTCTATGGCAATCCTAAATTTGTTCTTCTAGGTAGGAAATTAGGACAAAGTTGTTAGTTACAGAATTTGATTGTCTAATGCATTTAGGAAGAGGTAGCCTGGTGCATCCACCTTCACAAATGGTCCAATCTTGCCTCAGGAGACCCACTAGTCCATCTGTGCACCAAGAATCTCCCCGCTTGGTGCTTAGATGAGCTCTGCTAAATTTCTGCCTTTGCTGTTTCCTCTTTTTTGTCTTCCAGTGTTGAATAGTCATTCCTCTCCACTCCTTCACGACTCACACATTCTCTTTGTGTATTACTTTCAGGCATTTTTGCTCTGAGAGCTTCACAGAAATAGATTCATTGTATGATTTTGTACTGATTTTATAGTTAATCCTCAGCAGGCAGACTTATTTCCACGTGGTTGAGGGGAACTTCTTTTTATCCTCCCATGTCCTTTATTTAATGCATATATACAAATGCGTAGTTACTCATTCTTATAAATTCCTGGCAACTGGTAAGTATTTCTGCTGGATTTGGCAGTAGCTTAGGCCAGATATTTAAATGAAGACCTTTCTTGGGTGTGGCTTGATCTATTTATACTATTCATTGTGGCATTCGTTCACTTGTTGACTTGATTTTTTTTCTGTCTCATGTGTGTCTCTTGCCTTTGCTCGTCGTGCCAGACATAAAGCTGGACCAGAATCGATGTTCAATAAGTACTTAGTTGTTCTCCATGAAACCATGGGTTGGTATGAGATGGTATACACAGACTTTCATAAGAATTGCTATACTAAGTGGATACAGGAATAGCAACAATAAAACTCAAAAACTAGACTTTGTGTGTTTGGCAACATAATATGAATAGCTAATATCATTTTTTAATAATTTTGTAATAATTATTATCCTGCTGTTTCCAAAAACATGAAATGCCTTGCAGGTTTGTTCACTCACACAAGTGTTCCATTCTAAACCCATTATAAGACTCAAGGCATGCAATCTCAGAAATTTCATTCCCATCTATTGCCTTCTTAGTGTAGATAGTTTGAAAAAAATATATTTTTTTTTTAAAATTTGGATTGATTAGAATTCAGACAAAATATCAGGGTCCCAGTATTGTGAAATTTTCTGGGGCTTGGATATGCCTTATTGACATCTTTGACATCAACTTTCCAGCTTCGGCTCTGGGAATCATCGAAAAAAGGTCATTTACCTAATGATAAACAGATGCACCATTTGTAGATGTACTGTGCAAGCCTTTGGTGTGTGTACTAGTAATTGGATCCTGATAATGATGAGAGAGCCATCATATCACTACTTTGCAGGAAAGAACCTCAGGTATATAGACGTTAAAAATTAAGCTGACCATGATCACAGAGAGAATACTTTCCAGAACAAATATTCTGAGTTTTCTTGTTGTTTTTAAACTCCAGCAGGGTAAGTTTATCTTTGCCAATTTTGTTGTCTGCTGGAATGAAAATTTCAGATACCTGGCTTTTTTACTTCTACCAAATCTATTGGAAAGCATAAAATAGCTTCATTAATTAGTGAAGGTTGATTTTGTCTCTTCTGGTTAGAAATTCCATTTCTTTTATATTCTTTTTTTTTTTTAAGATTTTATTTATTTATTTGACAGAGAGAGATCACAAGTAAGCAGAGAGACAGGCAGAGAGAGCATGAGAAACAGGCTTCCCACTGAGCAGAAAGCCTAATGTGGGGCTCCATCGCAGGACCCTGAGACCATGACCTGAGCCAAAGACAGAGGCTTAACCCACTGAGCCACCCAGGTGCCCTGTTTTATATTCTTAGATCACAAGCTGTCACCAAGTCAAATAAAGAATTTGAAGTTACATAAATAAAATTTCTAGAGCTGATCTCTTTATTGAGATCAGGATGTGTTTAAGGTAATATTAGCCATTGAATGTTTAGGACTAATGTTTGGCCTAATTCTGAAATGAGTAAATGTTTATTACCATAAGGAAAAATCACAAAAGACTTTGAATTTTAATGGATTTCAGGCCAGCTGATCTTTCTGAGTTAACCTCCCCATTTGTTTGCCTTTAATTGGGCTGTTTTACAATATTACAGAGTAGAAGTGAAGTTGTCGAAACCTGTTAGTAATGTAAAAAATTCCTTTCCATAGAAACATTATTTCCGGGACGCCTGGATGGCTCAGTTGGTTGAGCGGCTGCCTTCACTCAGGTCATGATCTCAGCATCCTGGGATGGAGTCCCACATCGGGCTCCTTGCTTGGCGGGAAGACTGCTTCTCCCTCTGCCTCTGCCTGCCACTCTGCCTTTGCTCTCTCTCTCTCTCTCTCTCTCTCTGACAAAATAAAATAAAATAAAAAATCTTTAAAAAAAAAAAAGTTAAAAAAAAAAAAAGAAACACTATTTCCTATGGACTGCAGTTCACTTTCTCACTGTAGGTAATGATCAGCTATTACACGTCAATTTGTAAATTCATTTCGCTATCATTATCTGACTATAAATATATGGTTTGGTACTCTGAGTTCTCTTTTGAACCAGTTGTAACATCTGTTAATCCCTTCATTAATTAACAAGCTAATTAAAATCCTTGATACCTGTTGATTTTATGTCTTTGTGATAATCATATTTGTGCCTTTTATTTTGAAAATTATCTTTTTATTTTTTAAAAAAACTTTTAAAAGATTTTTATTTCTTTATTTGACAAAGAGCGAGCACACAAGCAGGAGAAGCAGCAGGCAGAGGGAGAGGGAGAAGCAGGCTCCCTGCTGAGCAGGGAGGCCAATGTGGGGCTCGATCCCAGGACCCTAGGATCATGACCTGAGCCAAAGGCAGATGCCCAACTGACCGAGCCACCCAGGGGCCCCTGAAAATTATCTGCTGCTTTCCTTTCTGCTTCTCGCTCACCTTTATGTGTCTAGTGACCTAACACTCCGTTAATCTTAGAAATCTAAGATGAGACCTATGTGTCAAGCCAGTTATCTTGCCTAATGTTAGACTGAATTTCAGTTCTTTTGGTGATTTACAGCTACTAACAGACTATTAAGCAACAGAAAGGTCCAGGGATATAAATGATTATGCAAGCAACCAAGACTTAAATATTACCAAAATTCCTTATGTCCATCACAGGCATGTTTTAATAGAAGACACACTTTTTTTCATATTGATTTAATATAAAGAGGCAAAGCACTAAGTGAACATTATCCAGGAGAAAAAGGAACAGTCCTAAAATTTGCCTCTAGCTCAGAATCTATCAAAGACGTATTGATTTTATGAGACATCATGTGATAATACATGGAGGTATACCATGGAGAATTCACTGTTTAACTGAGGAATACTTTATTTATATACATTGTGCCAGATTGGGAGGTTAAACATTATATATGTTTGAGTTCTCAGCTTATATCAGACTCCTTCAGAAAATACACTCTGTTATCATCATGGACTAGTCCACAGGTGACTAGTTTTAATTCTCATTATAAACAACATATTCATGTTTATTCATATTTCCTATCTGGAAAAAATATACAATATACTGGAGAAATACACAGGCTGACTATCAAGTTAAATCTTAGTAAGAAGAGGGAGGGATGAGGAACGCGCATTGAACTCATGCTAATTTAAAACCTATCACACTTTCTTTGATGGGGCCACGTGAGCAAGTTGACCTTCCTTCTTTGCTTTAGCTCAAGTAGGCTCTACTAAGTTATAAAACTCATTTTGGTGGGGCACCAAAAGAACATAACTATAACTAAATAGATATATGTTATTATCTAAGATGAGAGTTTAACCTAGAAGTTTTCATCTGGTGGCCCACAGTCAATGGGGGGTATTTTTTTGAGCTGTACGATAGTGGTCCCCACAGTGCTTTGTTTTGTTTTTAGAGTAGGTATAATTGATGACAAGTATTTGAACCCTAAAGGATTGAATCCTAGAGGATTTTGTATGAAAATCTGGACTTTAGGCTTTTCTTTCAAAATTGGCTTATCAGGTTGCTCTGGGCTCCTGTTTCCTTAAGGCAACAATTGGTAGGCTGTCAGTGGTAATTTCCATCTTTATAAAGAGCTCATACTCTCCAGTTTTCAAGAGCCCATATCACTTCCTATTATGTCCTAAAAATACCCATAGCATTTATCATTATGCTGATGTGGTGGTTTTTCCTTATCTGATTGGCTGTACTTGTTTGTGTTTTCTGCCTGGCCCCTATACTCCTTTGAGTGAACCGTGTTTGTCAAGTGTGAAATTTTGAAGGTATTGACTATGATATACTCACCTCTGATTCTCAGTTACCAGGCGGGGTCTGTCAGTCAGGAGATGCTCAGTGTTGTTGAATGAATGTACTGATGAATTTTCATTGTACATTTATTTCAGTCTTATCTCTAATCTAGGGATAGAGAAGTTAACCAGGGATCTTTAAAGTTTAGCTCAACCGCTCTTGATTTGTTGGTTATTTGGGTGTTCATCAGGCTTACAGTGCAATGAGATTTAGTCATGGTTGGGTTTTAGAAAATCAAGTTTAAGAGAGATGGGTCAATAGTTTGAAGGGAAATTTGCTAGATAGTTCTTAAATGGTCTTGAACTTTGCTTTTTCAGCTTTAATATAGGAGGTTCATACCTTTACACTGTTTTGTGAATTTATTTGTCTTGACTTTATGTTAGTAAGTTCCTCAAAATAAAATCACATAATAAGATTGGTAGGTAATTGAAATCCTCTCCAATTTTGGTGTTTTTGTCCTTAGAAGAATGTGTAAATTCCTCATTAGAGAGTTCATCCAAGTAACTAACAAGTATCTAACAATTGCCAGATTAAAGAAACAAATAACAAATGACATTTTAAATAGAAAAATAATCATATAAGATGATTTAAAACTTTAGATATATAGATATATAGATAGCATACTATCTATAGCTTTTGGGGAAATATGTAAAATAGAGCTTACTTGTTTGGGTAAGTTGGGTATAAAACATGTATCTAGTCGATTTTTGTAAATAAAAGATATTTTTTAAATTAGATAAATTACCAATTTTAAAATTTAAACTGGTTATTTCGGGAAGAAAAGATAAATAAAATGATAGACATAAAAGTGATAAAGCAAATTACGCTACTAGGAGGAAGTTACTAATGTCTAAAAATTAAAAATAGAAACATAACAATGTAGTCAAAAAATAGAATCATTTAAAGATTTAAATTTTATTATAGGTTTAAAGCTAAAATATGATTTATTCTTATTTAAAGTATTTAAATATACGTACACAGCAATCTTTTTTTTTTCCATTTCTTTTTTTGTCTAACATTTTCTGAGTAGCCAGAATGTGCTAGGTAGTTCCCATAAGTACTGGAAAATATTAACAAAGATCAAAAGGGATCACTGTTCACTCTGTGGAACTAAGGATAGGATCAGAAATAGTTTCACAGAGGATCATGTGTGTACTCAGACTCCCAAGTACATAGGTTGTGGGAATTAGCCCAGAGGGAAGAGCATATAGGACTGAAGATGGAAAAAGAGAATCTGCTATGTTTGGGGGTATACCAGGTGTTCATTTGAGTCTAAAGCACAGTGTGAACTGAGCGAGTGGTGAGAGATGAGGCTAGACCAGATGTAGTGCAAATTCTTGAAAGAATCTTGGGCCAAATATCTTGAGACTTTTTCTTCACATAGAGGAGGGACGTTCATATATCACAGGGAATGGCGTGAGAATATTGGCGTTTTGGAAATACTCCTACTGTGGTATGTGAGGGATACGTGGTCTGAAATGCAGATGAGTGATAAACCTGAAGTGGGGTGACGAGAGATAATCTCAGTAGTGAGAACTAAAGAAGAATGGTAATGGGGGTACAAGTAAATCAACATCGAGGGGGCAGAATTATGTCGGCGGCCAAAATAATATTGTTGGCAAATGGAGCTATTTCCCATTTTCCCAGAACTTCATTGTCAACCAGCGGGGGTGGATTTTCATGCTATTCACTGTGTTTGAATTTGGAGATACATCGCTGGGCGAAGGCTCCTGTTGTGGGGATGTGGTTTAAGATAATTTATCTGGGGGCATGATGAGTTGAGATGCCTAAAAAATATTCAGCTAGGGATGTCAGTTAGGAAGTTGTAAGTGTGGATTTGAAATTCAAGCTATTAGTTAATAGGAGGGAAAGATGTGACTCTTCAGATGGCTCAGGGATGGAATTCTAGGAAACACCGGTATTTAAAGGATGCAGGAAAGAACACACACAATAAAAAAACAAACATTGTGTGATGGTCACTACTTGTGCCCTGTAAGAACCTGGTGGGCAGGTGCAGAGTTAATACCATAGTGTAACATGGAGCTAGCTGGGGTGCAAAGAGGCCAGCTAACTTGCTCAGCAGAGAGAATTAATCCAGAATCCAGCTGTGTCCAAACAACAACAACAACAACAACAAAACATAATGGTTATCAGGACTTGTCATATTACAAATTGACATAATTTTTAAAAATATTTTAATTGTGTACTTAGATAAAAGTACGTGATTCTTTTTTCTTTTTAATTTTTTAATTTTTTTATAAACATATAGTGTATTTTTAGCCCCAGGGGTACAGGTCTGTGAATCGCCAGGTTTACACACTTCACAGTACTCACCACAGCCCACACCCCACCCCAGTGTCCATAACCCCACCACCCTCTCCTGACCCCCCCTCCCCCTAGCAACCCTCAGTTTGTTCTGCGAGATTAAGAGTCTCTTATGGTTTGTCTCCCTCCCGATCCCATGTTTCATTTATTCTTATCCTACCAATAATACATGATTATTAAATTACATTCTAACCCAAAGACTTTGTAATTCTAGCATTTAGAAATACTTTTATTATTTTTAATTGAATATATGAATTTTTTTCTTTTTAGTTAAATTCAATTAGCCAACATATAATACATCATTACTTTTTGATATAATGTTCAGTGCTTCATCAGTTGCGTATAACACCCAATGCTCATCGCATTCTGTGCCCTCCTTAATACCCATCACCCAGTTACCCTGTACCCCTACCCACTTCCCTTTCTGTAACCCTCGGTTTGTTTCCCAGAGTCAAGAGTCTCTCATGGTTTGCCTTCCTCTCTGATTTCTTCCCATTCCATTTTCCCTCCCTTCCCCTATGATCCTCTGTGCTATTTCTTACATGGCACATATGAGTGAAGAAACCACATGATAATTTTCTTTCTCTGATTGACTTACAGAAATGCTTTTAAACATCATGTTTAGGTAAACCATATAGAACCCAATCGTATTTTTCTTTTCCTAGAATTAAGAAATTCTTAAAAAGTTCTTCTAATGCAATTAAATCTTTACCTAAGAAATAAGTGTTTATTTTGAATTTATTTTATTTCAGTGCCATGTAGTTGCTTCTATTGAGAAGACATTCAATTTGATAAAAGCCTTCTGTTCTTTGTATATTATTGACTATTATACTAATTACTCTCTCAGCGTAGTATAAAAATTGGAAAAGGATTTTGTTCCATGCTTTCAGGTCATGGAATGAAAAATACCCTTTGAAAAAGCAAGCTATTATCTCTTTTCCATTACACTTAAACCATTTATCTAAAGTTTATAGAATTCACAATTAAATAGAAATTGGAAATCTTTGGCACAGATGGGCTAAATAACCCGCTTACAAATTACAGAGAAAACACACTGACTTCAGGCTGTCACTATTCTCAAATGTTAATTTCAGAGTACCGAGATGATTTGTTCAAATAATTATTTTCTATCTTTATATTAAACATTGTGCCTATGAGTTATTTAGTGCTAGTAGAATTAGTTATCTCTATTCTAGGTCTGTGGTTGATAAGTTACTTACTAGTCAGGGAGCTAAGCATGGGTGCAGGAAGGAACAAGTGAACCTCTTATATTTAGAACTTTTAAAATATCTTCTGTCGTACCCACTAAAAAGTCTATTTTAGAATAAGTTGAAATGAATTAGGATAAAGGTGATTTTTCTCTATGAGGTATTTCTGGATATAGAAATGGGTAACAGAGATTACAGAGACTAACAGAGACAAACTTTTTTTTTTTTTTTTAGTCTTTACATAAATCTCTTAAGATACTGTAGCCTGCCCTCACCCTGCAAATTAGATTTTTGAAATAAAAAAAAAATCTTAAAAAAAGATTTAAAGTACTAGCTAATCCATTTCCTTAGTAAATATAGGAACCTGTTTAAGATAAGAGATCAGCAGCCATTTAGGTTCTGATTGAATACTTCCAGTGACAAGTCACTTAAGGCAGCATTCTGTATTTATGCTAATTATATATATATGTATATATGTGTGTGTATATATACACACACATATATACATACACATGTGTATATACTTACACATATACACATACACATTTTGGGGACCATATTTTTTTACCTCTTTTTAGATAATTAAGTCTCATTGATTTCGCTCCCTCCCTTCACTTGATTAGGAGAAAAGAAAGCAACAAGTAAGAAAAGTTCAGCAACTCTATAAGAAAAATAAAACTAGATAGATGTTAACATTTTACTATATGTTCTTTGGATATGATTCACACACACACACACACACACAAACACACAAATATGTCACATACATGAGGCGCTTGGGTGGCTCAGTCAGTTGAACACTGGACTCTTGATTTGGTCAGGTCATGATCTCAGCCCTACATTGGGGTTGTGCGTTCAGTGGGGAGTCTGCTTGGGAGTCTACCCCCTCATGACATGTGCATACTCATTCTCTTTCAATAAAGTCTTTATTTTTTTATAAAGATTTTATTTATTTATTTGACACAGAGAGAGAGATCACAAGTAGGCAGAGAGGCAGGCAGAGAGAGAGGGGGAAGGAGACTCCCCGCCCAGCAGAGAGCCCGATGCGGGGCTCGATCCCAGGACCTCAGGATCATGACCAGAGCCGAAGGCAGAGGCTTAACCCCCTGAGCCACCTAGGTGCCCCGACTCTTTCAATAAAGTCTTTTTAAAAAATGTTTCCTGTATCATGGTGTTATTGATGAAACATCTTTTGTGTGTATGTGTGTTTGTGCATGATGTGTGTGCTAATTTTTTAATATATAGACCCATATAATGTGTTTTCATAATTTTGAATTTTATTGTATTATGGTCAGATACTGTCACTGCATGATGTTAGTTTATTGTTATTTATTGATATTTGCCTTATATCTTGACAGGTTATAAGTAACTCATTCTGCTTTTAAAGAATGTTAATTTTCTGGTTATTGAGTACAGTTTCATGTATATGGCCATCAGATCACACTTGTTCAGTTTTACTAATTCTTTGGTCAGCATGAGCAGTCAGTGTCTGAGAAATTAGTTATAATTCCTTCCCCATGCTTGTGGATTTTCTCATCTCAGTGTTTTGAAGTTTCTCTGTATACATTTTGAGTCTCTCTTATTAGCTGCATGTAAATTTAAATTGTCATTTCTTCAAAGCAAGCTTTTTCTTATGTTAGTATGTATAATGTCTGACTTTATCCACAATGAATTTGTTTTTAAAGTCTGTACTGCTGTAGCTTCACTGACATTTGTTTGATCTTTGCTTGGTATATAAGTTTTTTTATCCTTTTACCTTTATGCCATTTTATTTTGAGTATATATCTAGCTATATCTATCTGTATGTTTGTATCAATAACAGTAATAAGAGCAGCTAATGTTTATTGAATATTTCAGTGAGTTAGACACTCTGCTCTATGCTTTACATGGACTTAATCACATAATCCTCATCACGACTCTAAAACATTCTCGTTTAAGATGTATGGACTAAAGCTTAGAGACGTGCTACAAAGTTAAATAATTTGCCATTGTTTTGTATATCGTAAGTGGTAGAAAAGAGATTCAAACCCAGGCATTCTGAATCCACAGACCCATACATGTAAATTCTACTCTAAATGACTTCTCACAATAAGTATTTTAAGATACATACTTTTTCTTACCTCTTTTTTTCCACTTGCTAACCAAAGGTGATCTCACTGTTGTATATTTTTAATTTGCTATGTTGTAATTCTTCTCCATAGATCTGATTCCCCAAGACATTCCCCTACTCTGAGAAGTTTGTTGCTAATTTTGTTTTCACAGCAAAAAAAAAAAAGGATAATACCATCCATTTTTCAAAATTTTCCATTTTTTTTTCCAAGTAATACAGAAGTAATCCACAGACTTGACTAAGTGAAAATCCACTGATCCATATTTTTTTCCTTAATTTTTCATAGTAATTGGCAGAATTTCAAAAAGCTCATGTTTCTAAGAAAAATCATTGTACTAACTTCGAGTGTTCATTCCATGTGATGGGCCAGTCAGGCCTTACTCCTTGTGTCAGCTCCCTCAGAAATGCATTGCTTACACTAAAAACATATTTAGTTTCCATGTTCTGATCCCCCAACTTAGAATACACTGTCTCCACTTGGAGTTTCCCTGGGGACGGTGGCACGAGTCAGATACCAAAAGCACATCAGGATGTTAACAAACTTCCTTCCTTTCTTATCATAGTAAACAGCGGTCTCTTGTTGATGTGTTTACAGTTTCATCGATGTCCGCAGCAAAGGCATATTTACGGTTGTCAGCTAGTGAAGTAACCTTTACGGCACACCTTTTTGGCCTTAAGTTCTTCCAACAGATCAAGTTTACACTGTCACAGTAGCTTGGACACATGAGCAAACTAGCCTACAAATATGATACCAATTTACACAGCTCCCAGCAATATATTCAGTTTTCTCCCTAAGTCATTGCCAACACCAGCTATGGCCCTACTGCATAATTTTCAGAATGCTTTTTCACTGATATTTACCTTTGCAATGTTTACTTTCTCCCTTTAAGAATTTCTTATTCACATGCCTTGTTCTTGTTCAAATGCCTTGACTTTTTCACGGATCCAGTTCCTAAGGTAAGAGTTCCTAGAAAGAGTTCCTAAGGTCCCAGTTCCTAAAAGTTGCATATCTCATTCGAATGAACATAATTATTTCAACAAATATTTATTGAGGCCCTGCTTTTTTGATAGACAGTAGTCAAGGATCTTGAGATACACCTGCAAACAAAATGGACAAAAAATCCCTGTCTGGGGCAGTAGACAGACAATCAAGAAATTTGTAAATAAAGAAAATAAAACATGTTAGAATATGGCAAGTGGCAAGGAAAAAATAAAAAGCCTTCCAGCATAAGGGGGGATGTGAGGGCTAAGGAATGAAGGAGAAGGCAGTTTTCAATAGGTCATCATTAATGAGTAGTTGAGGGTTGAGGAAAGACTTGAAAAAGACTTTGTATGGTAAAAACCAGTAGGAAAGACAAAGAGGCTGCTTACAGTTCTATAAACATTATGGGACTATTTGTAAGTCTGGTAGAAACATCCATCTCTAAAGTGTGATTCATTTTCCACACTATGAAATTCATCTATATGGTACTATTCTTCCTAGTGCCTAATTGAAATGAAAAGAATGAGGATTCTTAACAAGCTGAATAATAATAATGCTTTCTCAGTTTATATCTTAACTATGTTTTCAGTGTCCAGTGAGACAATTAATTATTGTTTTGCTATGTAGCATATTTTATGAAACAGCACTTGTAGGAAAAGGAACTGATGAAGATCTAGAACATAGGTGAGGTTCGGTGGGGCTGAGGTCCGGAGCCCACGGCCAAGAAAGAATTCTTAAGACTCTCTGGTGCAAAAAGGTGATTTATTAAAGCATGGGGACAGGACCTGTGGGCAGGAAGTGATGCTGCCCTGGGGTTGTGAGGTGTGGCAGGTTAAGTACCAGGGAGTTGGGGGGAGGTAAGGGAAAGGGAGATTTCAATAGAACTTTCATATGCTAAAGAGGATCTTCAAGATACCAGATAGATACCTGAGGCCTTGCCAGAGTCAAGGTTGTTTTTCCCTTTTAACAAGCTATTAACATTAAGATGGTTGGGAGATTCCTAAAGAATGTTACATTTGTCCCATCCAGGAGTGGGGGTGGGGGGAAGGTTGGAGGGTGTCAGCTTTTGCTTTGTCCTCAGGTTTTAGAAGATATTGCTTCTTATGAGGTATATTAGTTGGGTCTTTTAAGGTCGTCTTGACGGGTTGGGCTGTAAGAGCCCATCCTGGAATATCACAATTCCAGACTTGTGGGTTTACTTCCTTCCAGACGTGGGAAGGGATAGTAGGGTATGGTTCTAGCTCTCCAGACGTTAAAGAGAACAAGCCATCTCCCTCTGCAGTAAGAGCACATCGGCTACCCAGTTTATACATTAAGTCTCGTCCGAGTAATGGAGTGGGATAAGACGGAAGGACTAGAAATACATGAGTTACCAATTGACTTTTATATTTGCAGGTTAAAAAGGCATTGTCTGATGGCATGTTGTAGTTTCCCTTTCTATGCCAACAATTTTAAGATTAGAAAGACAAGTAGGGCTGGAGTGGTGAATAAGGACAGAGTAAGTGGCTCCTGTATCAATAAGAAAATTGATAAGCTTACCTCCCACTTCCAGGGTAACCCAGACGTACTTAACAGAGGCAAAATTCCACATATCCAACAATCTGTTTGATTTTGTAGTTAAGCATAATGTCATGTATGTCCCACCCAGGAGTGGGGGTGAGGGAAGGTTGGAGGATGTCAGCTTTTGCTTTGTCCTTAGCCAGCCTTCTGTTCCCTCATCAGAACTGTAAATATTTTAACTTGTTACTATACTACTTTTCCATCTAATGCATCTTTAAATCTCAAATTCATAAAAATCAATCTTTTTTCAAAAAAATTTAGAAAGTAAGCCTTAAAATGTCTCTTAACTTTACCACGTTATGTGATACATCTTCAATTGCCATTTTAATTGCTTCCTTTAGTTCTGTTATTATATTTAAAATACATAATTCTAATTTTGTTAAGTAATACATTCTATAGGTTTAAGGTTTTTTAATTTCTATCCATGCTGTTAACTCAGGAATACCTCTTAAGCTTTGCATTCCACTGTAAATCTGATCCCATTTATAATTGAATAGACAACACACTATTTATAAAGCTGTAGCTCTTTTCCATCCAAAATTCTTGGTTGATGTTGGCGTCTGCCCTCATCATCTTCATTTCCTTGAGTTAATATCAAATATTATATTTATTTATTCATTTGTTTTATTTTTTAGATTCCACACACATACAAGTGAAATCATAAGATATTTGTCTCTCTGTCTGACTTATTTTGCCAAGCCTAAAGAGCTTTAGAAATGTGTATGTTCACACTGTTTTCAAGGACACTTGTACTGAAAACTCTAGGTAACATAGGGGACCTGGGCATAGGGTCTCCATGGGAGAATCTGGCAGGAACATGCCCCCAAGAGTCACATCACTCAGAATCCTAGCCTCTTTGTAGTCTCTCGGCCTAGTTGACTGACTTTATAGATGCAGTTACTGTGGAGAATTGCATATCAGCAAGCCTGTGATGATGATTTACTTGGGGCTTGTGTTCCCTGGAATGCTGCTCTGAGGCTTCCAGTGGAGGCTGGAATGAGAGTTAATGAGGAGAGAAGGACCCAGCCATAGGCTGGCACCTCATGGCTGGCATGTGTGTGAGGTCTGGTTCTGCCCCTCCCAGTTGACTCCCCAGACTGAGCAGAAACCACGTCAGGGCCCCTGCCAGCACACAGGATCGTGAGAAATACAGATGGTTGTTTTCTGAGCTGCTAAGTTTGGGGAGGCTTGAAACTCAGTAATAGATGTCTGATTCAGTCCCCAACTTTGTTTTTTAATTTGAGAGTGAAGGAGGTTCCTCAGTACAGGCTTGATTTTTTTTTTTTTTTTAAGACACACCTGCTAATGCATTCAGTTTATATAACACAGAGTGTGAATTAGACAGGAAGGTTTTCCATATATGCTAGAGATTATTTTATCACACTAGCATACATAGATATTCCTTCAGATAATTGGCGTTACTTCTTTTCCATGGCAGGAGTATCTTGGGGTCTGATTATTTCTCTTTATGCAGTCACATATCTCGGAATCATCTTACCTAAAACTCTTCTGACACACCTTAGGGCCATCGTTTTTTAGACTTTAAAAATTCACACAATATTAAAATTAAAGGAAGGGACACCTGGGTGGCTCAGTGGGTTAGGCCTCTGCCTTCAGCTCAGGTCATGATCCCAGAGTGCTGGGATCTCGAGTCCCGCATCATCGAGCTCTCTGCTCAGCAGGGAGCCTGCTTCCCTTCCTCTCTCTCTGCCTGCCTCTCTGCCTATTTGTGATCTCTGTCTGTCAAATAAATAAATAAAATCTTTAAAAAAAAAAAAGTAAAATTAAAGGGAAAATAGTGTGTCTGAAGTTTGTCGGATTTTTATTTTTGTCACCTACAGTCATCGGGAAAAAAAAGACAAAGAGGAAAAAAGCATACTAACTACTATTATCACTATTTTAAGAAGGTATGGATATTGTTAACATCAAAAATGTAGGGGAAAATGCAGGAAGGCCATAACCTCAAAATAAAGTAGTATTCTTTAATTAAAAATGTCTGACTTTATGAGACACTAACTTTTACATTTTGTTTTCATTATGCTAGAGGCTCAGGGGAAGAAAGGGGGTGGATACCATTCACGGACTAGTGGATCACCCTTTGAGACTCTGTTTTGTTTGATCCTTTTGTTTCCTTTTGTTTTTGTCCTTATTTTTCTCTGATTTATTAAAAGTATCATTTGATTGGTTGTTTTCCTTCTATAACCATAACAGAAAGTCAGAGAAATTGTGTGTTTGCCCAGTTGTTAAAGTTCACTGAAATTAATTATCTCATTTGTAAAAAGGAATTACAGATCTGCTTTGACATACTATGGGATTATATCCTTATAGACCCAATGTAAATTGAAGGTAGCATAAATTAAAAATGCGTTTAGGGGCGCCTGGGTGGCTCAGTGGGTTAAAGCCTCTGCCTTCGGCTCGGGTCATGATCTCAGGGTCCTGGGATCAAGCCCCGCATCGGGCTCTCTGCTCCGCAGGGAGCCTGCTTCCTCCCCTCTCTCTCTGCCTGCCTCTATGCCTACTTGTGATATCTCTCTCTCTCTCTCTGTCAAATAAATAAAATCTTAAAAAAAAAAAATGCGTTTAATACACGTAACTTACCCGAACATCATAACTTAGACAAGCTACCATAAATGTGCTCAAAACGCAGGAGTCTGCAGTTGGGCATATTGTCTAACACAAAGCCCACTTTATAGTAAAGTGTTGAATATCCAATGTAATTTATTGAACACTGTACTTAACGTGGAAAACAGAATGATTGTACAGAACGGTACGAAGTGCCTCGGTTGTTGACCTTGTGATCACGTGGCTGACTGGGAGTTGCCGCTCACTGCCAGTGCCTGGTGTCATGGGAAAATTGGACCACCTATCACTAGCCTCAGAAAAGACCAAAATTCAGAGTAGAGTGTCTACTGAATATGTACCACTTTTGCACCATCATAGTCAAAAAATCATAAATCGTACCATTTTAAGTCAGGAATTGTCCCTTTTTGTGATTATTGAATAACAGGAAGTGAAGCATGTGAAGTATTTATGCTAAACATAATCATAATAGATATGCAATGCATGTCAGTTACTTTTTATTGTTATTTCCCCCCTGCTGCTTTAACAAGCCCATCCGTTCTCTCTGGCTTGGCTTTTAGAAAGATCAAGCAAAGTTTTATGCTTAACTCCAGTGACTCTGTTCAGCTTGGGTTTGTTGTTTTCCATTCCTTCTCCTTACCCATTCACGTTTTCATTTCTGGGTTTTGTCCTGTGCTAATTGTTCGGTTTTTATCACATTGTGATTTACGTATGTTGCTTTCCTTTTGGATATAACAGATGTACTAGTACATACATAAATGCAAGCCTCTACATGTATTTACAGCCGAAGTAACAGACTAGAAGGAGTTTAAACTGGTTCTGCTAACCACACTTTCCTGCCAAGTCTCTTGACCAGTTTCACCAGAAACAGAGAGAAGTCTCATGCAGGGGAGTGATAGGAGGGCAGGGCATCTGGCTGATTTACAAGTGTGACCTTTATAAACTTCTCTGTGGTTTATATGTTTGTTCCATGAAAATTTTTATTTTCACAGCTCTACGTATAGTAATGCATAGACTTCTTAGGGAGTGGGGAGGAGGAATTTCTTTTCATACTTAACAGTTGTAGTTAGTGTTTGGTTAGTCTGGGTTACAGTCAGGCTTGTTAAAAGAATTATTCAAGATAAGAAGAATGTCAGTCATACAAAGAAAAACAATAGGATATTTTTTTCAGGTTTTTTTTTTTTTCCTGAACATGAAAGAGTATGATGGTTGTAATTATCTTTTCATTAGTGAGAAAATGATCTGATATAAGCGAGTAAGCCACCAATGAATGCTTTTATATTCAGTCTGGAGTCGATCCAGCAGATTTTGACCTTGTACTCTTCAGAGATAGCCTGTAATCGCTTTTCCTGAGTGATGGTTGCTATCCTATTTTACTGCACTGTGGCCAGATCAGCTGGTCTACTCTTAGTTCCCGATTTAGTCTCAAGTGTTGCCAGTGAGACAACTCTCTTCATTGGAGGCTCGTGTGTTATTCTCCATTGAAGGGCAGTGATGACCCAGATGTGTTTGGTCTATGTGATTCCAACTTAAATTCTCAAATCCGGTCTTTCCTGCCCAAGTCCTTTTATTTAAAACTCATTCTAGTTTTTTTCTTGGACATTAAAAAAAAAAAAAAGACTTGGACTATTCTTTTTAACGCTTCTTTGGAAAGCTTAAAACTTAACAAAATTTTCACAAGTTTCACAAGTTTAGCATCTTTAGGTCTGCTCCTCACCCACACCCATCGGTTCACGTTTACTCAGCTCAGCAAAACGTATTGAGCTATGTGCTCAGACAGAGGAATTGTGTGTGGGTGTGTGTGCGTGTAAGCATATACATTTGTCCTTGTATCCAAGTGGCCAGAAGTCTAGAGACGATCTCCACACAGAGAAAATCATTATAGAATGGCGACACTGGAGTGTGCTTTGGGAGCAGTGGCCAACAAAACAGTGTTTTGAAGGAGAGGCCACACTTGGCTCTGTGAAAAAGGAAAGGAAGGGCCTCTGGACTAGTAAACCATGTGAAAAACATAGAGCCATGGGTAAGAAAGTGTATTCAGTGTATCTTCTACTTCCGAATGTGTTTGGCAGGGCTCACAAATGGGCTCTTTTATTCACAAGGAAGGAGAGTCTCTCTAGGAGTTTGCCGTACCCAGATTTGGATTTTGGGAAGATTGCTTGGGCAGCGGTATGTAGCTAATAAGATTTTTCCTTCAACTTCAGGGATTGGGCTAGAAGAGGCTAGTGCTGACTCAGTGGCCAAGATTGATGGGTTCAGTACTTCAGCATCTACTGCGTAGCTTTGGGTTCTGATCAAGCTCTAATTTATAGACTTTCAGGCTCCAGAGAAAAATGTCTTTAGTTTTTTAAACAGCATTTTTCACTTCTAAAAATAATATTAATGTTAATTGCAAAAAATTTAGAAAATGCACTAGAGCACAGAAAATAAAATTGAAATATTCTAAACCCTACCACTTATAATTAGCAATCAATATTTTGATAAATATTTTTTGGTGTAAATATATGATTTAGTACATATAATTATGTATGTATGATTTAGTATATAAATGATTTTCAACAAAATCAGGTCATAATAATACTAGTTTTCATTACTATTGTTATTCTTTTCCCAACATAGTAGGCATAATTTTCATGACATTGTGCATCTTCTTCTAAAGTAATATTTAGTATTTACTATAAAAGTGATAAAATGCTTATAAAAAAATAGTATCTACTCTTACATGAAAATAGAATGATTAGAATGATTCATAATCTCTCCCCCTGAGAAAAACATGCTTCATTTTTTTCCCTCTATTTTGGGATTCTTCCAATTGACATTTGAACATACTGAAGACTTTTATATGTTGAACAAATAGCAAATACAGTGTTTATTGTGGGACAGGCCTGGTTCTAAGTACTATACATGTCATTTTTTTTTTTTTTTGGTCCCAAAGTGTAATGAAGTAATTATTGTCACCAATTTTGAGTTGAAGGAGTTGAGGGATGGAAAGATTAAATAACTTATCTAAGACCACAGAACCAGGAAGTAGGACAGCCAGTGTCCAAACCCTGGCCATCTGTTGCCACATTTTATGGCCTTGAAGAGTGTGCTATACTGCTTCTCCCTTAACACTGTAGTCATTTCATGCAATTGATTCATTACTACCTACTCTTTCACAGCCAGACTTCTCTGAAGAGTTCTTTATATTTTATGGTTGTGTTTCCTTCTATCCCAGCTACTCCCTGAGACACACTCCAATCCAGAACTGTCTTATATGAATTTACCTATACTATTAGTTCTTGCTAATATCTCTAATGATTGCAGTCTGTATCTGGGCACCCAACTTATTTGTACTATCAACACATCAAGGGCAAAGGACTGCTCCCTCTTCACTCTCTTTTGTGGGTTTCTGTGGTACCACACACTCTTTCTCTGTTCCATCTGTGCTTTTGCTCACTCCTTCTGAGTCTCCCATGTTAGACAATTATCTTCAGTCTAACTTCCAGATGTTACACAGCTTCAGGGCTTGGCCATACCTCCCCATGCCTTCTCACCCTCCATCCTTTCCCTTGGAGCCCACAAATTTCCATAAGCTTAAAATATCATATATTCACTGTAACTCCTAGATCTGTCTCTGTTACCATGTATTTTCTCAGCTTCAGACCCCCTATCTCCAGTTACCTCAGCATCATCACTCGTCATCTTAAAGGCTGCCTTTAAAATACAGGATACCCAAATACCCTTCTCCCTGTTTTTGCTGTCTTAGTAGATGACACAGCAATCCACTCAGAAATTTGAGCCAGTAAAAGGGAGTAATCTTTACACTTCCTTCCTTGCTACCCACATTCACTCAAATTCTAAGTTACATCAGTTGTGCTTTCTGACTTTTCTTTTTTTTTTTTTAAAGATTTTATTTATTTATTTGACAGAGATCACAAGTAGACGGAGAGGCAGGCAGAGAGACAGAGAGAGAGAGGGAAGCAGGCTCCCCGCTGAGCAGAGAACCCGATGCGGGACTCGATCCCATGACCCTGAGATCATGACCTGAGCCGAAGGCAGCGGCTTAACCCACTGAGCCACCCAGGCGCCCCTCTGACTTTTCTTAAATTACTCTTCTACCTCTTCTTCCTCTCCTAAAACCTAACGCTCCGTTTCTCGTCTGACTATTGCAGTCCAGTCCATCCATGTCCTTTCTCTAATCTGTGTTCTGCACAGAGTGATATTTTGGAAACAGATACTGGATCAAGTTATCTGCTGGCTCAGCCCTCTTAGATGGCATCTTAACTGCTCTTGACACTCTGATTAAAATCCTTGATACAATTTATAAGGCCCTGTGCCCTGGCGCCTCAGCCCCTCACACATAATCACTTTCATCCACAAAGGCTGATTTCCCAGTATAATCACCTTACTCTGTTCACTACCTAATTTTTAACTCATATGTCACTTCCTTGGGGAAGACATCTTACTCTTAAGTTGCATATCCCTTTTCAAAGCACTGAGACTTCTTGCTAACACTATTTGCAATTTTAATTAATTATTGAAGTTGTCAATGTCTCTTTAGGATCTGTCTCCCTTACTACATTCTAAGTCTCCTGAAGATAGAAACTGTCACTCACTGTCTTACTACCTAGTGCCTGTTAGTTAATACAGAGTTATTGAATGATGAGTGATACTTAAAAAATAGTTTGCTGTACTTTGAGACTTTGAGTATTATGTTTTACATCGAATCTGAGATGATTGTTTAAATTATGTCATACAGTAAGACAGTTTCTCACATTTAGAAATTAATCTTTTTCTATAATTTGAATGACCTCACTTCAACCTCACTTCCCAAGTTAGTGATGCAAATTATTGCTAAATATCATTTTACTGCTAAGTGAATTATTTTCACGATTTCTTTTCTGTGAAAGAAAGAGATGGTTAAACTGGTAAAATAATTACTCCAAGCAAGACCACTAATAGGTACCAAAACTGGAATTCAAATTCAAGGCTTTATGAAAGACTGCATAGTCATTCCTCATTCTCGATCTGCTCGTGTTTATGAAACCTAGCAATTCAGTTAATAGAATTGCTTGATAACTGTGTAGTAGACTAAGAGCAGTAAAATATTCTGTAATTAAGAATATCTTGTTGGTAGACAATGGTAGATCTGTCACTTTTTTTTTTTTTTAGATTTTACAGAAATAAATTGCATTTACTATATCTTTATGTAAATTGTTTTTGAGTACGATATGTGAATAAATTTAACCAAATGTCAACAATTCTCTCTTGAGATTTAGTCACATGGAACATACTTGATTATCTGAAGTTACAGTCTAGTGGAAGGGGAAAATTACATATTTTAAATAATAGGAAGATAGTATTTCACCTTGTATGGTAATATCAGATACAAACTTCAGTAAATTTAAATGTATGACTGTGTATTATAGAACCAATACTAAGCACATTTCTTGATTACCAGATAGATCATTAAGGTTAGGTATATTTAATTATTTAATCATATGAGTCCCCCCACCCATACTCCCACGACACATTTGGTATAGATGCAATGATTACTAGAGAATTCCTGCCCCTCAGGAAATTTTTGAAATTTTCAAATCATTTCTAAAGCAGTTCCTTTGTGAATCTGCTGTAAAAGCGTGACAGTCATATAGATGTCTATGTCATTTCTGAATTCACAGAATGAAAGGCATTGATCTTTATGGGAAGTGTTATAAGGCATTCAGGTATGATGCCTACTATGATGACTTTAATGTACTTTGTAGATATGTTCTTTTATTTCTGAGCACTATAGTAGACTCTGTGTAGACTTTTGGCTGCTTTCTCATCTCAGCTAACTATTGTTTTATTTGATATTAATTGTGGAGAGCGGCAGGCGCACGGACAGTGGCCATTTATCTTCCTCCCCCTCCGGGCTGAGGCTTTATGATCGTGGAGAGACACAAGGAGGAAGAGCCTATGTCTTTCTTTGTAGCTGTTTTTGGAAAGAAGGTCACAGATATTAAGACACATAGTTCTGAGAGTCTGGAGCCAACCTAGGTGATTAATCAGTTTAGCGGTGTTAAGCATTCAGGCAGATAGAAACAGGAAGATCTCTCTTTTTGGTAGTAATTGCCATTATGTTTATGGGGGGAAAAAAGTGACTATGCAGTGATTTTGTTGAGATGAAGATGCAGAGTGTTTTCTGATGTGGGCGGGAAACGCCGGAGTTCCTGGTTCGACAGTCCTGTCTCTTACTGGACTGTCATAGGCTGTCATGGAAAATGAAGTTTGCAGAACTGTACAGAATAATGCCAGAAAGCAGTTTAACATATCAATAAGTATATATATAGGGTAGAGGGCTGAAGGGATTGCTCTGTGAAACCAACTTAAGCAAGTGCTGGTCGGGAAAACATTTTTCCATTTTCTTTATAAATTGCTCCCCCTGGGAAGGAAGACGAGGAGTTGTTACAGGGCAACCAATAATGGTGCAATGAAGTTGATTGATACTTTGTTTTGACAGTGAATAGTAATTTCTCTGAATAAGGCTAAAATATACTACAAAGAAAGATTTTAAAATCACCATATGATCCTATGGTGTTTAGAATTTGCAGGTATCTCTTATCCTAGTATTTATCTTTGAAAAGTCACTTTAAAATTTGCCAATAAAAATTGTATCTAAAAATATTATAACAACAGTGTGGTAGCCAGGAGCAAAGACTTTAATTTGCGTAGTTGTTGACAGCCAGTAAGAAGGAATGGTGGCCTCCAAACATCTGAATAAATTGCTAGTCAATAATTTATCAAAACGAAATTAACTTGACCATGATACCATCAAGCCAAGTTCTTAAAAGAAAATAAATTGTCATAGATAATAAATTTCTAAAATAACAAATGTGCATGTTTTACTTATGTTTATCAGAAATGTGAGGATAAGACTAGAAAGGGATAATAAGGCTATAATAATATACATTATAAAAAAAGTTTGAGTTAATAAGGTATATATGATCCACTCTAGCCAATTCATGATATTCAATTTTAAATTGTTGCCATTAACTTCAGTGTTTTATGACACATTTTTAAATTATATCATAAGTCTAAAGATAAAAATCTTGTATTATAAAATACAATTTTAAAATTGTATTTTAAATATTTTAAATATAAAACATTTTATATTTAAAATATTAAGTATTTTAAATATAAAATCAATATAAAAACAATATAAAATCTTGTATTATAAAAGATTATGTGTTACATATTAATACATAAAGGCATAATATTCCAGTGGTATGGTAACAATACATGTAGATCATAGATGGATTGAAATATAGATAGATATACATATAAAGATAGAGAGATAAACAATTATCTGAGTGAAAAATGCACATCTAATTTACATTTTATCCCCATTGGGTGGTAAGAATTCTTAGACCATTGTTCATAATTATTTTTTTATGAGTGATATTGTTCATAAATGTTTATTGAATAATTAAATGAAATATACATAATTGACTACTTTTTGCAGAATTTACCCAAATTACCCATACTTCTGGCCTAGTAGCAAGGACTAGCTAATTCTAAAATTAGTAAGCAAGAAATAAATGATTATCAATTTTGAAAAACTTAGAAATAACTCATGGTTCCTTTGATCGTTTGCTTTATTGTTATGGATATGTATGAATTTGGTGGTGATTTTATTTGCCTATTATACGATGGTGTGCTTTCCTAATAACTTTTTCCCCGTTGGAAATAAATATTTTTATTTATAAATAAATACAAATATTTTATTTTATTATAAATAAATATAAATATTTTATTTATATAATTAATTGTATCAATGTTTAATGATGTTTCTCAGGGAGCATAATCACATTTAGATACCATCTGGGGAGATAACGTATTTAATCGATAATAACACCAATCATGCAAACAGATCATACATTATTATGCAAAATAAAGTCTTTCTTAAAGACATGATAGAGGGCAAAGCCTTTTTTATTTGTAGTAGTTATGAATTACAATCAACAATCTCAGGTGTGCAAATAACAAGTTCCAGTCAATTATTTATTTGTAACCAAAATCAAGTTCTATTATGAGCCCCATCAATTAAGTTGGTGACAATTTAATGAGTCAGTTTGGAATACCCCTCATTAGCTCCTACTGTGTACAAGATGAGATGGGTTTATAAAGGGTCATGGCAAGGATGTGATAATTATTACCTATAAGGTTAATCGAGTCATATGTCCATAAGGTAAATATCGAAAAATTCACCTTATCCTTGGTCTTAGTCCACACATTTTAGTGAGCCAGTTTTTTTTTTCCTATTTCCATGGTTCTGTTAGTTTTAGAAAGCCATAAAAAAAAATCAGAGAAATGTTTCTGCCCCTTAGGTTTAATTCTGGGGCATATAAAACTCTGCCAGACACTCCACAGTCCTGTATACCTATACAATGACTCCACTGACTCTGGGTCTTGTCCTCAGCTCCTACAGCTTCTCTGGGGAAGCTGCCTCCCTAGTTAGGTTTGCACAGAAAGTATAACTTAAGACCCTCCTTCTCCCATCTCTTCTCACTGTTCTCCGTAAACTTCCTTCAGTTTCTTTCATCATCTGAGCCTAAGGAAATCTTTATAATCACAAAGAAAAATTTTTTTGCTCTTAAGTTTTAATGTGCTGTTACCTGAGAGTTCCCTCTATAAGATGCTGCAAATAGTCTCCTTAATGGGCTCAGGTTTGGGAAAACACAAATCAGGAGACTACCAGGTAACTAATTCTTTTAACCATGTCATCAGTCTTTCCCATGGCACTCAATACTGCATAAACCATCCAATGGAAATAAAAGAAAAGGGGCAGGGGAAACAACAGACATTTCATAAATAATATTGTTCTATATAGAGAGAATATATATCTGGTAACTATATCAGTGTTTTACCTTAAACAACATGTGGTATTAGTGGATTTAAGATCAGATTAAAGACTGAACATATTTAAATTCTCTTTATTCACAATCATATGAGAAACATAAGTACCACAGTTAAAAATTATTGGCTTTTTCTTCTTTTATTGAGAATGCTATATAAATCTTCCAATAAATGATGTACTTTAGGGAGCTAGAATCACAGAAGCAAATGACTGGATTATAATAATTTTAAGTTCTTCAAGGCATTTTTGAAATAGATTTGATTTTAGCATATTTTTCTGCCTTTACAGTGTTAAGAAAATGGTAGAACCTTCCTTGACTAGAGATAATCGATGAGGAAAGTCAAGGGCTTTCTTTTTTAGTTTCTATACCTCATTGGATTGCATTTTGCCCTAAAAAGAAGAAAGAAACAGGCACTTCACCAGATAGGAGCTAGCAGTAATCCTAGTTTTTATTTTTTCATTTAGAAGGATCTATGTGTAATTTAGAAATTCAGGCCCTTGAAAAGTCAATGCAGTAACAAGAAAACCCTGACTCATCCAACTCAGTGTTACAAATGGATTTGTGATGACCCTACAGACACAATTTAAAAGCTCCCTTATGGCTAAATAATTTTCATTATATTCACACAGTGGAACACGATATTGCTGTTTTCAGTCATATAAGCAAATATATTAATAAATAGCAATATTTTAAAGTTATATTTTAAGGTTAAATGGAAGTAGTAGGAAAAACTGTATATATACCAAATGAGTATGTAACTTTTGCTACACAGATGATAGAGTAAATGAGTATTGTGTGATGTTAACTCTATTAAAATTGAAGAGGAAATTGGAATAAGAAATAGATTAGAATAAAAAATAGGTAAACAGATTAGAATAAAAGATAACAGATCACAGGTTTATGTCAGATTGTTTTTCATCTTTCTTTCATTTTCCATGTATTCAATGATTCTTATGTCCTACTTTTAAAATATCATCCAACATTTATGCTTTTTCTTTAATCATCTTCTGTCAGAATTGTTAATAATCGAACAATCTTCAAACTTCTGAGAAGCAAGGAGCAGTAAGATAAGAGACCTGCATAACCTAAATGTTACATAAATTTTTGAAAAAAAAGTATATAAATGGTGTTTTACGTATATCTATAGAGATATAATCTCCATACACTTAGTTGCTGTTACATCTACTTCAGAGATGAAGATGAAAAATTGACTATTTTTTGAAAAGTCAAATAAATAGTATGTAGAAAAATGAGGATTTTACTTTGTCTTATCTATCTCGGTGTATTAGCCACTTTTCTATAATTGTCTTGGTAAAACCCTATTAAAATGTTAGTATCCGGGACGCCTGGGTGGCTCAGTTGGTTGAGCGGCTGCATTCAGCTCAGGTCATGATCCCAGCGACCAGGGATCGAGTCCCACATCGGGCTCCTTGCTCAGCAGGAAGCCTGCTTCTCCCTCTGCTTCTGCCTGCCACTCTGTCTGCCTGTGCTCACTCTCTCTGACAAAAAAAAAAAAAAAAAAAAAAAAATGTTAGTATCCTCAGATTTTCTTCTGTTGAAGATGATTGATAGTTTAAACGGGGCCACAAATTACATATATTTAATGTGATTACTCCCTACAATGAGTTGTAAAATACATTTAAGTAAAATGGAGTTCTCCTTTCTAGATATATACATATAAATAAGGAAATTCCCAGGTGATCAAAAATGATATTGCAGGAGTTTGATAGAAAATGTCTCACATTAATCTCTTTAAATTGTGTGTTTGTAGAGAGTTATTCAAGTTTTAAAATTAGAAAAACAGCACATAGCCCTCAACAACCCATCCCCATGTTAGATACAAGAGAACTGAACTTTCAATTCACTTCATATTATGTTTTTGAAATATGTAGCTTTAATTCATTTGGATGAATTCACATGATAGTATCAATATGTCAGTCCAAAGCCCAATTTGGCTAAATGGTATTAAAATAATTGGCTCCCCAGCTAGTATGGCCTGCACAGACTAACTACCCTTCAGGTGCTTCTCATAGTATATTCCTGAATTAGCTTCAGGTCAGAGTTTTCTAAAGGAAATGTCATGGTCAAAAATAATGTCATGGTCGGATGGTGAAAATAAATGTCATGGAGGTTTGCTGAAGAATGTCCATTCTATTCATTCTTCATCATCCTCTTAAATGTACTCCAGGACTGAAATAAAGCATCAGGAAGCCATCTATCTGGAGACCGTTACCTTGCCTGCCCTCCCACCATGCTATTATATTTAACTCAGCATCTTGTGTTTCCTTTGTTGAAAGAGGAATACCTGGCTTAGATCTGCTTTATTTATTTATTTTTTTAATTTGAGAGAGAGAGCGCGCGTGCGGTGAGGAGGAACGAAGATGGAGGGTGAGGGATGGGAAAAAAATCTCAAGCAGGCACTATGGGCTGAGCACAGAGCCCAATGAGGGGATTGATCATAGAACCCCTGAGATCATGACCTGAGCTGAAACTGAGAGTCGAGTACTTAACCGACTGAGCCACCCAGGCACCCATAAATCTGCCTTTTAATATTAATGGTAGGGAAAATTGGGTAAATTAAAATAGGAATTTTCTTAAGTGAATAATTACAAATAATTAAAATATGAAAGAGTTAATAGAATCATTCTCCTGTGTGTCATTGAAGCTTTCTTCACTCAATATATAGTGCAGTCTTTAAGGAAAAAAAAAGTTGGCTTGTTATTTTAGAGTGAGCATATTTGGACTTAGAAAAATTCTCTATCTTGTTTATTATATGAGAGCATGTTCCTCATTTATTTTGGTGCATATTTAAAAATCTGTTTGAGAAGAAAGCTGTTACAAATCACATATGAATGAGGCCATCTGCCGAGGATGCATATAATAATCTTGGTACGTTATGATGAAATTTGATGACAGGTTTAAAAACAAAAACAACCCATACTCGTTTTTTCTGATTCTAGTGATCCTCTTAAAATTATTGTGAAGTTCTTATATTTTTTCTCCTCCATCTTTCTTATAGTCATAACCTCATTTATGACTTTATTAATTATGAGAAAAAGCTAATCTTAAAATGACTTACTCTAAATAAAAATATATTAGTAATCATGATATAAACATGTATATGAGAAATAAGGCACTGAGTAAGCATTTGATTTAACCACTTCTCTCTTAAGCATATCCTAGAACTCTTTTCTAACTTTGATAGTCTTTATTCAGACATAAAAAGATGTAAAAAGTATACATGAGAATAGACAACAGTATTATTCTCTCTACTTTTTAAGCAAATGGTTGAAATACAGACTGATTTATAAGTAACCATACTGGATATAACACAAGATATTTTTAATGACTAAAAAGTACCAGTTTTGTTCTGTTACTCTTAAAATGAAGGCCATTTTAATTTTTTTTCCTATTCTGTATACAGAATATTTTTAGCTCTTAGCAATATGTGCAACTTTGGATTCAAGTTGGTTTATTGCCACAGGCATTGATGATTTTTACAAAATACTAACTTATTTTATGAGTTTGTAATAGACACATAGAAAGCAAACCCAGAAAGACCTCCCTGTTCAACCCATGCCCTTTGTTCAGCCAATCGGCATTCATAAGATGATAGCCAAGTATCAGTCAAAACCCTAGTTTGGCTAAGAAGTTTTGAAATACAGAGCTCCCCGACTAAGATGGGCTGCGCGGTATGACTGCGCTCCAGATACTTGTCATTAGTTGTATCCTGAATCAGCCTCAGGTCAGATAAAGCTTTTCTAAAAAGGTGGGCCAAAATAAATGTCATGGAGGTTTGCCTGCCTGAAGAATGTCAATTTCCGCCTCCGCCTCCGCCGCCTCCTCCTCCTCCTCCTCCTCCTCCTCCTTTAAAGATTTTATTTATTTATTTGACAGAAAGAGATCACAAGTAGACAGAGAGGCAGGTAGAGGTGGATTGGGGTGGGAGGGCAGGGAGGGGGAGTGGGGTGGGGGGGAAGCAGGTTCCCTGCTGAGCAGAGAGCCTGATGCGGGGCTCAATCCCAGGACCCTGAGATCATGACCTGAGCCGAAGGCAGAGGCTCAACCCACTGAGCCACCCAGGCGCCCCTCTCTTCGTTCTTCTTGATCCTCTTAAATGTATCTAGGACTGAAACGGAGTGTCCAGAAGCCATCTGCCTGAACACTATTATCTTGTCTGCCCTACCACCATGTCATTATAATTGCTTTTCATGAGTTGAACTTTGGCACTCTCCCACCAGCTTTTATTGAGGACATTTGAGGAGATATGATTATATATTGGGTCAGTTGCTGCTCGCTGTGAGGATCCATTTCTAGGCTCATACTAACAGTTTGACTAAATAGTTTTAGTCAGTTGTCATAGGGGAAAACTCCAGGTTTAAGAGTGATTAGGTGGAATTAATAAGTTATTGTAATACCCCTTCAACTTTAGAAAGTATTCTCAGCTTCATACTTGATTTTATACAACATTCTAAGATTATTTCTATTTGACATAACACTGTCTACTCAAGGATATTTTTCAAGTTAAAAAATAATAAATTTATGCTGATTGTATTTTCATTTCTTTTTTAATGCACACCTATCTCATGTCTTCTGTAGCATACACCCCATATTTAAAATTGGCATTTCCAGAATTAAACTCTATTTTGAAATAATTCAGGATAATACATGTTAATAAGAGATAATGATTAAACACCTAAAATAGAGTTCCTTGAAATCTTAATATTTGAAAATATGAGAACACCTATTTCAATAATTAGGATCCCTGACTGGCCTTAAAAGTATCAGGAAGCAGGCACAGATCTTACTGCAAGTTTTCTCAGGGATGAAGGGCCTAAAGTGTCTAGCCTATATAAGAGAATAAAATAGAGCTAAATGGAGCTAAGTGAGCAGGAGCCTCACTGAGGTAAGGTTGTTAGCTGTGAAAACCAAACCCAAACCCAAACAAGAACAACCAAGCCAGCATGTTTAAGATAATATTAAGGTAAGAGGGTGGGGCTTAGTCACGTAGTGAATTATGTGCTTTTGTTTTCAAGGTTGTTAACAATAATGAACAACAGTGTTTGTGGAGTTAACACTCAAGAGCTCTGTGCCTAGATCCTTGGCCACAATGCTGATTTTATTTTCATTTCTTTTTTAATGCACACTTATCTCTTGTCTTCTGTAGCATACACCTTATATTTGAAATTGACATTTCTGTAAGAGAATTAAAGTCTATCTTGTAATAATTCAAGATAATACTTGTTAATAAGAGATAATGATTAAATGCCTAAAATAAATAGAGTTCCTTGGAATCTTAATATTTGAAAAGGGCACCATAAAATTAAGTAATCCTCAAAAAAAGAAAGAAAATTTTCACATTAGAAAATCAGCCTTTCATGGGGCTTGATGTAATGTTAGCCTTTTGATTAATTTCTTCACAAAACTAAATTTTTATATTTGTTATAGCTGTGATTATATATTACAATTATAGATGTTGAGAGATTATTAAAACAAAAACATTTTTTTCATATACCTAAATCGCAACAGAATACTAAATGAAATCAGCTTCCTCTCAAGGTGTGCTGGGTTCGCTGCTCAACAGAGAGGCTGCTTCTCCCTCCTACTCTGTTCCTGCTCTCTCTTAGGCCCTCTCTGTCTCTCAAATGAATAAATAAAGTCTTCTTTAAAGAAATAAAATAAAATACAATAAAATAAAATATGAGGATTCAGCTGCCCTGAATGTATGCTAAGTGTAATAGTTGAACTATCAAATTTCTATTTTTGCTTTCATTTAAAAAATCAAGAAAGTTTTAATATCTTAGGTTTGGAATATTTTTTAGCCTGGTCCACAAAGTAAAGGTAGTAGTCTGGGATACATATAGTATGGGTATAAGATAATTTATGGCAGTGTGAGACAGCAAAGTTCCTTTTCTTGAGCATCTGTTATGTTACAGTCATTACTCCCTTTCTATACACATTTCCTTTCTGGTCATAATAAATTCACTGTTAAACTTGCCCCTCAGCTGAGCATGCTTTTTGTCTGGCTAACACTACTTCATAGTTTAGACCTGTTGTCATTTCCTCTGAATAGCTTTACTTGACTCTCACTATCCTCTACTCTACATAGATCCCATCTTCGTTGTGTTTCCGGAGCACCTTTTGTTTTTATAATAAGAATACTGAGACACCGGAAAACAGCATGGAGTTTCCTCAAAAGGTTGAAAATAGAGCTACCCTCTGACCCAGCAATCACACTACAGGGTATTTACCTTAAAGATACAAATGTAGTGATCTGAAGGGGCACGTGCACCCCAGTGTTTATAGCAGCAATGTCCACAATAGCCAAACTATGGAAAGAACCTAGATGTCCATCAACAGATGAATGGATAAAGAAGATGTGGTTTATATACACAATGGAATACTATGCAGCCATCAAAAGAAATGAAATCTTGCCATTTGCAATGACATGGATGGAACTAGAGGGTATTAGGCTGAGTGAAATAAGTCAATCAGAGAAAGACAATTATCATATGATCTCCCTGATAGGAGGAATTTGAGAGGCAATGTGGGGGTTTTGGGAGGTAGGGAAGGAAAAAAATGAAACAAGATGGGATCGGGAGGGAGACAAACCATAAAACAAACTGAGGGTTGCCAGGGGGAGGGGGTAGGGAGATGGTGGTTGGGTTATGGACATTGGGGAAGGTATGTGTTATGGTGAGTGCTGTGAAGTGTGTAAACAGGGTGATTCACAGATCTGTACCTCTGGGGATAGTAATACATTATATGTTAATAAAAACTTAAAAATTAAAAAAAAAAGAATACTGAGACAGTGTTTTCTTTCTTTCTTCTAGACCTTGGACTCTCTGTAATAAACAACTCTATATTTAATCTCTGTATTAATAGAGGTCACCCAATACAATATCTGGTGAGAATATGTGGAATGATAAATTAATTGAGTAAAGTATGGTATCTCAGTAGCTTCTCCAGGAATTAAAAAAAAAAAAATTATGGTGCTTTCCATGTATGCATCAGTATACAAAGCACTTAGGATATTCTCATTGTTTATTTACATCCTAACCAGTCTGTCCATTTTAAAAACTAGGAAAAAAGAAAGGAAAAAGTATTGAGCCTCATTCTATAGTAACATACAGTTTACATAAAGTCTAATCATTTAATACTCTATATGGCAAAAAATTATATCTCACAAATAAATATCTACTTCAAAATCTGATCTCATTCAAAGCAATATTCTCCCACGGCACTTGAATTGAATTCTAAGGTTTCACTTCATTTGTGTTTTTAAATGCTTATACTCATCACATAAAGATGAAGCAATGTAATAAACATAACTTATTGTTTTAGGTATAATTATATATTTAATCACAGGTAAAACAATTGTTTATAGTCAGTTATGTAGGCCACTTGAGAAACATCAAAAAAGTTATTGCAAAGATGAGAGGGACAAAGCAATCAAGGAGGAAATATATAAAGAGAGTACTTGGTTAAGTTGTGAAAAGAGACTGGTCTGCCACTCTTTTTGAAATATGTGTCATTTAACCTCAGTGCAGTATTTGGCAATGTTGCCTTTCACTTTGAAATTCTCATCTTTTTCACTGGAGTTTAATAAAAATTGCCAATCCCCCCCCCCCCGCCCCCGACACACACACACTTTCTTGAATGATCCTGTTTACTTGGCTTTGCTGGTTTCCCTTCTTGTGTAAGTGGAACTATTTTCCAAGAATCTGGTTTTTGTTATCTTCTTTTGTATGTCATTTCTAGGAAATCCCACCTTCAGCTCTAAGTATCCTTTATATTCTTTAAAATCCAGATGTACAAGCTGTGACCTCTTCTCTGAGATCTGCCACTTACTAGCTTTAGATACTGATCATGAAGTGACTCTTGAGTTTCTATGCTTCCGTTTCTTTATCTGTATAGTGAATGTGATTGTAGAAATTCTCTCCTCTGATTGTCATCAGGAGTCAATGAGATAAATATATTCACTGGCTCCCAGAACCTGTTCCTCCTCCATGTTTAAATGTTTAGGTTCTGTGTAAATTAGGACAGTTTTTCTGGGCAGTGTCAGTTCCTTCATTCCATTTCTTTTCTTGCCACCCTGGTCATCTGCAAGCTTGTAACCTCTGCAGTGCACTGTCATTCCTTCAGGGTAAGCTTGTCCTCTTCAAATACAAGCAGCCTCAGGAGGAAGTTATATGCTAAATGGAAATCAGTTATTTGTTAAAAATGGGAATTCTGTTTTATAGTCCTATTTTTCAGCCAAGCACAGTGTACACACTTAAAGGTTCTGGAAGCGGTGTTGATTTTTTTTAGGGTATATTTCTTGGTCAGATTCTTTTTGAGATGGAAAAGAATCATACCACTTACTGACTCAATAATCACTTGACTTGGCTGAGCAATGCAGGCAGTACAGATCCAGCTGGCTTCCTCATGGAGCAGTTCTGCCTCTCCTGTGTTCCGAGGGCCTCAGGACACCACAGATCCCTGGAAATACCACTCCCACATTGATCCAGAGATCCAGTATGGGCAGGTGTGAAAACTAAGCATTCTATGTGTCTCTGGCAAGACCCTCTCCTTTTCCTCTCCCCTCACTCCTGACTCATCCCTGGCGTCACATTCTCACTGTCTAGAAAACAATGAGCAGATCTGAGTGGGTGGAGAGAGGGATAACAAGGATTGAATGGGCTGTCTTGGGCTCCCTTAGGTGATGAAAATATGCAGACTAGACTAAGTTCTGGGATTTTGTCCAGTGGTCTTTCTGGGTGATGGTATTTGTAAAGCTTTTGGGATCTTTTTACTAGCATCCATCCATCAATATCTCTTGTTTGTTAGGAGGAAATCAATTGAACTTATGTCTCTTATTAAAAATCTGGTTTATGTGGGCTAGTATTTACTTTCTGTTATTATCTGTCCATTAAACTGGAGAGGAGTTCTAAAATTACGAGTTTATTCATTGCATGAATGAGTAGGCTAATGGTATGTTTTTGCTGCCTAATATTTATTAGTATCTTTGCCAGTTGGACTTCCTATATTATCCAGTCTCCGCCCCTCCTCACTGCAGCCCATCCTTACTGGCTATAAGCCAGAGACAACAACACACATGAAAGTTAAACCCAGTTGAAATGTCTATTCTTCCCTGGATTCTGTGAATAACTAATGAGTCTTCAGGCTTCTAAGGGCTACACCAGTTTGCTGGCAGCAGTATAATGTTGAGCTGGAGACTGAGTCCTGAACGTCTGAATGTATAATGCACATTACTGGCACATTGTTGAATACCAGATAGTGAAATAATGGATAATATTTTATTTATGGAATTACATAAACTACTTTAAATTCTTCAGTACTCTCTCTTCCCTTGTATCTACCTCCTGACTTATGTTTGCATTGTTGTATTTAGAATATTTTTCCAATAGCGGCGTCATTAAATAAAATACAGTCACGCAACTGGTTATGGCATCATCATCAGAAATTACATGCTTAAAAAGTCTTTCAGGATATCAGACTAGTCAAGGTAATGTTTGATGATAGTTTCCAATTGTTCAAATATTTTTCATGAACAGGTAGTCTAATAAAAATATATGTGTGTACTTATGTTATCCATTTATATATTTTTAAAATACAGATGGAGTTCAGGTTTAATATAAGAGACTTGGATCCTCAAGTCTATGATTGGCTGCCATTAAAAGAACAGTTTGAAGAAATGACTAGCTTTAAAACAGATGCCTATAGTCATGCCATAACTGAGAAACTAAGTCCTTCTTGACTGTTTACTTAAATTTGAATTTTTTTCCTATCTCTACTAGTTTCAGCCTAGACTCTATAATCATTATTTTCCATCTATAAATCATACATGAATCATATATGAATATATATTTAATGTATTTTTATTGGTTCTTATATAATTATGTTGGTCCTTCTAACAGCGAATATATATTTAGCAATATTTAGCACTTAAAATAACATGAAAATCATTGCAAATAAGCAGTAAATATTCTGTGAATGAACTGAATAACACTACTTTGAAGTCTTATTAAGATCCCTCAATATTCATTAGTTACTAAACATGAAGCCAAAAGCTATCTAAAAATAGAATGCTCAAATCTTTATGAACTCTATTTTTGGATATCTGAACAATCATATTCTACTTTTTTAAAAATTAGCTTCATAGCAATTCAGTAATCTTTGATCACTCAGATTGTAGGGTCATTACTAAGTTTTTAATTAAAAGCTGGTCCAGTGAAGAGAATGTACACTGCTGGTTCATAACCTGAGTTTGGCACAGATGTGTTTTGTTGGGTCTCTAATATTTTTAAAAATGAAGTTGAGGGGTGTCTGGGTGGCTCAGTGGGTTAAAGCCTCTGCCTTCAGCTCAGGTCATGATCCCCGGGTTCTGGGATCGAGCCCCACATCGGGCTCTCTGCCTTGCGGGGAGCCTGCTTCCCCCCCACCCCTCTGCCTGCCTCTCTGCCTACTTGTGATCTCTGTCTGTCAAATAAATAAATAAAATCTTAAAAAAATTTTAAAAATGAAGTTGAATGAGTTCACGTGAGTCACGTATTTTCTAGTTTCTCATGGTGGCTACCCCTAGCTATGGTCTTACACATAATACTTATCTATCATTATCATCAGTACTAGCTAATAGCACCATAGTTTGGTTTTGAGGAAATACTTTGATTTGGAAGGTTATCTACATATCTACATACCTACCTACCTGTCCATCTAAAATAACACTTTAAAACTCTGACACTAAAATGAGACTCAAAAACAGAAAGGAAATTTAGGTACCATTTTTCAGAATACTCAATAGCAAGCAATATATTGTTTAGGGACTTAAACATATAGGGTAAAACTATGCCCAAAATGTCGTAATTATAGACAGATAAGATAGGATGATAGTTAACTTGAAGGAAGATATAAAGAGGTGAGTTTGAAAGAAGCTTCAAATATGATAGTATTCCATTTGTTAATTGAATCATTGGTTCCCAGGTGTTCATTATAAACTTTTTTTTTATGCCCCACACATATTTTGTTGATCATTTTTGTATCTAGGCAGTGTTCACTGAAAAAGAATAAAAGGGGAAAATGCACAAAACTATATATAGTTCAAAAATACACAAGAGTAAAAAGTATATAAATATACACATATTAAAACCATAAAAATGTAAAACAACACAAAAATTAAAATAGTGGTTGTTCTTTGAGAGTACAGAATAGGATATGATAGCAAAAGTCTCTAATAATATTGTCTGTGTTCCATTTAAGGGATCAGTGGATGCATGGGTGTTCAACCCTTTAAAATTTTTCATTGTATATCTATACACATATGTATTTATGTCACAAATTATTTTTGGTGGCTTTTAAAAATTTTTATCATAATTTTAACCCCCCCAAAAAATAAAAAATAAAAACTTCTAGATAATCTATTTATGCATGTCACACTGACAGAACCAAAGATAATCCCTATTTCTCTTGAATTCCAGTTAAGTGTACTTTCTTTGCCATGCAACTTAAGATCTGAAATAGACTATTGGAATTACTTTGCACACATACTGACATAACTGTATAAAAATGTAATACATCATCATTCCTTGAATAACAGATGACTCACTGTGATTCTATTACTTGGACTTTAATTAGAGAAACAGACCATTAGGAAGTATAGAATCTATATAAGGATTTTGTTGTAAGGATATGATCTTAAGTAAGTGATCACTGAAAGCCTACTGAAGATTGAAGGTTGGAGGTCAGGCAAAGGAAAGAAAGATGAATTTAAGAGAGGGGAGAGCAGGGACCAGCTAGAACCCATGAGGACAGCCCAGAACCCTGTCTGTTCTCACTGTCTCCATGCTAAAAGCTGAAGAAGAATCCAGAGGAAAACAGAGCAGCTGTATGCCTGCCTACTGTCCTAAGCAGTGTGTGACATGTGTGAGCTGCCAATAGTACGTGTGACCCTGTTCTAGCTGTCTGAGCATGCGGAAAGCACCGTGGCTGCTTGTTGGCTTCTGCCCTCCGTATCTCACACCAGATGTCTCTGGCGTCACGTTATAATGGGAAACATTTAGGGAAGGGAATTTTTGGAAACAGAGTTCACCCTAGACAAGTTTATGCCTTGCAAAATCAACACACTGATTCTCCCCTGCAAAAAGGGCTTCCAGGGCCGCACCGTGTCCTGTAGAAGGGCTCACCACTGCCCCGTCGCCCCACCCACTTTACATGCATTCTCCATCGTCCGCTCGTGCCTACCCCCTTCCTGTACATTTCAGTCTCCCTCATATGTGAGATTATTTGGTCTTTGATCATTATATCCACAGTGATGCTTAAATTAAAAACTGGGGCTGGTTTTTGTTTATCCTATAAAATGTTCTACAGATTTTAGTCAATGTGCTTTAAATAATCTATCTTCCAAATGCATATAGCGTTGTAATCTTAACAAAATTCCTTTGTGATGAAGTGTGTTAACATCTTCAAAATTTGTTATAAAATTCAATTACTCATTGCCTGTAGTGCTGACTAGTAACTACATTAGACTTAAAAGGTAATTTTTGCTTTGATGTATTAATTAACATATGCAAAATAAATACCCACCTCTTGTAATAGGGATATAATACAAGTTTATAAAAGCAGAGGGATGAGAACTGATTATTTAAAAAATGAACTTGCTATCCATATAACATAAATGACATTTTTTAAACTGTTGGTTATTTTTTATACCAGACTTACATAAATAACTGTCAGTGTAGTACACTAGAACCATTAATCGCAAATAGTAATGCCTTGAGTCCAAAGATGAGCCTTCTCTTTAAGCCTTCTGTTTTTGCTAGAGCTGAGTTAGCTAAAGACAACACAATAATTATGTATGATTACCCGTAAGTTTGCATCATTGGTTACCAGTGAGAAAACAGCTGTGGCTTTGGAGTTGTCCTTTATACACACTGGTGGGAGATCACTTACCCTGATCCCTGTGATTGAACCAAATCAGATAGATTTTTTTTAGTCAAAGAGTAGTCTCAGTGAGCTCACTCGTCTTGCTCCCTCTATACAGATATAAAGAAAGAAGGAGAAAAGGGAGGGAGGGAAAGGAAGGAAGGAAAGAAAGAAGGAAAACATTATAGGGAAATGAGCCCTATGTAGTTCTTACCCATGCAAAGAAATATACATATATATATATGTATATTTCTATGTATATATATGTATTTGTGTATATATGTATACACATAAATATATGTGTCTTTCTAAAAGGAAGCCCCTGATTTTTTTCAAGTTTTGTCAAAATTGTGTTAATGTAGTAATTGAGAGGTATTTTAATTAATGCATGTGTGTATATGTTATTTATTTAATGGCATTTAAAACATGAAACACTCAGAGATTACTTTCTTAGTTTAGAAAAATACATATGAATTGTGATGAGAAAATGACTAGAAAAATGATTCTGGTTTAGTCAAAGAAAAATGGACACAAAAAGCTTGTCAACTGAGAGTTTGCAATTCTAATCTAAATATAGTTTTAATCCCTGAAGTAGTATACATGATTTTAGTTGGCATGTTGCTGTTTATGGAAATATCTGATAATATAGTTTACATTATATAGGAACTTACACTAAGAGCCTCAAATCGGTGAAATACTTTGTGTGGGTGTATGGGGGTATGTGGTCTTACAGAAATAAGCATCCACATAAAAGAAGAGATGAGGAAAGACATGACCACAGATCAGTTTCAACCTAGGCAGAACAACCCCAGTACAAATTCATAACAATATCCAGTATTCTGTTTGCTTTCATTATTGATTCCTACCCTTAACGTTCAATGATTCCTTTGGAAGTTAATGTTTAAATAGCCTATTTGGAGTTTTTTTGTTTGTTTTTATATGACTATTTATGTTCTAATACATTCTGATGTAATTCTTATATCTTCACAGAAAATAAGTGAGGAGTAACCTCAATCATTCACTTACGTATTTTGGATATGAGTTTTTCTTGTTTCATTGATTGTAAAGGGAACAAAAATACTAAGGAAGCTCTACGTTCTAGTCAAAAACAGTATAAGAGGAGCTGACACACATCTCATTCATTTTTAGGAGCGACAGAATAAGAATAGAAATACCACAAATACATCATTGCATATACTTGTAAAGTGCAATCTCATGAATGATCACAGATTTCTAATATCCTGATTGTATAGTCTAGGAACCAATTGTGTAATCTAAAATGAAGAGTGCACCAACTGTGAATTCAGTCCTTTTCCCTTTTACAAATAACCAAAGGAAATATATTTAGAAATTTAAACCAAAAAAATCTGATTTTCAGAATGTCCACTTGAATTGTAGGAGTGTATGGGCCCAGGGCACCTGGGTGGCTCAGTCAGTTGAACGTCTGCCTTTGGCTTAAGTCATGATCCCCAGCGTCCTGGGATTGAGCCCTGTGTCAGGCTTTTGGCTCAGCAGGGAGCCTGCTTCTCCCTCACCCTCTGCTGCTGCCCACCCCCTACATGTGCTCTCTCTCACTATCTTTCTTTTTTTCTCGAATAAATAAAATCTTAAAAGCACCATCTTTAAAAAAAGAATATATATATATACATATATATATACCTTCAATAAATAGAACACCTTCATCCTAGACTACAGATGAGACTGATACCAGTGACCAGTTGCAGGTAACATTGCTTCCCAATTTTGGGGGCCTGTTAGTGAGTAAATAGTGATTTCTAAACAGATCATCAGTGTAATTATTTTTTAGCTGAAAAAAATAACATTCTGAGTGAGAAGCAGATAAACAGACAAACAGAAACCTGTGTAAAATGTTTATTGTTGACTCAAAGACAATAGTAGGCTGGAAACTCCAAGGTATTTGAGTATAAGTTCCCTTGATGGCTTGATTTTCCTTTACAGAATTTTGAGTAGTGGGTATGTAATCTCTCCTTACATACTCTTGTTGGTGGAAACTCTCTGAGCTTCCAAATTCGCCTGGTTGGTCTTTTAATGAAAATTCGTGCTAAAATGCGGTGAAGACGTCTCAGATATGACTGTGAAGTCTCCTGCAGGCTTTGCAGCCATCCGTTCTCTACCATTTCAAGTCTAACGGCCAACTTTCAACCTGCTGCAGGTCTTATTATCGTGCTTCTGAAATGATACTTAAAAGGAATAAATAGGCCTGAAGTTTGGAGATTTTCCTTAATGGTATTGTTGCTATAGTTACAGCTGAAATGTTATATAAAGCAAATTGCTTATTGATGGAAAAATGCTGAGTAGCACAGCAGCGTCCCTCTTCTGGGTTTTTATTGCCTTCATTTCCTACTTTGCTCATAAGATTAATGGATTTGTGGAGCATTGCTTTGAACAAGCCCTAATGATTGGATGTTAAGATAAATGCATTCTATTAACATGCACCAGCTGACAATTGAATACATTTTAGTGTGTTGTGATCGACATGGAGTTATTTTTTATACACTATTTGTTTATCAGAATTTCCCCTACTTGGAAATGAATTTGGTATCCAGGTTATTAATGTTGAAGCCCTAGATTAAAAGGTGATTGGTCTCACAGAGTCTTCTGAATGTATTTGATACATTTAATAATAATATAGATAAAATCTTTTATGTTTTATACTATTAGGAGATATTTATAGGATACTGAAAATAAAACATAATTTAAGAACCTAGTGAAACCAATGAAATGGAAATAGTCTGGAAGCATCCATAACGATGACTTGTAAGTTAAAAAAAAAAAAAAGCCTCCATAAGCACTATATTTTCCTATGTATTTTCTTGTATTTTCTATGTAGTAAACCCAATAATATAACAGCAATGGCTTTATTTTATATAAATATATATACATGATATGTATTTTCTGATTGTCTTGCTGGGTTTTTTTTTTTTTTTAGATTTATTTACTTATTTACAGGGAGAGAAAGAGAGAATGAGTAGGGGGAGGAACAGAGGGAGATAATCTTCAAGCAGACTCCCTGCTGGGCGTGGAGCAGGGCTGATGGGCTCCATCTCACAAACTATGACATCATGACCTGAGCTGAAACGGAGTCAGACACTCAACCAATTGAGCCACCCAGGCACCCCGTCTTACTGTCTTTATTTTCAAAGATAAAGCTGTAACTCTGTTGGTGTTTAGCCTTACCACAAACAATGAATAGTCAAGTGTTTTGCAATTTGCAGAAAGAGTTAATGCTACATGTGGTAACATCCTTTCAGGTGGTAAGAACCATATATGGACAGTGATCATTTACGCATTGAATTTCTGTATAATTTAGGCATCTTGCTTATTTTATCCCCAGATTGTTAACTGGTCTAGAAACCTGATGCGTGTTTAGTAGTGTGGCTGTTGACAAACTAAGAGGGCAGATAATGTTTTTTTGGACCTAGAAATGTTTAATTAAATCCCTGAATACAGGGATACAAAAATCTTTGGGATTATTTTTGGTAAAGAATGCAAAAAAAATTGTGAACTACAGATTTTTACATCTTACGTGGTTGTAGAGTATTTCCTAAATTGTCACTTGTGAAGCCAACTTTTCTACTAATTGTGTCTGTATTTAACGGTAATATGACAATGGAAATAACCCATATGCCCAAAATGAACTTCCTTGAAAATTAATTTTCACTCACTTTACTCATTATTAAAATTTGATCACTTTGGCCTTTCTCATTTCTACTTTTGATTTTACCCTAGCCTCTGCCATTTCATATGCCCTCTCTTAATAAAATTTAATTTTGCATATTTAAAGAAATATGCAAATTTTGGTATTACTGTACTTTCCTCCCCTTTTTAATTCCTTATTGATATTATAACTTCCTCTGCTTGCTGAATTTGTTGGCATTCTAATTTTGGTTCTAGAGCTGCAGAAAGAAGAGACACATATATGAGTCTTCCAATTCAGCATTTCTAATTGTCTGCTGAAAAAATTCTCCTTTGAGATTCATGAATTATCAAATTCCGTATGTTCTAAACAAATTCATCAGACAAGCCCATTGAAACTATTATATCCTTTCCATTTCCCTTATATGTAAATATATTTTTACTATATATTTATTTTAACCCGTATCTTAGTCCTCCTACTTTAATGCAAGTTCCATGATGAAATAAACTTTACACATATCCTTGCTCAATGGTATATGTACTCCATAGATATAACTAAAATAAATATATACAGAGTAGATACATAAGTGAATTATGTTGTTATTATTTGACATGTAAATTCAGCAAATTCGGTTTCCAAATGAATTTTTTAAACTTTTATTTTATTTTTTGAATTTTAGTTTATTTTTTTAATTATTTAAATTAAAAATTTAAATTATTTTGGGGCGCCTGGGTGGCTCAGTGGGTTAAAGCCTCTGCCTTCAGCACAGGTCATGATCCCAGGGTCCTGGGATCGAGCCCCACATCGGGCTTTCTGCTCCGTGGGGAGCCTGCTTCCTCCTCTCTCTCTGCCTTGCCTCTCTGCCTACTTGTGATCTCTCTCTGTCAAATAAATAAAATCTTAAAAAAAATCTTATTAAAAATTTTTTAATTATTTTAAATTTTAATTTATCTTTTAAAGAGACTTATTATGACCTGAGTCGAAGGCAGAGGCTTAACCCACTGAGCCACCCAGGCGCCCCCAAATGAATTTTGGTGACAGTTAATCAAAGTGTAAAGTCAAAAGAATTAGACTTGTCTCAATAATCTTATTTCAAATGCAAATCAGTCATGCAACTGAGAGACCAAGTATAAAAATATCAGGTTTAACTGCATAAGGAAGGAAATTTAAGGAAAACACAAGTTTAATCTAGCCAGTGATGCTCTCGGGATAAGATCCTTTTTTTTTTTTTTCTAGACTGACATTGTCTTCCTTTTGCCTTGCAGACCATACTAGTGTGGTTATCACTGCTTGTAGTTTTATCAAACATTACTTTAAATTGGGAAAAATGAAGTATTTTTTGTGACACTATAGGTTAAATAGAGGATACCTTGTATCCTCTTACCTAAGTTTTAAATATGTGAAAATAATGAGTATATTGCTTTGAAATAGTCACTTTGTTTATTTTCTCAACACATTTTCATTTTAACAAGAGCTGTGTACCACTGTGGTATCATATGCTATTACTTATAAGATGTTGAGATGACAACTTTGTTCCGAAGACTCAGATAAAAGAATCACACTATTATTTTGATAAAAATTTGCAGTGTAATGATACCAGTGTTCCTGGTATATAAAACACTCCCTAACTTCTTTACATTAGGACCTGGCCTGCCAAGAATGCTTAAAGCACACCTGCTTTTGGTTTTTAGAATCCGTGTGACAAAAGAGCAGTGATGCTGCTTTTGCATCCCCTTTTGTTTTTAAAAAATGGCAGGTTCTGGATGAAAATATCCTCTGATGTGACTCAACTGAGTCATGGTTTTTAAAACCACAACACAGGTAAAGGTTGATTTTCTGTAGGACTCTGGAAGTGCCCACTCCGGGGACTATTGGGCAGAAGGGCTGGAAAGAGCTTTTCCTATTTGACACAAGGAATCAAACCAGTTTCTTTCCTAAGACTTTTCTATAAAGTTCTGATACAAAGAAGCCACCATTCACTTGAGAGTTGCTGAGACCTGAAATTAAGAAGAGAATTGGTATTGGATGATTGTACACAGAAAAGAGCAAATGAACCTGTAACTCATACTTCTATAGACCACATTTTACAAAAATTAAATAATGGACTTTTGTCCTAACTTTTTAGATAAGTAAATAAGAATTGTAATGGCTTACAGGTTGTAAAACAGTCATCATTATTATTTTTTTAAAGATAATATTTATTTGAGTCAGAGGGAGAGAAAGAACACCAGTGGGGGTTAGGGGGAAGGTGCAGATGGATAGCAATGAGCAGACTCCCTGCTCATCCCAGGACCCTGGGATCATGACCTGAGCCGAAGGCAGATGCTTAATTGACTGAGCCACCCAGGTGCTCCTAAGTCATTATTATTAAGCAACTTTTTTTTTATATCTCTAATGAAATTAGAAGCTGAAATAAGAAATAAAACTTAGATCCCTAATAATATTCTAGAACAATGAATGGTTTTAAGTCCTGTAACTAGAAAGAGTGATCCAGTATGGAAAGCAGCTTGAAACTGAACTCAGAAAACAGTGCAACATATGAATACAATACTATTTCTATGCCCTTCCAACCTTGGACTTTACAGAATAGGTATTTGTTAAGTAACAATTAGAAGCTACATGTATAGCCTTTAGCTCTTACATTATAATATTTATAAGGTAAGAAAAACATAGCATATATCTATAAGGGAAGAATTCTGCAATATTATTAGTCTAACATAATCAGTCTCCCATGCCATCATTTGTATGTGTTATGAGAGATTTGTTTTCAGAATTTAGCTTACAAAAGAATCAACCAAGAATTAACCAGTTTATTTACTCCTTCTCCAACTCCCAGGATCCTGCTAAAACAGTTTTAGGAATTCCTAGGAATTTGCATGTCTTATGACCACCTCAGGCTGTTGGTACAAATGGCCCATGGATTATACTGAGAAGCAGAAATTCAAGGAACTATTTTAGTCAGCGATTCAAAAAACTCTGGGGGAAAGATACCAAATAATTTGAGCCAATGATTGTGTCTTGCTCAGTTGCATGAGAAATGTGAATATTATTAAGAATAAAATTATTTTTCAGCCCTAAAGCAGATAGAGAATTATGCGTGAACGATTCTTGAAAACTTTTCATGTACTTTGTGAAGTTCTACTCTGGTAGATCGAACTACATTTGGCCCACATCAAGAGATAGGAGATTGGGGCGCCTGGGTGGCTCAGTGGTTAAAGCCTCTGCCTTCGGCTCAGGTCATGATCCCAGGGTCCTGGGATCGAGCCCCCCATTGGGCTCTCTGCTCAGCAGGGAGCCTGCTTCCCTTCCTCTCTCTCTGCCTGCCCCTCTGCCTAATTGTGATCTCTGTCTGTCAATTACTTTTGTGTAAATATATGAAATACCAATTTTGAAGCCCCCACACTCCAAAATACTCTGTTTGAAACAAATGCAGATTCTTCACCAAAAAAGTGAATATTCCCCTGACTCCACATAGCCTCCCCCCAACCCCAGCTCCATCTTTAATGCTATATATATTTTTTTCTTCCTTATGGTGAGGAGAGTGAATTGCCAATCTCTAGGGGTTCCTCATATTTTTAGATTATAAATAGTCTTTTTGCAGTCTTCCTTAGAAGTCACTATTTCATTGATTTGGAAAAAAAGGACCTACCTTCTCCCTATACAAAAGAGCAACTAGTAATTACCAGCTGTTAACTTAATATAGGCATCAAAACAGATCCATTATAATATAGTTAATCTGTTCATTGCTGTTTTCTTTGCAGATTCAAGAATGGCTTTGTTTAAATTGCCAAACCCAGAGAGCAATATCAGGACAGCTCGGAGATATGGGCAAAATGTCACCTACACCTTCAGGACCAAAAGCCTCTCCTATGCCCGTGCCTCCAGAACAACCATCTCAGAAAGCAGCAATGCCCCCCCAAGCAAAAATGAAAAAGAAGGAACAAGAAGTAAAAACAGAAGCTGAGCAAATAGTTCCAGAAAAAGTGAAAGAAATACCATCAGTTGAAAAGATTCTCCCAAAGGTGACCACAGATCACAAACAAGAGAGTCAACTAGAGAAAGACAAAACTTCAGCCCCTCAAGAAGAAAAGCCACCCTCTGAGGACAAAAAGGCACTCCCAGAAGAAAAAAAGCCACCTCCTGAAGAAAAGAAACCAACCTCTGAAGAAAAAAAGCCAGAACCTGAAGACAAAAAGTTACCTCCAGTAACAAAACCATCAGCTCTAGAAGCGGAACAGAAACAAGACTTATTTAAAACTCAAGTACCAATCACTGAAGAAAAGCCAGAAGGCAAAGTGACTCCACAGGTAGTACAGGAGATGCCACCACAGACCAAAATGGAAGATAAACCCTCTGGCCCGCCTCCAAGTTTGCCCAAGGAAGACGATGAGGCAACTCAAACAATGAAAGAACAACCACAGGCAGCAGGCACAGCAAAGCCTGATCGGGTGGAACCTGGAAGAGAAAAAACAGTAAGTTACATTTTCCTGTCTTTGCACTGTCTTATATATATGAAATTTGTGAATTTTTACCTAAGTACAGAGCGCGCTTAATGGTAATTATGTAAGTGCAAGCCTTGGATTGGAGGCACTTTTGGAAATGTGTAACAGTTGCTGAAATGAACAACTTGGGCTTTCTGACAGCTTGATCTAACTTAAATAAAGCATAAGTATCAAATTTATTTTCCTTGCTTTTATGCATATCTGATAATTTACTGGAATTCTGGAGAGTGATAAGAAGAGTTTCTTAAATAAGTTTCTTCTCCTCTCTTCTATGAACATAAAATCAGTATCCACCTTTAATATAAAATAATATGTGTCTTGGGGCACCTGGGTGGCTCAGTGGGTTAAGCATCTGCCTTTGGCTCAGATCATGATTCCAGGGTCCTGAGATCAAGCCCCACATCAGGCTCTCTGCTCAGCAGGGAGCCTGCTTCCCCCTCCCTCTCTGCCTTCCTCTCTGACTACTTGTGATCTCTCTCTCTCTCTCTCTCTCTCTCTCTCTGTCAAATAAATAAATAAATAATCTTTAAAAAAATTCTATAAAAAAATAATATGTGTCTTTATATAAGTTTCTATTCACTTAGTCACTGGGTTAAGCAAGTCAACATGTTTCTTCTTGCTTGAAAGCCTTTTAAGGAGCCACCAGCCATAAAATGATTAAACTGCAATTGCCAAAAAAAAAAAAAAAAAAAAGTGTGGCTAAAATTCAGGACAAAAGTTAATTTTAGTATTTAACATGATTTTAATATAACACACTCTATTTGGAGTTTGTTTAATGTGTTTATTATTGAAGGATTATTTATAATCCTGGCATCATCTGGAATAATATATGTTCTCTTTCTTTAGTGGCAACTTTTAAGAGTATCCATTTTAACCTCTATCTGTACAAGCAATAATGTCATTTTTAGAAGAACTCTGTTTTAGAACTACATGAGATCTTACATCATATCTGGTTGAATGATTTTACCTCACAAATAACAGCAGTGACTTGAAGGGAGAAAAATGACTTATCAATATTAGAAATTAGTATTAGAACTTTAATAAGAATCTATAGACCATTTTTTTGGTGTTTTCGGTTTTACACATGGTTACTAACCCATCTTTGATACATGTTGTATCACTCATTAAGTACATCCTGGTCTACCTTCATTACATGAATGAGTGTATCAGAGTCAGAACAGGTGCCTGTATATTCTTTATTCCAATGGCTGGATCTAGTAACATGACCACCACCCATTGCTTCTCCTAGCTAACCACTTGGCAAAACCTGGTGTCTTTGGCTGTTTCTCTGTTTGTGAAGTGCCCCTGGCTTTTGTGACCCTTCCCTTTTTGTTCTCTTTTTGTCTTTCTGCTCATGCTTTATGAGTTGTACTTTGACTTTGTGTATTGCTTTCTTTCCTAATCTCTATGTGCTTAGGTTTTCTTTGTGTTTTGCTTTGGTTTGAGTTTTGTCTTCTTTGTTCTTAGGGGAGCCACATGAGCAATTCTTAAGTCTACCTGCAACCCTCCTGGCCCTCTTTTGAGTATCAGATTTGTGTTTTCAAATACCCAGTTTGAGTTCTGCTTCAAAGCCTTACTGTAAACCGGAACTCATTTGTTCGAATCTCATCCACTCTCTATAGAAGCAGTTTCTTCTGACTTTGTTTCTGGTAATGACAATATCATTCATTCGTCTCTAGTCTCCCAGTCACTACCCTTTTGAGTACTCTCAGATTTCTTCTTACCTGCCCACCTTTGCTCTCTGCATCCAATTTATCACATTCCTGTCTGTTGATGCCTATTCCTAAGGATGCTCCTAATGATGGCCTTCATGACCTATCACTAATGATTCAAGGAATCTAATTATGTCACCGTGCCTGCTCCCTGCTCTTTCTCCCTACTTCCGTATATATGGTTGTCAGATCATTTTTTTTTTGTTTACTTATGCGTGGCAGTTTTATCTTATTACAATGACCTCAATAGAAGATGACAAATGTTCATTTTACTTTTTCATTTTTAATAAAAATAACATTTTTATTACAAAAGAATATTTATTATTTATTCATTTATTTAAATTCAATTAGTCAACATACAGTACATCATTAGTTTCAGATGTAGTGTTCAATAATTCATTAGTTTTGTATAACACCCAGTGCTCCTCCCATCACATGCCCTCCTAAATAGTCAATACCCAGTTACCCCCTTCCCTACCCACTTACCCTCCAATGACCCTCAATTTGTTTTCTAGAGTTAAGAGAATTATTTTCCAAATTTCACATAATTTAACTCTGTCACTCAGATACTGCTAATGATTTCCCATTGCTTGTTAAAGAATCTAAACAAGAAATAGCCAAATATTTTATTAATGTACTTTTTAATTTTATTTTACACCTTCATCACTATCTTTTTATCACATCCTTTTATCACTACTTTTTCTTTTATTTTACTACCTTGGTATGTATGTACTTATTTCTGAATCAAATGTATACACTTATTTACTAATATATTATCAACAATAGAAAACATTCACAAAAACATAATATAAATCAGTGAAATAAGCTAAAATTATTGTTAGTTTATTTAATATAGATACACTTGATCACCTTAATCACATTAAAATATGATTAATAATAGTATTTTAGAGAGAGCATTGATTGTGCTTTAACATTTTTAAAAGTCTTGGTCTAAAGTTTTATGATAGAGTTATTTGAATTTCATCTTTTAAGTTAAGCTTATTTTGGTATTTTGAGGTTTAGTTTTAATGACCATCCATAACAAGAACGATAACCCGCAAGGATATATCAGAATTAAAAGGACTGGATCAGAGTTTGTACTTGCCAAATCTTGCTACGTGTTCTCCTAGTTTGAAACTGAAAATAAATTTTTTTTAAGATTTTATTTATTTATTTGACAGACAGAGATCACAAGTAGGCAAAGGGGCAGGCAGAGAGAGAGAGGAGGAAGCAGACTCCCTGCTGAGCAGAGAGCCTGATGCGGGACTCGATCCCAGGACTCTGGTGATCATGACCTGAGCCGAAGGCAGAGGCTTTAACCCACTGAGCCACGCAGGTGCCCCTGAAAATAATTTTTTTAATTGTGAAAAGTCCACAAACAGATGTTAATCTTCCCTGATACCAATAATTTGTTCTTGCTATCTGTCAGAAAATGAGGAATTTAATATATACATATTTACATATATATGTATATGTAAATATATATATGTGTGTGTGTGTGTATATATACACACACACACAAATTCCTTTAAAGCCCCGCTGGAGTTCCGCATCTGGAAGGCTTAGAAGCAGATTAAAATACTCTTTTTAAAATTTGTTAAGGGAGCAGATATGACAGTTTTTAAAAATGACATATGCCATTTTATATAGCACAATCACAAGATTTCCAAATTTCTGTTTCAGAGGGCTGTTTTCACATGATAATTCTCTTAAAGAGAATTTATTTTCCTTTTATTTTTATGTTTGAGTTTTTTTATTTCTATATTTTTATGTTTATTTTTTACTAAATACTTACTAAGTAGCATATTGCTGATAACTAGGGTTTACTTTCTCCCATCTACCTTTCTCCCTGCCCCCCACTATCCCTGTCATTAAAGATAGTCTTCAAGATATTAAGTTTCATCTCTATAAAACATACATCACATCCGTAAAATCCTGAGTCACTCTGTCCTATTCTGACCTACTTGTCACCAGATATAGTAAATGAATTTCACAGATACCGATATCTCTGTAATCTTACCCTTTTAAAAATAACAATTCAGTCAAAAAAAGCCAACTCTTCAGTAGGTAATATACTTGGTGGCTTAGAGTAGCACTTTAAGTATTACTTAAGCAGAAATAGTATTTAAACTGAAAATATTAAAAATATCTACACTTTGATTCTGTTATTATCAAAACTTTTGCTACTCACTTTGTTATAATTTCTCCCAAACCTTCTAGTTATTTATTTATTCTTTCCAGCAATATTTGCTGACAAAAAAATACAGTTTCATTTGTCACCATATCATTTCGTACATATTACTTCATCCATTTTTCCATGCTGGATATATCAAGTTTCTCCAGATGACGTGTGACTTTTTTTTTGTCTTTTATTATCAAATAAGAAAAATCAAAAGAAGATTATAAGTGTTTATTTTTCATTTTATTGAAAGTTGGGGAAGTTCTAGAATTTGCAGAAAATTTTAGAAGTTTGTGATGGTGTCATATCGCTTGCTATGGTGCTAAAGCATGTTGTGTTTAGGCAAGGTTTGGTATTGGCAATAATGGACGTCAATACAGATGTCCAATAGGTTTCCTGATAAAGGCAGGCGTTTTTGGCAAACTGTCAGATCTGGTTTAACTTGGTCATCGTTGCCTTTATGTTGCAATGTGGCTGATGAAAAGCTTGTAATAATATGATGAGTGTCAGCTTCTTTAGTTTTGTGTTTGTCATGTGTTTGTGTATTTCTTATGTTATTATCTTTATGACGTGATTTTTGTTTTGCAAGAATCTTTTGTCTACCACTTACCTGTAACAGGAAAGCTGGCGTAATTGCTAATAAGTAATAAAAGCCAGAGAGCTGCCCAACTGAATAGGAAACCTCAGTATAAAGATGGATGAATAAAGTGACTACCTCACTATAACGTCTCCTTAGAGTGTAACTCCCAGTTTTTCCTCAGGATTCCTTACAGAACAGGAACCAACTCATATAAGAAGTAAAGGAACATTAGTGTCAGTCCATTTATTAAATATTAGAAGCATGTAATTTTGAATTTAAAATATAGTAAAAATCTTTACATCTCTTCTAGCCCATTAGATCATTTTCCAAACTCACCTAGGCCTTTGCTTCCCATGGCCAAGACTCCTGTCCAAATAACTTAGTTTGGCTTTCTCAGCCTTGTGGAATATGGCTCCAGTATAACTTGCACTCAGGTCCCTGTACATTGTTGCTGCTCACTTCCGTCAGCCTGAAGTGACCACTTTTCTCCTCGGTGGCTGTCACTTTTGCTGCTAAACTCCCTGTGTTGACTGGTGTTAAGTTTGTTTTTTGTTTGAAATCAAGATAATATTCTTAATTTATCTCTTAGAATATTCTCGGCACTATGTTAAGTATTTTCTTGATCGTTTCATCCGCACAACAGTGGATGAGGTAAATATTGTATCTTCTTTAAATTGAAGAAAACTAAATTTCTGTACCCAGGATCATATGGCTAAGGATTCAGCAAAGCTAAGATTATAGTCCAGTTCTGATTATAAAAGAGTGGCTTTTCAACACTACCCGTCAGTCTTATGACACTTGTACCATACTGCCAATACATTATGATAACTATTCTTCTCTCTTAGCAACTACTGCTATAATCCCATGTCATTTGTGTCCTTCGTATTTTCATAGTATATTGTTTACATTTCTTTGTCACCATATCTTTTTGTCTGTCCATTTATTCTTCTCAGCCAAAATGTGTTTGTCAAATGGAATTAAAATGCATCCTCAAATATAATAAATAATTTGAAAGATAGTCTTCTTTACTTTTTTGTTTACTATTTTAAAATCTCATGTTGCTACAGAGTTCTCTCTTTTTATCTATATACTTAAACAGAATACTGCTTGTCTGCATTTGATGTATTACATTGAAACACTATAGCTCTCCTGATAAACACCAAAATTTGAACATCCGTTAGCATAAACTTTTATTTCTGCCTAAAAATGACCAAGAGATTAATAATCAAGTTATGTAGAAGTCAATGTATATAATGACAGCATAATCAGGATGAAAAATAATGAGTTTTTCTGTAGTGAAAAAGATTCCCATGTAGGTGAGAATATTCAGTTTTTCTCTCCAGTCCCACTGAAATTATGGACTTAATCTTTAGAGTGTTTAGAACAATCAGGCTAGTAATCCATTTTGACCCTTCCATTGTATAAATGATTAAAGATCATTCATTTGTTGTTTTACTTTGGCCCATTGAAATAAATGGCTTGGGAAAATTAAGGTATATTGCATCCTTTCTTTGTACAGTCTTAAATTTACCAACAACATGGCAATATTCAGTAAACTTCCATTTGCCTTCAGTATGAAAAGCTAAACATCTCTGCATTTATGAAAGGGGCTGAACTGAGTTTGCCAGTACAGGTGTGTCTTGGCACTTTCTACATCACTAGAGAAGGCTTCAAGATATGCCACCATCGAAGAGTTTCAAATGGGTCAAGTTCATCACTGCCTCTCTCTGACTGGTCTCCAGGTCAGTAAATGGCAGGGGAATATTAGAAGGAAAAGGAATTCTCCACTCTCTACTTTTAGTTAGTAAGTAAAAAAATATATCTATATATAAATATATATGAATCTTAGCCTCTGAAAATTTTGCTTAATTGTTTCATATACACAGCGAGAAAGGCTCAAGTACTGTAATTCTATACATGGGAAAAGTGCAATAACAGTAACAGCAAAAGTAAGTGCAGTAGGCTCTAATGCTAAATGTACTCAAAAAAATGCACAGAAAATGTGTTCCTCAGGGGAATTGAAAAATGACATTGCTATTAAAAAAATGAAAAGGTATGCAGGTATGCTTAAATTATGTTTGTTCCCACTCACTGCCTCCAAGTAACAAACAAAATTTCTTGTGTAAAAAGTAGATGCATGGAATTTTCCTCTTAAATAATCATTTCAGAGGTCATTCTAGATGGTATTACATGTAAAAAATGAAATAGATAATTAATTTCATTTTTTGATTATCCATTCAAATGGAGAAAATAATGCATACATAAGAAAATTCAGTGATATACATATATATGTGTTATATATATTATATATGTGTAATTTATAAAGAACTATTTGAATCTGTTCATTTCAGTAAATCTTAATATATTATCATAAGTAGTTTAACATTCTTCTCAAAAATAAGTATACAACCATACATTTTTTTTAATAACCATATTTTTTTTTGGAGCAACTAGGAGAAAACTCTCAATCTTTTAGTTCTAGGGACTTAGAAATTTAGAAGAAAATAAGTCAAATTACACCGCCTTCTTGTAAATCCTTTGTTCATATTCCTTTAGAGTTACAGTACTCCAGACAGCCATTGGAAGATTAAATAATTAGAGAAAACCAAATCCAACTTACACACTGTGTTTTATGATCTTCTCAGTTCCATCTACTTTGATCAAATTATTCCCTTGTTTATATATATATATATATATATATATATATATATACACACACACACATATATATATATATATATCCATGAATCAAGAGTTTGCAGTGTTATATCTATATAGCCCAGTTAACTTGTGTGGGGATAAATACATGGACAGATGAGTGTCTCAGTATATCTATCTCTGCATATGAAGAGCAACTTTTTTCTTTTTTTGATTTTAGCAGCAGAGGGTAAAGAAAACATGTAGGAGCCTTAAAGAAGCAAAGAGCTTGGTCAGCATATGATCTGGTAGTTAACAGCTAACAGTGTAATGAAAAAGCAGAAGGTCACTCTCCTTTCTCAGGAGACTTTACTCCTATGCTAGTTAGTGTGAGAAGAGTTGACATTATGAATTTTTTTTTTCAATTTACTGTGGCACAATAAATCCATGACCAACTGTTTCTTCTAAATAGTTCAGACAAATGCCCTTTGGTCACCTAACTTGATTTTCTTATTAACCACCCCAAACATTTTATCTTAGACCCACAAGCCTGTAGAGAAAATGTTTGCAGCCATTAGCCACTTCATAATATGGAAAGGAAGAGTCATTTAGAGGGAAAAATCATCACAGCATCATCATACATAAATAATGATTGAATCCTCTGCGGAATGTGGAGGAAAGAGACCAGGAGAGGGGCAGGAGGGAGAATTGGGTAGAACATGGTACTAAGGAAGGAAAGAAAACATGAACATATGGAGAAAGACCACAGAAGGGGATTGTAGGTATTTTGATATTTATGTATGTTAGTCTTCTATCTACTGTATCTTAATTTCCTTTTTACATTGTATGTCTGGTCCTAATCTTATTTTTGTAAAATGTAGACCTTGTAGAATTCATTGTATGAAACTATAATTTTTCTTTTATTATTATACTCAATTGTTATATATAACAGTGGTTACATTTTCTCCATATATATGGATAATTTATTACCTTGTTCTGTTTTATAACTTATGCAGACACAAAATAAAGAATATAAATGACACCTTCACAAATTTGGTTTTTTTTTATTTTATTTTTTTTCCTCACAAGGAGCTTAGGTGCCCCATCACCTTGGTTATGGTATTTACTGTGATTTAGTGAAGGTTGGGAAGGAAGATAAAGAAAGACATAGAAAGCATATTGAACTCAAAAAAATTGTGCTCATCATTGTGTGGGATGTGAGGAGAGAGGAACATCTGTCCACTTGGACCGTCTGGAAAGATTTTGTTAGAAGTGTGCTTCTTCTGTGCTTACCTCTTTAATGTGCAGCTCTTAAGACAAAGGAACCAAAATTAGTCAGGTGCTCATCAGCCCTACTACTAAAGTCTTACCGCTGCTGAAAAGTAAGTTTTTCCTGGGGAGACGTCTGAAATGACCCAGGAAAGTTAATTCATGATAAACCAAAGAGTACATATGGGTTTTTTGTTTTTTTTTTTTTTGCATAAAGTCATGAATAATATATCACCACTTTTTTAAAATTTGAGTTGTGTCATGTTGTAAATTTGGCCAAAACATTTTACCATATAATGCATTCAAGATACATCTCTAACCATACCTAGTAACAACAGGTAGTGAGAAGAATGTGAATGTAAAATGAATGTCAAACTGACAGCGTCTATATTTGAGAACTCTATAGCTAAAAGAAGAAGGGAAAGGAAAAGGAGGAGGAGAAGGAGAGGAAAGAGGAGAGAAGGAAGGAAAGAAGGAAGAAAGGTTTTTGCATGTTTGTGTTTTTGTTGTTCAACCTGACCTCTATCTGATCATTTGGGCTACAGATGGGTTGGAGGAGCCCATGCATACAAACCCGCTGAAAATATTGAGATGGTTAGTTCAGTATACAGACTTAGTGGAATTGAGGTGGCCTCTTAGTCCAGGGTCAGACATAACATGTCCTCCTGGGGCTCGTTTTCTGACTTCTTCATTCCACAGGGCTGTGGGGTTATTTTAACACTCTACTTTAAGCATGGAAACCAACTGGATTAGTTGAGTTTCATTTTGCTCATAGATATTTTTAATTTGGACTTATGCAAAAAGTCTCTATGTTTATCATTTTCATTTAAGGCTACTCTGATTCTTGAACCAAATTGCTGACATGGCCTCATCCCAGCCAAAGGAATGCAGCAGATTAAGGCTGTGATTTTTCTACTTAGTGTCTCAGCTCCCTGGAAAGCCCATGGTCCCATTTGCAAAAGTTTGTTATTGTACTAGTTAAAAGGAACTGACTTTGACATAGTGTAAAGGTAAAAGTCCAAGTATTCTCAAAATCAGAAGACATTTATAAATGACATTTTCTTTGAGGTATGATGCTGAAGATAAATAAGATTAACACCACTACAAAAATAATAGATATTTCTCTTTAGCGAAAGCCATGAGTCAGACTAATTACTGCATAACTTTTTCAGTATTTCAGTATTTCAGTATTATTATTAGTGATAATTACTAATAATAATTATTGTAAACTTTTTCAAAGTCTCTAAACCTTCACTTCAAATGATATAGGATAATAATATTAAGAGCAATCCCAAGGAAATATAGTGTCTTACTGTCTTTTAAAGTGTCTTAAAAGATACTTAGTAGTGTCTTATTTGAATCTCTCTCTTAAAAAAATACCTCTTATGTTAGCTCAGACAGATATCATTATGGTCATATTACCTGCAGGTTTTTGTTAAGTAAATTTTCCAACATCTCTTACAACTTGTAGCCAGGTACAAAACCCATCCTCTGATTTTTTTTTTCTTTCTTTTCTTGCCTTCATGATTCAAAAGTATTGATTATATTAATGAAAAAATTAATCTTTTTTTTTAAGATTTTATTTATTTATTTGATAGACAGAGATCACAAGTATGCAGAGAGGCAGACAGAGAGAGAGAAGGGGAAGCAGGCTCCGTGCTGAGCAGAGAGTCCGACGCGGGGCTCGATCCCAGGACCCTGGGATCATGACCTGAGCCGAAGGCAGAGGCTTAACCCACTGAGCTACCCAGGCACCCCAAGATTAATCTTTTCATTTGACACTTTATAACTTTTTCCCAAAGTAAATGTACTAAGAAAGATAATGATGTGTTTGAAAGAAAATGGAATTGAAATGTAAAAACATAGAGAGTATTAATGGAAAAAATAAGATGTCATTGAGAATTGACATTTAATTAAACTTAGGTTAAATGAAAACTAACCATAGTCAATATGTATCAACTCCTTTCACTTTCTTGTATCCAAAGATTAAAAAAAAATACTGGCATATAGTTAAAAAAAATCCTATAATTATTCCTCAGTTCATAGTAGTTAATTTGGGAGTAATAGAGAGGCCATGTTACCAGTTTAATCATGTTAAGTTTTCCTATATCTTTTCCTCCCTGCTAGGAAAAGGAAGATGACAAATCAGACACCTCAAGTTCTCAGCAACCAAAAAGCCCACAAGGTCTGAGTGACACAGGATATTCTTCTGATGGGATATCAAGTTCACTTGGTGAAATTCCAAGTCTTATTCCAAGTGATGAAAAAGATTTGCTCAAAGGACTCAAAAAGGACTCTTTTTCACAAGAAAGCAGCCCTTCCAGCCCCTCAGATTTGGCTAAGTTAGAAAGTACGGTCCTATCCATTTTGGAAGCTCAGGCAAGTACACTTGTTGAAGAAAAAACAGAAAAGAAAACCCAACCTCCTGAGGTTACTTCTGAGCCACCTAAGGACCAACCAAAAACTCAGACTTTATCTGAAACCCTAGAAACCACAGTTGCAGAAGAGGAGCTCGCAAAGAGTCAAGAAGAAAAAGACATGTTAAAAAAAGATAGCCAACAAGATGGTCCTTCCAGAAAGGACCATGAAGAGAAGTCTGAGTTTGTTGATGACACAGCTACTAGAAGACAGTCTTATGATTCAGTTGAAGACAGTAGCGAAAGTGAGAACTCACCTCTCCCACAAAGAAAACGGAGAACTAGTGTTGGTTCATCGAGCAGTGATGAGTATAAACAGGAAGATAGTCAAGGATCTGGTGAAGAGGAGGACTTTATTCGAAAGCAGATCATAGAAATGAGTGCCGACGAAGATGCTTCAGGTTCTGAAGATGATGAGTTCATTAGGAGCCAACTCAAAGAGATAAGTAGCAGCCTTGAGAGCCAGAAGAAGGAAGAAACAAAAGGGAAAGGGAAGGCGACACCAGGGAAACACAGGCGACTAACTCGGAAAAGCAGTACAAGCTTTGATGATGATGCAGGGAGACGCCATTCATGGCATGATGAAGATGATGAGACATTTGATGAAAGTCCTGAGCTTAAGTACAGAGAGACTAAAAGTCAGGAGAGTGAAGAGCTTGTAATTGCTGGAGGAGGAGGGCTACGTCGATTCAAAACAATTGAACTTAACAGCACAATAGCAGATAAGTACTCTGCAGAGTCCTCACAGAAAAAAACAACTTTGTATTTTGACGAGGAGCCAGAATTAGAAATGGAAAGCCTGACAGACTCTCCAGAAGATAGATCAAGGGGGGAAGGATCTTCTAGTCTTCATGCTTCCAGCTTCACCCCTGGCACATCCCCTACGTCAGTGTCGTCACTGGATGAGGACAGTGACAGTAGCCCGAGTCACAAAAAGGGAGAGAGCAAACAACAACGTAAAGCTCGGCACAGGTCACACGGTCCTCTTTTACCTACTATTGAAGATTCTTCAGAGGAAGAAGAATTGAGAGAGGAAGAAGAATTATTAAAGGAGCAAGAAAAGCAGCGGGAATTGGAGCAGCAGCAAAGAAAGTCTTCTAGTAAGAAATCAAAGAAAGACAAAGATGAACTTCGAGCTCAGAGAAGGAGGGAAAGACCAAAGACACCACCCAGTAATCTCTCTCCCATTGAAGATGCATCTCCAACGGAGGAGTTACGTCAGGCTGCAGAAATGGAGGAACTCCATCGATCTTCTTGTTCTGAATACTCACCTAGCATAGAGTCAGACCCAGAAGGTTTTGAAATAAGCCCAGAAAAAATAATAGAAGTGCAAAAAGTTTATAAATTGCCCACAGCTGTGTCTTTGTTCTCTCCAACAGATGAGCAGTCTATTATGCAGAAAGAAGGTGGCCAAAAGGCATTAAAAAGTGCCGAGGAGATGTATGAAGAAATGATGCATAAAACCCACAAATATAAAGCTTTTCCAGGTGCAACTGAACGAGATGAAATATTTGAAAAAGAGCCTTTGTATGGTGGGATGTTAATAGAGGATTATATTTATGAATCTCTAGTAGAGGACACATACAATGGTTCGGTAGATGGCAGTCTGCTAACAAGGCAAGAAGATGAAAATGGATTTATGCAGCAGAGAGGGAAAGATCAAAAAATAAGAATTCCAGAACAGATTTATGAAGATCCTATGCAAAAAATAACAGACCTCCAGAAAGAGTTTTATGAGTTAGAAAGCTTACATTCTGTTGTGCCTCAAGAAGACATCGTTTCAAGCTCTTTTATCATCCCGGAAAGCCATGAGATAGTAGATCTGGGTAGTATGGTAACTTCTACCAGTGAAGAAAAAAAATTATTAGATGCTGATGCTGCCTATGAAGAACTCATGAAGAGGCAACAGATGCAGTTAACACCTGGATCCAGTCCAACCCAGCCCCCCATCACGGACGATATGACCGAGTCTACCATGGACTTTGACAGGGTGCCCGATGCATCTTTGACATCAAGTGTTCTCTCAGGGGCATCTCTTACAGATTCGACCAGCAGTGCAACACTCTCTATCCCAGATGTCAAAATAACCCAACATTTTTCAACAGAAGAAATTGAGGATGAATATGTAACTGATTATACAAGGGAAATTCAAGAGATAATTGCCCACGAATCACTGATTTTGACCTACTCTGAGCCTTCAGAAAGTGCTACATCTGTCCCACCCTCTGACACACCCTCTCTCACGTCATCTGTTTCTTCAGTTTGTACCACAGATAGCTCCTCACCCATTACTACGCTGGATAGCATAACCACAGTTTATACAGAGCCTGTGGACATGGTAACTAAACTGGAAGATTCTGAGATTTCTTCACCAACGTATTTTCCAGGCAGCATCATAGACTATCCAGAAGAAATAAGTATATCTTTAGAACGGATTGCTGTACCAGATGGAAGAACTAGTGCCGATCATGTTGTGATTTCCTTATCTGATATGGAACCTCCTATCATAGAATCTGTAGGAACTGTACCTGAGGGGCTCATTGCTGACACTGTTTCCACTGACTCATCTACATCTGAAAAAGACCCAGTGAAGAAAGACAAGAGGGACACTGGAAATGGAATTATTCTCGAGGTTTTAGAAGCTTACAGAGATAAAAGGGAAAAGTCTGAGGTTGAACTAACAAAAATGGGCTTATCTGAAACTGTGTTTGATCACCCTCCTTCTGCTGGTGCCGTGGAGGAGCAGGTTCTAGCAACATGCTTTCTGTCTGGACAGGTCTTTGATCAAGCAAAACCTGCATCTCCATTACCATCTGGCAGTCCTTCTGTTACGTCTCTTCCAACAAAAACTCATCCATTCTTTAGAAGTTCTTCTTTGGATGCATCAGCTCAACCTCCTCCCCCACCTCCCCCTCCCCCTCCCCCACCTCCTCCTCCTCCTCCCCCTCCTCCTCCACCTCTTCCTCCACCAACCTCACCTAAACCACCTGTTCATCCTAAAAAAAAGCTAACAGTTACAGCTCCAGTGACTCTAACTCCTACGGCTACACCTCTAGTTGATGCTGTTACTACAGTAGAGGCCACAGCTCTTCCAAGAAGTAGTGGCTTACCTGTAACAAAAATATGTACCACTGCGCCTCCTCCTGTTCCTCCTAAACCATCTTCCATCCCATCTGGACTTGTATTTACACACAGACCTGAGCCAAGTAAACCTCCAATTGCCCCGAAACCAGCAGTTCCTCAGCCTCCAGTAACTACGCAAAAATCAGCAGATACACACCCCAAACCGACAGGTCTATCTTTAACTTCAAATATGACACTAAATTTAGTGACTTCAGCAGATTATAAATTACCTTCCCCTACTTCCCCACTTTCTCCTCACTCTAACAAGTCCTCCCCAAGATATTCCAAATCCCTCGTGGAAACCTATGTGGTTATCACATTGCCATCTGAACCTGGGACTCCAACAGATTCTTCAGCTAGTCAAGCGATTACCAGTTGGCCCCTGGGATCACCCCCCAAAGACCTGATTTCCATCGAACCAGTGTTTTCTGTAGTTCCTCCTTTAACAACTGCAGGAATGCCAATTTCTTCAGAACAGAGCTTGTACCTCTCTGGAACTCTGGAGACATTTTCTGCCCTCCCTGTCACAGCGCTCTCTTCATTTCAAGCGGCCCCAACCTCAGGAACACAGTTTTTCACGACTGAAGTTTCTAAGGCTGAGGTTTCAGCAGCCAGAAGTGCAGTCCCTAGTGTTGGTCTCAGCAGTGTCACTATCTCAGTTCCTCCAGAGCCTCTTGCTCTAGATAACCTACATTTAGAGAAGCGTCAGCATAAGGAAAATGGAAAGGTGCAGCTTATTGGGGATGCCATTGATTTGCGTACCGTACCAAAAGTGGAAGTGAAAGCGACTGAAAAGTGTATGGATCTTTCTGCTTCCACCATGGATATGAAAAGGCAGATCACTGCCAGTGATGTTTATGGCAGACAGATGAGTGCTGTCCAACCCTCTATTATAAATCTCAGCGCTACTCCATCAGTAGTAAGGCCGATGGCCGTGGTCACTGAGACAGTGACTGTTGCCACATGCGCCGCTAGTTCAAGTTACACCACGGGCGCAGAAAGCCTAATGGGCACAGCACATGCAACAAAAGCACCACTCCAGCTTACTACATCAAAGCACGCTGAGCCCCCCTACAGGATACCAAGTGGCCAGGCCTTCCCTGCAGTTAGGGAGGACGCACCCATAAACTTATCCTTGGGTACCTCAGCACACCCGGTGACATCAGCTATTACAAAACCTGTGACTGTGCCTCATGTTGGTGTCACAAATGGATGGACTGATGGCATCACATCCCAGGGGGTCACTGACGGGGAAGTAGTAGACCTCAGTACAACAAAGTCTCACAGAACTGTTGTAACAATGGATGAATCCACCTCTGGTGCAGTGACCAAAATAATAGAAGATGACGAAAAGCCTGTTGACCTGACTGCAGGGAGAAGAGCTGTATGCTGCGACATGGTTTATAAGTTACCCTTTGGAAGGAGCTGCACAGCACAGCAGCCTCCAACTACTCTTCCTGAGGATCGTTTTGGTTATAGGGATGACCACTATCAATATGATCGATCAGGGCCATATGGATATAGGGGGGTTGGGGGAATGAAACCTTCCATGTCTGACACGAATTTAGCAGAAGCTGGACATTTTTTCTATAAAAGTAAAAATGCTTTCGATTATTCTGGAGGAACTGACGCAGCAGTAGATCTAACTTCAGGGAGAATTACTACAGGTCAGTATGATGTGGCAGCAGACCTTTCCTTGAAGTGTCATTATGGTGTCCCTCATCTCATTTCAGGATGAAAAAATGCAGTCCCTTTTCTGATTTTGTTACTTTTTCTCTTTCTTTGGATGTTTTGGCAACACATTTCAAAGTACACGTGTGCTTTTGTTCCTTCATTTTTTTAATTTGTTCTGCCCAAAGTCACCCGCATGTGCCTGCATGTTCAACATCGCTTTGATTCCACATCTAACTAGGTTAACCTGTGGATTTGCATGCAGCCCCATTCATTATGTTCGTCAAGATTGAGAGGGCTTTCAACCCCAAAAAGCATCACTCATTCTGAGAACTGGACTATAACTCTACCCTGTATTTCAGGTGAGGTAATGGATTACTCAAGCAAGACCACAGGTCCATATCCCGAAACACGACAAGTCATTTCAGAAGTTGGAATTAGTACCCCACAGTATTCCACAGCCAGAATGACTCCACCTCCAGGATCCCAGTATGGTGTGGGGAGCGTTTTGAGGTCATCTAATGGTGTTGTCTATTCTTCGGTAGCCACTCCAATTCCCTCCGCATTTGCTATCACCACACAACCTGGCTCCATATTCAGCACTACGGTGAGGGATTTGTCTGGTGTGCACACAGCTGACACAGTGACGCCATTATCCGCCCTGCACCAGAGCCAGCCAATGCCTAGATCATATTTCCTAACAACAGGTGCATCTGAAACAGACATTGCGGCAACCGGTATTGATATCAATGCCAGTTTGCAGACTCTTACAATGGAAACGCTTGCTGCTGAGACAATAGACTCAGTGCCCACTTTAACCACAGCCTCGGAAGTGTTTTCTGAAGTGGTGGGAGATGAAAGCGCTATTTTAATCGTCCCTGAAGAAGATAAACAACAGCAGCAGCTCGACTTGGAGCGTGAGCTCTTGGAACTGGAGAAAATTAAGCAGCAGCGTTTTGCTGAGGAACTGGAGTGGGAACGTCAGGAAATTCAGAGGTTCCGGGAACAAGAAAAGATCATGGTTCAAAAAAAGCTGGAGGAGCTGCAGTCTATGAAGCAGCACCTTCTCTACCAGCAGGAAGAAGAGCGGCAAGCCCAGTTCATGATGAGGCAGGAGACGCTAGCTCAGCAGCAGTTGCAGCTGGAGCAGATCCAGCAGCTGCAGCAACAGCTTCACCAGCAGCTGGAAGAGCAGAAGATTCGCCAGATCTACCAGTATAACTATGACCCTTCTGGAACTGCTTCTCCACAGACCACGACGGAGCAGGCAGTTTTGGAAGGTCAGTATGCCGCCCCAGAAGGCAGTCCGTTTTGGGCCACTGAGGATGCAACCACCACCGCATCTGCCGTCGTGGCCATTGAAATCCCGCAGAGCCAAGGGTGGTACACGGTTCAGTCTGACGGTGTTACTCAGTACATCGCCCCACCTGGCATCCTGAGTACTGTCTCAGAGATACCTCTGACGGACGTGGTGGTAAAAGATGAGAAACCGCCCAAAAAGAGAAGCTCTGCAGCCAAAGTCCGTGGCCACTATGACGAGGTGGGGGACTCTGACGATCCCCGCTGCTTTAAAAAGATCGTGGACAGCGGCGTGCAGACCGACGATGAGGACGCCGCGGATCGGAGTTACGTGAGTAGGAGGAGGAGAACCAAGAAGAGTGTGGATACGAGCGTCCAGACCGACGATGAAGATCAGGACGAGTGGGATGTGCCTACCAGAGCAAGGAGGAAAGCTCGCGCCGGCAAGTACGGTGACAGCACCGCAGAGGCCGACAAGACCAAACCCCTGGTCTCCAAAGTCTCCAGTATAGCAGTCCAAACAGTAGCAGAGATATCTGTGCAGACTGAACCCGTTGGAACCATAAGAACACCGTCCATACGGGCGCGCGTGGATGCCAAGGTAGAAATAATTAAACACATTTCAGCACCTGAAAAGACTTACAAAGGGGGCAGTTTAGGATGTCAAACAGAAGCAGAATCAGACACACAGAGTCCTCCATATCTGAGTGCCACATCTCCACCCAAAGACAAGAAACGCCCAACACCTTTAGAGATTGGTTACTCATCTCACCTTCGGGCAGATTCCACATTACAGCTGGCTCCTTCCCCACCCAAATCTCCAAAAGTCCTTTATTCACCCATCTCACCACTTTCACCAGGCAAAGCCTTAGAATCAGCCTTTGTACCTTATGAAAAACCCCTCCCTGATGATATAAGTCCACAGAAAGTACTGCATCCAGATATGGCTAAAGTGCCCCCCGCAAGTCCTAAGACAGCCAAGATGATGCAGCGGTCCATGTCTGACCCCAAGCCTCTGAGTCCAACAGCAGATGAAAGTTCCAGGGCTCCTTTTCAGTATACCGAGGGCTACACGGTAAGAGTGATTCTTTTCAGTTAGAAGACAATAGATGAGTTGATGTTAACCATGTGTTTGCAGACTTGAGAAGGCAATGAGGCTCCCGGTATCTCCGAAACCTAGTACTACAACTTCTGTTGCATTAGAAATGTGGGAACAAATAGAAAACGTATGCATCCAGTTAGAAATACCAAAAAAAGAAAAAAAAGAAAGAAAAAGGCGAGCAAGCAAACAACATCTTAGGTGAGGCAAAATGAGAAAGAAGTGTATTCCTTTATGATTTAATGAGATTGAAAGTTTGCTTCTAATCTTGAAATCTCCCAAGTGTCGGTTGTAGACTCTGCTTTCAGCAAGTATAATTAATATTCATATTCAGGTATGATGGAATAAATACTGAACATAAACAGAGAAGTTAAAGGATGGCCCTAAATTTAGACCCATGGGTACTGGAAATTGTTAGTGGAGGGTTCCTTGAAGATTATCCAAGCAGTTTCATCTTCCTCAGGCCAGAATATTTTCATAAAAGGGCTTAGAACATTTATTTCTCAAAAGGGAGCATTTCTAGGGCTGGCAAATGAAAATGTAATTTAATTGCATAGTTCATCCATGCTTGTTTAGTTTCTCCCAACTTTCTTAATCTAACCTCAGGTAAGCCTTAGCCTCAGCGCTTGCAAAAGGAAAAATGTTTCTTTGAATATATGTTTCTTTGAATAATAGTGATTAATTATTTAAAAAATGCATAGACATGCTTAAAAGGAGAAAGAACATATATAGGTATTTTGGACACATTTGTGAAGATCTCTCTAGCTGAGCTAATCCGAAATGTTAATAATCAGGTATAGAAATACATGTATCCTGGGGCGCCTGGGTGGCTCAGTGGGTTAAGCCGCTGCCTTCGGCTCAGGTCATGATCTCAGGGTCCTGGGATCGAGCCCCGCATTGGGCTCTCTGCTCGGCAGGGAGCCTGCTTCCTCCTCTCTCTCTGCCTGCCTCTCTGCCTGCTTGTGATCTCTGTCTGTCAAATAAATAAATTAAAAAAAAAAAAGAAAAAGAAATACATGTATCCTACTTTAAAAATCTAATATATAACAGTAGGCTGTTGATAAACAGCCTTTAAAACTTTAAAAATCTAATATATAACAGTAGGCTGTTGATAAACATGACGGTTCAATTTAATATAAGATGTTCAAATTAAAAGTTCTCTTTAATTTACTGGTTTGTGAATTCTAGGTCTTCAAACCCTGAAGCTTCTAAATAGGTTTTTCTGAGACATTTGCTATATTTCCACTGGCCTGTGTGTATTAAACATTGGCTGTGGGCTAAAAAGAATGCCATTAAATATGACTACAGGCCTATTTATAGGTATATAGACAACTTGATGGGCATATTTTAAAAATTACAAATTCATGTCTGTTTTCTAGGTTCATGAAGACATTTTGTTATTATGTATTTTCTCAAACACCATGTCCTGAAAGTAAAATTGTCTTCACGTGGTGGACAGAGGTCAGAACTGTTAAGTCAGGAAACCACTGGTGCATTGAGATTTCATTCAATTTACAGAGCATTATTTTTTCTATGGCTTTGTTTCTAGAATTAAATCTATTGTGAGAAGCAACTCAGCTCTATGTATAGGTATTTATTTTTACAGCAGTGGCATATAAATTCACCTGAAGAGTTGCTTGGAAAAATGTGGTTTTTGATAGGACTTTAAAGTAATATTTATGGTTTGTGTCCTTAGAAAGAACAGGCATTTCCAATTGATGTATTGATCATTTACTTAATATATGTATCTTAATTCATATGAACTAGGTTAAAGAAGAGGTTGAAGTTGTCAGTATTTTCTTTTCACACTATTCACTTCAGATTTGGAAGTATGAAATGAAAGATACAACAACTTATGTTGGTTCTATTACAGGTAATGATACTGATTAACCATCTAATCACAAAAGAAGATGGGTAGAATTACTCAGTTTCTGAGCCGAAAAATCCTAGGTGGATTGAGCTTTGAAGCACAATTTAGTAGTTTCTTTTTTAAATTGGTCCACCTCAGTGCTTTAATATGGAAGAATTGTATACCATCTCAAAGATACTGTTTTATTTCATGCACAAAGTAGACCATTTTTGTACAGGCAATGTTTTTGGCACTTCAGATACTTTGATTCTAATATGTGAATTTTATAATTGGTTCCTTTACCCATTTCTAGACATACTTTGAGTCTGTTTTAAAAACTAAATTCCTTCACTGTAAGGGTTGGTTGTACTGAAAAGAATAATCTTCTAAGAGATATTCATAGTGATATGGGTTTAAGAAGTTTATCTCAGTAGTTTATATACTGTTAATTTTCTCAGACTAGTGAAGTTGAAAAGAATCACACCATTCAGTAGCCATTGAGACAACATAGCATAAAATAGGATATTGTAAGATAGCATAAAAGAGAAGTTCTATCCTATATGGGATTCTGTGGTGAGATCTCCTTTTTTTGGAAGTGTCAGGAAGTGTTTTGAAGAGGAGGTTCTGAAACATGAGGGTGACGTCTCTGTGGGACCATGAAGACAAAAAAGGAGGTCCCCCGAAATAGAGGGAACACAATATACAAAGGTTCAGACTAATGAACAGATAGAAAACAAAGGGGAGGAAGACGTTTACTGTAAATGAAACTGGATAAGTAATAAAGAACATGTCACAGGGCATCTCTCTGCTGAGTTACAGTTTGGATTTCCTTCCATGGCCATCAAAGGCACCATCTTTTTTTTTTTTTTTTTTCTTTACGCTGTTTGCTAGCCCCTGGACTCCCCCAACTTGTGCTTTCTTGACTGTCATTTCTCTAAACTAAACCTAAGGTGATTTTCTAAAATGTATGCCAGATTATATCACACACCCCACGGCTTAAACTCTCCAGCAGTCCTCGTCAAATTTGGAATATCTCAGAAATTTCTTAACAGGGACCCATGCAATCTCTTCTCTACCTGCCTCATAACTTCACTGTTCACTCCCCACGTTTAGCCCCTCCTCTCGCTCTGCTCTAACCACTGACCTTGCCATTTGCTGGATGTGCCAACCTCATCCCCATCCCAGCCCTGTGTTGGGATCTCTCTCTCTTCTCAAATCTTTGCCTGGCTCATTCCCATGTACAGGTTTCTTCTTAAGTTTTACTACCACAGAGAGGCTTCCCTTACCTCATTCTCTAAATAAATCTTCCTGGAACACCTGAACGGGTCAGTTGGTTAAATGCAGGATTCTTGATTTCGGCTCAGTCATGATCTCAGAGTCCTGAGATTGAGCCCCGCATCAGGCTTGATGCTGAGTGTGGAGTCTGCTTGAGATTCTCTCTCTGTCCCTTTCCCTCTGCCTCCCTCCGCTGCACGTGCTCTCTCTCTCTCTCTAAAAATAAGTAATAATAATAATAACAATAATAATAGTAAAGTACTGTGTTGTACTTTTTGTTTCTTTACAGGCAAATGTGGACTGTTTTTTGGTTGGTTGGTTTGATTTTGGTCCTCTTTCTATATTCACTATTTTGTCTCACTATCTCAGAAACTTCTTGGAGCACTTTAATTATTACAGAATTCTTCCTTACGGGTCAGATCTTCCATCCTGGAGTTTCAGAACATTTATCTTAATGTTGCAATTTAGAACATTAGAGATTTAAATTTTATTCTGTTGCTACCCCATAGGAATTCAACTAGGTGGCATGAGATCCTTTAACTCACTTACAGTTTTTCCATCATGGAACTTGGGTCACATCTTTGACACAGGAATTCTAAGGCAGAAGCATGGTTAGTGTCTTGTTAGTGCTTCACTGGCACTTTGAGTTCCTGCTAAGCCCTAGGATGTCTTATCTACTGAATTAATTAAAATTAGCACTAATTAACATAAGAATCACAAAATAATGTGCACAATGTACATAACTGAAGCAGGGAATTATGTGAGATAATTTTATGCAGTTATGTAATGTTCCCCAATGTCTGTAAGAGTGAACTCTATCCCTTTTGGAGACCCTGTCATTCTGGCATCAAAGTCATAGCCTCAAAGCCAAAATCTATTTTCTGATAACATTTATGTAACCAGGGCACCAGTTGGCTAAGCATCTGCCTTCAGCTCAGGTCATGATCCCGGAGTCCTGGGATCAAACCCCACAAGAGAGCCAGAAGAGAGCCTGCTTCTCTTTCTGCTCCTCACCTCACTCGTGCTCTCTCTCTCCAATGCACATTCTCTCTCTGTTTCAAATAAATAAATCAAATCTTTAAAAAATGATTATGTAACCAGTTTTGTCTTGTAGCCTACTTCCTTTGACAAATATAAATTTTTAACTCTAAGTAAAGATGGAAGAAAATTTCTGCCTTTTTCCTTACGTCCTTCAGTTTGCGCCCCAGGAAAATTCTCAAGAGATAGAACAGAAACAAAGGCAACGTGTATTCCTTCCCATGAGGTTAAACTCACAACCCAGATGTGACTTGATAATGATGTATTTTCATCACGGTTGAGAAAGAGCACAAGAAGAAGTATGCTGTTTAATGAAAGGTAGTATGTATGCAATGATTTTCTCACTTTCATTAGTGAAACGCTTCTTCAACTAGAATGCTTAATGGAAGCCAAATAGTTAAAAATAGGTAGAAAGCGGTAGAGGATGATCCAATAATTGTCAGTAAAATGACATATGTTATTTGAGTAAATTACAATTTGAGTAAATGAGACAACCTTTACCACCTTCCCATCACTAAGTCTGGCAACTGTAGATCCTAGTCACGTTGATGCTGTCTCCCTAGGTTGACATTTGACAACATCTGTATGTCCTCATCACGGATTTGCCAACTGTCAGTGAAGAGCTTTACTTTATGATTTGGTGCGAATAATTCTCAAATCTCCTAGTAACTGCGTAGCTTTCATATTCTGTGGAATATATAATGTCTCTTCTCTAGAAGTATCAAAGTCCTGTTCTCTATATGACCATTTTAAATTTACTTCTCTGGGTAAATAAACCAGAGCACCAAAACGTGCTCCGCATGCCCTTTATCTTTCTTCTATACAGTGAGATTGATTTACATGATTGCTTCACATGATGAATAACTTCAGCAAGGAAAGTTAATATAGCATAGGGGAGAATCAGGGGAGAAAGTGACATCATCCACTGGGAGAAATACATTGTAAATTCAAAGAATCTGTTTGGTGCTAGATGGGGTCTAATTCACTCAGATTTCTTAATCTTAAAAAATAGCATTTTTGAGTGATTTCTTTAAAAAAAGACATGTATTTCAGAAATAGCACAGTTTGCCAGTGATGATACATACCACTCTCTGCACTAAAATAAGCTGCATTTCAAATGATATCACCTCTGTGTGCCTTAAAAATCCTAGGCTGAGTGTTAAAGCTGTTTTTTCTTACCCTTAGACTTATTGAACAAGTGTAGAGCTTTTTGAATAATAAGGAAAACTCCCTACTAAAATCTTTTTATTCTAGACTTTAAGCCAGGATCCTATTGCAAAGCAGATGGTAATTCATGAGCTGATTTTTACAAGAATATGTTTTGCTTCACTGATTGCTGTTTTGATAGCTATTTTTAAGATTTTTGGAACCCTTTAATATGTATTTCTGAAAGTAATTTCCATAACCTAAAGTAAAAATTTTTATTTCTGTCAATTTTATTTCTGTCAGAATATACGGAATTAAGAAATAATGACTGTGATGGCCAAGTATGATTTAAAAATTAATAATTAATAGGGGTTGCTTTTTATTACTCTTTTTGAAAAACAAGGTAAATCAGTCTGTTAAAACTGACTTTGATGAAATTACCTTTTTTATAATGGTGGTATTTATGTGTGTCAGTAAAGATTAGTCAGGTATTAAAGATTGGCTTTATAAATCATAATTATTCTTTCTGTAGCTCTTTTTTCATTACTAATGTATTTTTCTCATGATACTTCTTTATGATTAAAATCTTGCACTTGAAAATGTAGCTGTTTTAAAATTGAAATAGGAAATACTATATTAAGGTGTTTTCTAAAATAAATGACAATAAAATAATTTATGGGAGTTAATTGTTAGGATATAAAAATAAAACCAATGTGTGTACATATACATATTACATATACACATTATATATCACAAATTACATTTTATTTCTATATTTTATGTATATATATATACACGCATACACATAAATGTCAGTGAGTGAAAACCAGAAAGTTTTTAAGTTAATCTCATCAATTTAGTGTTAAGTAGTTAAAATTGCTGTAGTCCATATATAAGGATTGATTTGAAAACAAAGCTGTTTAGACTGAAGGAGAAAAAAAAATCAGATCATTTATAGTATCCTTAAACAGATGTCTACATTTCAAAATAGGCAAATGAGCGTAATTACAAGAAACACTTAAAATGTGCCACTTAAATATCTGGACATGCCAGTTTAACACAGGGGAATTATGTATTAATAGAGCATTGATTATTATTGACCCAGTTTAAAAGCATAGAGCATTATTTAACATTAATTAGCTTCTTAAGTATATTACTGTAGTATTAGTTTCTGATCAATTCACTACACTCTCTTTTGGACAGTTGTGCAATATGTAACTGACTCCGTAGTGCAGCTGCATACATATTCTGCCAAATACATCCCTTCCTAACATACACACAAGCACTTTTGCATATTTGTAGGAATTTCTAAAAATTACTGATTATTTATGATTGTCTAATCTGCATTAACTTTGAAAAAAATTAGGAAACAACTAAAATAGCTATAATACAAAAATTTGGAAATTTGACTTTATACTTTGAGGTATAAGGTATATAGAGGCATCACAATGTATCCTAGTAGTTGTGTGACATTTGTCATCATCATATTCAACATCAGAACACAGAAATCCCTTCTTGTCCATGGTTTTGCTTTCAATGGCTTCAGTTTCAATAGTCAACCACAGTCTGGAAGCAGATGATCCTCCTTCTGAAGTATTGTCAGAAGGTCAATAGCAGGCTAATGCTCTGTCATTCACCTCACTTTATCCCGTCATATAGGCATTTTGTCATCTAGCATCATCACAAAAAGGATGAGTAGAGTACAGTAAGATATTTTGAGAGAGAGGGAAAAAGAGACCACATTCACATAACTTTTTTTTTTTTAAGATTTTATTTATTTGACAGACAGAGATCACAAGTAGGCAGAGAGGCAGGCAGAGAGAAGGGGGAAGCAGGCTCCCCACTGAGCAGAGAGCCCGATGCAGGGCTCTATCCCAGGACCCTGAGATCATGACTTGAGCCGAAGGCAGAGGCTTAATCCACTAAGCCACCCAGGTGCCCCTCACATAACTTTTATTATAGTATATTGTTGTAATTGCTCTCTTTTATTACTATCATTAATCTCTTACTTTAACTTACAAATTAAATTTTTTTTGCACATTTTAATTAATTTATTTTTTTTAATAAACATATAATGTATTTTTATCCCCAGGGTTACAGGTCTGTGAATCGCCAGGTTTACACACTTCACAGCACTCACCATAGCACATACCCTCCCCAGTGTCCATAACCCCACCCCCCTCCCCCCAGCAACCCTCAGTTTGTTTTGTGAGATTAAGAGTCACTTATGGTTTATCTCCCTCCCAATCCCATCTTGTTTCATTTATTCTTCTCCTACCCCCTAAGCCCCCCCATGTTGCATCTCCACTTCCTCATATCAGGGAGATCATATGATAGTTGTCTTTCTCCGATTGACTTATTTCGCTAAGCATGATACCCTCTAGTTCCATCCACGTCGTAGCAAATGGCAAGATTTCATTTCTTTTGATGGCTGCATAGTGTTCCATTGTGTATATATACCACATCTTCTTTTTCTATTCATCTGTTGATAGACATCTAGGTATTTTCCATAGTTTGGCTATTATAGACATTGCTGCTATAAACATTCGGGTGCACGTGCCCCTTCAGATCACTACGTTACAAATTAAATTTTGTCACAGATATGTAGCTAGAGGAAAGAACAGTTTATAGTGTTTGGTACTCTCCATGGTCTCAGGTGTCCACTGAGGGTCTTGGAACATGTCTCCCATAGAAAAGGGAGGACTACTGCCTATGTTTCTAATAGGTGTATATGTATATATGTCCATATATACAATATACATACATAAAAACTTCATGCTTTTGTGGCCTCATATAACTAATACATTATTTTCACATGCAGTTGCTTGGTTGAGATCCAAACCACTTATTTTCTGTAGGCCTTATGTTTATTTTATGACACAGGCTAAATATGAGGAACCTGAAGTTCCATCCCCAGCCCTAGATTAATTCCATTTGCATCAAATGAAGCCCTGGATTTAATAGCATTTTCTTTTTGGTACTGTTCTGTATCATGAATTATGTGTAGAATTTGAATTAGGAGAGCACTAGAACAAGTGTGATGAGGTAAAGAGAGTTCAATGAACTGGCTAGTTTAAACTATCTCAGTTTATTTAGGCTGAAACTATGAACAACAACAGGATTTTTTAAAAAATATATTTTATTTTAACCTCAAGAGGAAGGTGCAAGGGATTCAAATTAAAACAGTCGAAAAATTCAACCTTAATGCTTGAAAACAGTATAAGAAACCATTAAGCTAGATTTTACATAACAGCTTTTGCAGAATTTTTTTGGTCAAAATAATTTTATGAAATGGCAAATAAAAACTGAGTTTTTTTCCTCTTGAGGAAACAAAAATTCAACAGAAATAGAAGATTTGTAACAGAAGGTGATTATGCTTGTCTCTCCCTTCTCTTCTAGTGGCTGATTATATATGTTTATGAAAAATTATATATACATAAACATTGGGCTGTTTATTAAGCTATTCTAGATACATGAATAAATTGCTCATAGTAAGTTGAACCACGTTTTAATTTCTGATCTATTAGGTAGTATATTTTAGCATGACAGGAGCTAGGCAAGTCCCCATTGTTTGTTTTTCGATAAAGCTCAGCCCTAATCATACAGCTGAATCTCCAGGCCTAGAAAATACTTAGATGGCTTAGTCATTTACTTCTTTGAACCTTGTTATGAAATCTCTGCTGCAAGTACTAATTACTGCTAATTGTAGAGAATTTTATAATACTTCGTGAAAGACTTGACATCACAATATTAATTTTGCTTTGGAATTGAATAAATGTGCATGAATTTCTTCAGCGTGTCATAAGTATTAAAACAAGAGAAATGTTTGTAACAAAAAACAATGCTATATTTTGCTGGTGGTTTTGCTGTTCTTCCCTTTATGGTAGGAGGTGATGCCTATAAATGCTCACTTAAATGCAGAGCACTCAATAAGCTCAGGTTCCATTAATTACCCATTTGGAGAAGTACCCAATCACCCATCCAAGTATACCACTATTCTCATGTAGTTGAATGCATAGAATTGAGAATTGGAAAGAGAAGTTAACCTCTTAAAATGTCTAGTAAATATTTAGTAAATATATTGTCATATTTATATAAGCCCATGAATTTTATCTTCTAGAAGACTGAGTAAAATATTCCTTGCCAATTTTTTAACTTGACCGCCTCCTTTTCTCACTTGTTTACAGTGTTGTCTTCCCAAAGAATCAAATGGTTCAGCAGTTGATATGGAATAAGGACCATGGTCAAGTACTGTACAAAGAAAATTTGCTCTTTAATTTGTGGGGAGCTATTTCACCTGATTTGGACTTATGAAAATAAATATTTAATTCATTGCAAACATATGTAGATGAAAAGCAACTCTGAACTATTTTATTGTCATGTTCCAAAGTTGTATTCTAGGCCCAAGGATGGATAATCAATGAGAGAGAAACAAAAAGCAGTAGAGATTTCTGTGATTTTGTGGTTAGGCTTTTTAAGAGTCTAAACATCAAATACCTTTTCTTATCCCAAGATAATTTAGTAGACACTTTACACCAATATTAAAATGGTCATTAAGTTTTTCATGACTTTTGATAGTTATTGAATCATTCCTCAAATTGCTAGTGATCTAGTGCTGTAGAAGACATATCAGAAACGTAGCATAATTAGAGATTTACACTTCACATCATTTGAAATTGAGTTAATTTTGTTGTGAAAGATTGCCAATAAGGAAATATTTTATAGAATCACTGGAGGTCACTACCATCTCTCTTTTGGGACCAGTAATTGTTATCAATATGGAATAATTCTCAGGAAGGCAGTACTACCAAATTCAGTATGTGGGAGTTGGGTTTTTTTTTTTTATATTTTATTAGTCCTGTGACATTTTTGTGATAATCTGGGATGTACACACAACATTCTGTTTTGATAATTGCACATGTGCCACCTTGTGCTGCTGTTAGGACAGCTAAGGCCACCCTAGTTTGTAGGATTGCTTTGCACATCTGTGTGACTTCAATATTAAGTAAGGAGATGCTATTTGGTGAATCATTGAGCACCCTCATGGTGTATCTATTAAGGGCTTCTACATGCTAAATGCCATTCTCTAGTCCTACAGATGGAGAAAAATAGATGTTAAGTGATCATACCATTTAAAAACAGATCATGTCCATCTTTGCTTTATCATTGGGAAGATTAGCTGGAGTAGTGATGGTTTTAGTAAAGCATCCATGAATCCGGGCAAAACCTAAGGTACAACGACCTATCCCCACGCTGGAGGAAGCCAGGGCCCCACGTTAGTTCCACGTATCCAGTGGGTTCCATTTGGAGCAAGCCATCTGATGCCAGGAAGTATGTGGAAGTTTAAAGAAAAGATTGCTGAAAAGAAAAAGGAGAACGTGTGTTTTACTTTTTTAATTTACGTTTCTGTGTTCAGATAAGTTTTCATGTTAATTCTTGGAAACTTTTCTTAATTTTGTTATTCTACTTCAGATTTGCCACATAAGGTATTTAACACATTTTCTGAGAAGGAAATATAGTCATTGTCTCAGAGTGGCCTAGTAGAGCTGTGAATGATGCTTTGCCCTTGAAGAAGGAATCAGCCTTAGATCATGGTTCCTAGAATCCAGGGTGCTAGTCCAAAAACACCATGTAAAAGTTAAATGAGAAAATACGCAGTATCTCTGTTCATTTTCTAGTATTCTGTTATTTTAATTCTCATGCTATCATGTTTTCACTGCCTTTAGGTTATGTGAATGCTTTTAAATGACTTCTTTGTTTCTCTTTATGCTCACTGGTCACCAAGCCTTCTATTTTGCTGCCCCAATAAATTTTTGAAGTAGTAACTATAGAAAGAGTGGTTTTAAATTTAGTTAATAATAATGATGTTGGGAGATTAAAAGGAAGAGAAAAAAGAGGTCATCGGTAGCTTAAAATATTTTGTTTTCTCCTGAGAAAATAATCAAGAAAACGTAATGATAAATGAAGCCATAAACTAATTAAGAAATATATCTGTATATTCACACATCAATGTGCCTTTGTAATGAAAATGTAGAATTTAGAAATATAATGTCTTACTTCTGAAACCATTATCATTAGCCTCACTTTAATTTTTATACCCTCATAGTTATTAAATATTTGATCTTACAGCACTGAAGTATCAAAATGTATTTCTTTAATCCTTTGAAACAAAGTAATCATTTATATATTGTTCATTGAAGGTTTTGTCATGGTCTAGGCCTCCGTAGGCCTTTAAAGACAACAACTCTTATGCTTCTATGTTCAGCTTGGTAAATTGATGCCTTATCTGATTTCCAAGGCCATGATTCTTAAAAGTCCTATCATTGGCACCACAATCCAACTAGATTTTAAATGTGTCTGTACAGAAAAAGGGGTTAGCTTTGTTTGGGTGGGCTCTGGAACTCAAACGGTCCCTTAGGTAAAGCTCTCGTATTTTGACTATGACACAGACCTATGTTCATGTGATTAAGAAGGGAGAACGCCTCTCATTATTCTAATCTCTTATAGCAAGAAGAACAAAACATAGTTGAAATTTTCAGGAAATCATGTGGCCACACCATGAGTATCCTTCAGTGTATATAATGCTGTTTTAGTGAAACCCGAAAGTGAGGTTGGGTGGCATTGGTTAATTGCAAACAATTGAGTCTATTTGTCCCTATGTAATAGTGTGGCTTGTTTACTAAATTTGTAAAAATTATGAAAAGGGAAAAACTATCATCACATTCACCTAGCATTGAGCATTTCAAATATGCAACAGAATACTATTGCCAAAATTAGACAAAGTCTATAAAAGCATATTAGATCATAATTACTCATGTGAGAAGTACATTTTATCATATTCTAGTTAAATATACAAAAGCTTTTGAGCAGTTCAGGGAGTTGATACAGTTTAGAAAGTTGAAAAATTTTACTTTCTATGATAGAAATAATAATGAAGACTAAAAAATATTATGACTAGTAGAGTTTATTATAAAACGAGGCATAGTATTTTTTTCAAATGCAAAAAGTTGTATCTTAGATTTTAGTATATTTATTTTAGAGGGCGGTGCTGGGCAGAGAGAGAGGGAGAGAAAGTCTCAAACTGATTCTGCACTGACTGCCAAGCCTAATACAGGGTTCAATCTTAGGACTTTGTGGTTGCCTTTTTTTTTTTTTTTCCATTTTCTTGATAATGACCTTCGATGGACAACAGTTTGAAATTTTCAATGAAGTTTCACTTGTCTGCTTTTTCTTTTGTTACTCATACTTTTGACATCATCTCTAAAATCCAAGGTCAAAAAGATTTACTTCAATTTTTTTTTTTTCCCTTAAAAGTTTTACAGTTTGGGCTCTTTCATTTAGGTAGTCCATCATTTTTGAGTTAATTTTGTATAGGGAATGAGTTAGGTGTCCAGCTTCATTCTTTTGCATATGGATATACACCATCAATTGTTGAAGAGATTGTTCTTTCCCTATTGAATGGCTTTGGCACCCTTGTACAAAATCAATTAGCCATATATGTAACAGTTGATTTCTGCACTCTCAGTTCTGTTCTATTGCTTTAGGATCTTATACCAGTACTGCGCTCTTTTGATTACTATTGCTTTAAAGTTGCTCTCATAAGAAAGTATGGGTCCTCCAACTGTTTTTTCCTTTTAAATACTATTTTGGCTGATGGGGTCTCTTTGAAATTCCATATGAATTTTATAATGGACTTTCTATTTCTACAAAAGAAGGCCATTAGAATTTATTTTTATTTAAGTTCAAGATAGTAACATATAGTGTAGTATTGGTTTTAGGAGTAGAATTTAGTGATTCATCACTTACATATAACACCATGTTCATCGCAAGTATCCTCCTTAATGCCCATCACCCATGTAGTGCATTCTCCCACCCACCTCCTCTCTGGCAACCCTGTTTGTTCTCTGTAGTTAAGAGTCTCTTATGGTTTGCCTCCGTCTTTCTTTTTATCTTATTTTTTTGTTCCCTTCTACTATGTTCATCTGTTTCATTTCTTAAATCCACATGAGTGAAATCATATATTTGTCTTTCTCTGACTTATTTCACTTACCATAATACACTCTAGTTCTATCCACATTGTTGCAAATGGCAAGATTTCATTCTTCTGATGGCTTGATGGCTGAATAATATTCCATTGTATATATATGCCACATCTTCTTTGTGCATTATAAACATTGGGCTTCATGTACCCCTTCAAATCAGTATTTTTGTATCCTTCGGATAAATACCTGGTAGTGCAATTGCTGGCTCATAGGGTAGTAGTATTTTTATCTTCTTGAGAAACCTCGATAATATTTTCTGGAGTGACTGCACCAGTTCGCATTCCCATGAACAGTGCAAAAGTGTTCCCCTTTCTCCACATCATTACCAACAGCTGTTGTTTCCTGAGTTGTTAATTTTAGCGGTTCTGACAGTATGAGGTACTGTCTCATTGTGGTTTTGATTTATATTTCCCTGATGATGAATGGTGCTGAGCATTTTTTCATGTATTTGTTAGCCATTTGTATGCTTTCTTTAGAGAAATGTCTGTTCATGTCTTCTGCCCATTTCTTAACTGGATTATTTATTTTTGGCGTGTTGGTTTTGATGAGTTCTTCATAGATTTTTGGATACTAACCCTTTGTCACATATGTCATTTGCAAATATTTTCTCCCATTCTGTAGGTTGCCTTTAAGTTTTGTTGATTGTTTCCTTCACTGCGCAGAAGCTTTTTATCTTGATGAGGTACTAATAGTTCATTTTTGCTTTTGTTTCCCTTGAGTCCAGAGACTTGTCTAATAAGAAAAGTTGCTATGGACAAGGTTAAAGAGGTTTCTATGGACAAGGTCAAAGAGGTTTCTATGTTCTCTTATAGGATTTTGATGGATTCTTGTCTCACATTTAGGTCTTCCATCCATTTAGAGTCTATTTTTGTGTATGCTGTAATAAAGTGGTCCAGGTTTCATTCTTCTGCATATTGCTGTCCAGTTTTCCCAACACCATTTTTGAAGAGACCATTGCTGCCTATTTTCCATTGGATATTCTTTCCTGCTTTTTCTGGGTTTTCTTTTCTCTTCCATTGATCTATGTGTCTGTTTTGGGGCCAGTACCATACTGTCTTGATGACTGCAGCTTTGTAATATAGCTTAAAGTCAGGCATTGTGGTACCTCCCACTTTGATTTTCTTTTTCAACATTACTTTGGCTGTTTGTTTGTTTGTTTGTTTTTTTCTAGGTCCATACAAATTTTAGGATTGTATGTTCTAGTTCTATGAAAAATGTTGGTGTTATTTTGGTCAGGATTGCATCGAATGTGTAGATTGCTTTGGGTAGTATAGACATTTTAACAATTATTGTTAGTTCTTCCAATTCATGAGCATGGAATGTTTTCCATTTCTTTGTGTCTTCTTCAGTTTCTTTCATTAAGTGTTCTTTAGTTTTTAGAGTATAGGTCTTTTACCTCTTTAGTTAGGTGTATTCCTAGGTATCTTATGGTTTTAGGTGCAGTTGTAAATGGGATTGATTCCTTGATTTTTCATTCTCCTGCTTCATTATTGGTGTATAAAAATCAACAGATTTCTGTATGTTGACTTTATATTCTATGACTTTGCTGAATTCATGTGTCAGTTCTAGCAATTTTTTGGTGGAGTCTTTCAGGTTTTCTACATAAAGTATCATGTTATCTACAAAGAGTGAAAGTTTGATTTCTTCCTTGCCATTTGGTTACCTTTTATTTCTTTTTGTTGTCTAATTGCTGAGGCTAAGACTTCCAGTACTATGTTGAACAGCAGTAGTGAGAGTGGATCCCTGCCATGGTCATGACATTAGGGGAAAAGCTCTCAGTTTTTCCCCAGTGAGAATGATATTAGCTGTGGATCTTTCATGTATGACCTTTATGATATTGAAGTATATTTCTTCCATCCCTACTTTTTTGATTTGTGAATATTGACCACCCTTGCAGCCCAGGAATAAATCCCACTTGATCATAGTTAATGATTATTTTCATGGTACTTTCAGATTCAATTAGCTACTATCTTATTCAGAATTTTTACATCCATATTCATCAGGATATTGGTCTGTAATTCTCCTTTTTAGTAGGGTCTTTGTCTGGTTTGGAATTGAGGTAAGGCTGGCCTCACAGAATGAGTTTGGAAGTTTTCCTTCCATCTCTGTTTTTTGGAACAGCTCCAGAAGAGTATGTATTAATTCTTCTTTAAATGTTTGGAAGAATTCCCTGTGAAGCCATCTGGCTCTGGATTCTTATTTGTTGGGAGACTTTTTACTATTGATTCAATTTCTTCACTTGTTATGGGTCTGTTCAGATTTTCTATTTCTTCCTGTTTCAGTTTTGGTAGTTTATATGTTTCTAGGAATTTATCCATTTCTTCCAGATGGCCCAATTTGTTGGCATATAATTGTTCATAATATTCTCTTATAATTGTTCTTATTTCTGTCGTATTGGTTGTGATCTCTCCTCTCTCAGGATTTTATTTGGGTCCTTTCTCTTTACTTTTTGATAAGTCTGGCTGAGAGTTTATCAATTTTGTTAACTCAGAGAAACAATTCTTGCTTTCATTGATCTGTTCTATTGTTTCTTGGTTTTTTTTTGTTTGTTTTTGTTTTTTGTTTTTAATTTCTGTATCATTTATTTCTGCTCTGACCTTGATTATTTCCCTTCTTCTTCTGGCTTTAGGCTTTATTTGCTGTTCTTTTTTGAGCTCCTTTGTGTGTAAGGTTAGTTTGTATATTTGAGACTTTTCTTGTTTCTTTTTTTTTAAGATTTTATTTATTTATTTGACAAACAGAGATCACAAGTAGGCAGAGAGAGAGAGAGGAGGAAGCAGACTCCTTGCCGAGCAGAGAGCCCAACTCGGGGCTCGATCCCAGGACGCTGAGACCATGACCTGAGCCAAAGGCAGAGGCTTTAACCCACTGAGCTACCCAGGTGCCCAAGACTTTTCTTGTTTCTTAAGGAAGGCCTTTACTGCTATATGCTTCCCTCTTAGGACCACCTTTGCTGCATCCCAAAGGTTTTGGACTGTCATGTTTTCATTATCATTTGTTTCCATCTATTTTTAAATTTTTTTTTTTAATTTCCTGGTTAAGTCATTCATTCTTTAGTAGGATGTTCTTTAACCTCCATATATTTATAGTCTTTCCAAATTTTCTCTGGTACTTGACTTCAAGTTTCATAGCATTGTTGTCTGAAAATATACATGGTATGATCTGAGTCTTTTTGTACTTGTTGAAGCCTGATTTGTGACTCAGTCTGTGATCTATTCTAGAGAATGTTCCATGTGCACTCTAAAAGAATGTGTGTTCTACTGCATTAGGATGAAATACTTTGAATGTATCTGTTTAGTCCATCTGGTTCAGTGTGTCATTCAAAGCCATTATTTCCTTATTGATCTTCTGCTTAGATGATCTGTGCTTTGCTGTGAGTGGGGTATAAGTCCCCTACTATTATATTATTATTATCAATGAGTTCTTTAACTTTGTTATTAATTGATATATATATATATTTGGGTGCTTCTAATTTGGGGGACATAAATATTTTCAGTTGTTAGATCTTCCAGTTGGTTAGAACCCCTTTGTTATGATGTAGTGCCCTTCAACTCTTACTACATTCTTTTTATTTATAGTCTAGTTTCTCTAATATAAGTAGCTGTCCATTAGCATGATAGATGATTCTGACCTCCTCACTTTCAATTTGCAGGTGTCTTTGGGTCTAAAATGAGTTTCATACTGATGGTATTTGTTTTTGTTTTTGGTTTTAATCCATTCTGATTCCTTTTGTCTTTTGATTGACATTCAGCCCATTTACATTTAGAGTAACTACTGATAGATATTGATTTAGTGACATTGTGTTAACTGTAAATTTGCTGTTCCTATAGCTTGTCTCTGTTCCTTTCTAGTCTTTGTTGCTTTTGATCTATTTCCCCCTCAAAGAGTTCTCTTCAGTATCTCTTGCACTGTTGGTTTAATGTTCATAAACTCCGTTAGTTTTTGTTTGTCTTGGAAACACTTGATCTCTCTTTCTGTTTTGAGTGACAGCCTTGCTGGATGGAGTATTCTTGACTGTATATTTTTCTCATTCAGCAATTTGAATATACTGCCCCTCTCTTCTGGCCTGCCAGATTTCTATGGAATCTGCTGTGTCTGCCCATTTAGGTTAAGGACCTTTTGTTTCTACCTGCTTTCAGAATTCTCTATTTATATTTGTGTTTTGCAAGTTTCACTATGATATGTCTTGGTGTTGACCTGTTTTTGTTTATTTTGAGGAGAGTTCTCTGTGCCTCTTAGACTTGAGTGACTGTTTTATTTCCCAGATGAGGGAAGTTCTCAGCTGTAATTTGTTCAAATAATCCTACACATTTTCCCCACTCTTCTTCCTCTGGGACTCCTATGATATGGATCTTATTGCGTTTTGTAGAATTGCTGAGTTTCCTAAGTCTATATTGAGACCTAATAGTTTTCTTTCCCTCTTCTTTTCAGCTTCATTATTTTCCATAATATTATCTTCTGTATCACCTATTTGATCCTCTCCTTCTTCCATCCTCATTGTGATTACATTCAGTCAATTTTGTATCACAGTTACAGCATTTTTTATTTTGACCTGACTAGTTTTTGGGTCTTTTATATCTGTAGCCAGGGTTTCTCTGGTGTCTTCTATGCTTCTTTCAAGCCCACCTAGTATTCTTATGACTGTTGTTCTAAATTCTTGTTTAGATATATTGCTTATATCTATTTTGAGAAAATCTTGGGCTGTAATTTCTTCTTGATCTTTCTTTTGGGGAGAACTCCTCTGTCTTGCCACTATATTTCCACTTCTGTCTTTTGCATCTTATGAAACCTTGTTATGTTTCCGGTTCCTGAGAGTAATACAATATTAAGAAGGGATCATACGCTGTCCGGGGCCTGGTTCAGGAAGTGTTACGGTGTATGGTGTGTGCAATCTGCTGTTGTGTTTTGGCTGCTCTTTTCCACAAGTTACTACCTGCAGACTTACTCCTTGTTTGCAGTGGGGGACATCTGGACCTTTAAGTAGGTATACTTTGATTTGTTCATTCAGAGAAGGCTGAGTAAAAATTTAAAAATTTTAAAAAGCCTGATCCAGGGCGCCTGGTTGACGCAGTGGGTTAAGCCTCTGCCTTCAGTTCAGGTCATGATCTCAGGGTCCTAGGATTGAGCCCCACATCTGGCTCTCTGCTCAGCAGGGAGCCTGCTTCCCCCTCTCTCTGCCTGCCTCTCTGCCTACTTGTGATCTCTCTCTGTCAAATAAATAAATAAAAATAATTAAAAAGCCTGATCCAAGAAAAAAGGGAAAGGGACAGACAACAAAAAACTATAAGCGTGATTCCAAAGGAAAAAAGAAAAAAAAGAAAAAATAAGATAAAAATTAAAAACTTTAAAATTTTTTTAAAAAAGGAAAAAAGAAAGCCTGGTCCTATTTCCACCAGAACTGAAGCTGATGCTATGGAGCCCTCTATGATCAATAGAGTTTGTAGTTGCCAGGGGGCCTGTGTTGGTCTTCTTAGGCTGGCAGTTCTGGCTCACAGTCCTATGTGCCCTAGTCAAGATTCCCCTGCTGGGCACAGGACTGTGGGGTTTGGTTTAAGTGACTCCACACTCCACTGGAGGCGCTGTGTTTCTCTCTGAAGTCCAACTGTGCTAGTGAGTGGGGTTGGAGACATTGGAATATGATGTCACCCTGGGGAGGGGAACTCACAGCCACTGCTGTTCAGGAAGCCCTCACAGAAAAGTGAACTCTCTCCCCTCCTTGTCCCAGGCTTTTGTCAGATCCCTACCCTCAACCAGTCTGTGTCTGAGTCATTGGCACACCCAGTGCCACAGTTCTCCTCTGTTTTATGTCAGGCCTGGGGATGAGATTCAAAACTCCAAATCTTTAAAAGACCCGGCAAGGGATGGACCCACTCCCATCCCCAAGAGGAGGACCTCACAGCACAGCACCCTTCACTGTTCTGTCCCAGAAAAGCAGTCATTGGGCTGTGCAGGTGCATGGAGTCTATGGTGAAGCACAGCAAAAAGCTGTAACCAGGTTATCTGCCCTCTGCACATGCCTCTGTCCTGTGCTGTTGAGAGACCACTCAGTGGCACTCGGCAGGCCTTTTGTCCTTTGAGTGGCAATATACCCTATTCCAAATGTACTTCAAGAAGGAGCATCTTCTCTTCCAGTGTGACCTAGGCAATCCCCACTCCACTGCATCCTTCACGAATCCTATATGCTCCCCTCTCTCCTGCTTTCTTCCTCTCTCCCTGACTTTTGTCCACAAAAAGGACTCCCTCTTCTCTGCAGCACCATGGCTTTTCTCTCCCCCAGTTCATGGCTCTGAACCTCATGTCTGCCACATTCTCTCCCTCCAGTTGTGCAAATTTTTTTCCTAATCTTCAGATCGATTTCCTAGTTGTTAAAAATGATTTGATGTTGATCTAGCTGTGTTCAAAGGCTGAGGCAAGCTCAGCGTTCTCTTACTACTCTGCCCTCTTAACTCCTCCCTCTCCTGGAATTTTGATAGAAGTTGCAGTAAATCTGTTGATCACTTTGGGAGTACTGCCATCTTAACCTTATGTTAATTCTTCCAATCCATGAACATAGACTATTGTTCCATTTATATAGCTATCTTTTTTTCAGCAATGTTTTGTAATTTTTAGTATACTAAAAAGCATAATAATAAGTCTTTCATCTTTTTGGTGAAATTATTCCTAGGTATTTTATCCTTTGAATGCTGATATAAGTGTATTGGTTTTCTTGATTTCCTTTTCATAATGGTCTTTGCTCGTGTATAGAAACACCACTGACGTTTCTGCATTTATCTTGTACCCTGCAAGTTTGCTGTATTTGCTTATTAGTTCTTAGTTTCTTTGTGCATTCTTTGGTGTTTCTGTGTATAAAACCATGCCATATGTATATGGAATTGTTTTACTTCTTCCTTTCTAATTTGTTTTTTATTTATTGACGAACTTCTCTGAGTAGAACTTCCAATATAAAATAGAACAGTGGTATTAAAATGGGCTTCCTTATCATGTTCCTGATCTTGGGTTAAAAGCTTTCAGTATTTCATCATAAAGTCTTTCATTATTAAATATGATGTTAGCTGTGGTTTTTCTTATAAACGCTCTTTCCCTTCTAGTCCCAATTTTCTGAGTGTTTTTACCATGAAAGGGTGCTGGATTTTATCAAATGCTTTTTTCAGTATCAGTTGAGATGATTGTATTGTTTCTTTCCTTCGTTCTCTTGTTGTGCTTTATTACATTGACTGATGTTAGTATTTTAGTGTGTTAACTCACACTACATTCCTGGGGTAAATCTCACTAGGTTATTCTATTAATATGTTGTTGAGTTTAGTTTACTAGTACTCTGTTGAGGAATTTTGCATCAGTCTTCATACATAATATTAGTCTATAGGATTCTTTTTGGTTTCTCATAAATAAATTAGGAAATACTTACTCTTCTATTTTTGGAGACATTTCAGGAAGACTGGTATTCTCTTTTCTTTAAGTGATAGAAGTCACTAAAGCCATCTGATCCTGAGCTCTCTTTTTTGTTGCTGGGAGGTTTTTGTTTACAGATTCAATCTCTTTACTTATTATAGATCTGTGGTCAGATGTTTTCATTCTTTTCTTGATTCAGTTTTAATAATTTTCATACTTCTAAAAATTTCCCCATTTTGATTTTTGCCTAGGTTACTTAATTTGTTGGTATGCATTGTTCATATATTCTTCTAAAATCATTTTTATTTCTGTAAATTTGCTAGTAAATCCCTACTGTTATTTCTGATTTTATGTCTCCTCTCTTTTTTCTTAGTCAGTCCAGCTAAAATTTTGCCGACTGTCCTGATCTTTACAAAGGACGTTGTAATTTTTTATGTTGATTCTATTTTCTTGTCTATTCTCTATTTATCTCCACTCTAATCTTTATTTTGTTTTTCTTCTGCCGGCTATAGGTTTAGTTTGTTCTTTTTTGTGTTCCTTGGATGTTAAGTTAGGCTATCGATTTGAGATCTTTCTTTTTTTAATGTATGCTTTACAGCTATAATTTTTTCTTTGAGAATTGCTTTCACTGCATCTCACACTTTGGTATCTTGTTTTCATTTTCATTCATCTTAAAGTATCTTCAAATTTCCTCTCATGATTCCTTTTTCAATCCATCTGTTCAAAAGTATACTGTTTAATTTTCACATATTTGTGAATTTTTTCAGGTTTTCTTTATTATTGATTTCTAACTTCATTTCACCCTGGTCAGAAAAAATATGTTGTATATATTCAATAATTTTAACTTTGTTGAGACTTGTAGTCTAAGATATGGTCTATCTGGAGAATATTTCAGGTACACTTGAGAAAATATGTATTTTGCTATTGTTGGGTGGAATGCTCCATGTATATCTGTTAGGTAGATCTAATACATATATGATTTTTCAAGTCCCTTACTTCCTAGTTAATCTTTGGTCCATATGTTATATCTGAGCTGCAGTTTGGACTGAGTCACAATAAGCAAAAATACCGTAGTGCTTTCTTACTAAATGATAATAGCCTCTTTCTTCTTCAAGCATTCCCCTGTTTGTAGTAAAATTTTTACTAGATGCCAGAGTTCCAAAAAAAAAGTTGATTCTGTCAGTTTTTGCCAGCTTAATGGTTGACGTTTTCATGTCACTCCAATCCTAGCATAGGATATTAGTTTATAGTTTGCCCCATCTCAATTAAAATGAAGTTTCACTTTTAGTATAAGGGTAATAAAAATAATTAAGAATTTACCCATTTCATTTTTGGCTCCATGTGAGGAAGTAAATTCTATTGAACTTATCTTTTTGCAGACATGGATATTTCTTTAATATTCAAAAAAAGTGTGGCCTATGTGTTGCGGAGTTTTTCCTTTTTTTTGTTGTTGTTGTTTGTTTTCTGGAAGGCCGTATGTATTTATACAGTCACATTTGATCTTTACAATAATAGGAATTCTAGTATTAGCGCTATCATTGAGTATTTCAAAGTCAAGCAACTAAGTACTTGAAACAACTAAGCTCATTTTATCTTACAGCAAACCAGTGAGTTAAAGGTATTTGATCTTCCCTTGACAGAGTCAAAAACTAAGAAAAAAATGATTAAGTTGTTTAAGGTCATGCTGAAAAGTAAGTTGCCGAGTCATGATTAATTGAGTTTCTGAGTCTAAATCTTTTCAGTATACCCGGCCTCTTCCTGGTCATTCTATACATGTGGCCTTACCTACATTTTTTTCCCCAGTGAATCGTTATTAGATTAGATAGTGAAATCCAAAGACCTTTAGTATTTTAGGGAGAGCATTCAGTTTATGAATTTCTGAACTTCTGATACCAAGCAAATAATTATTCCTGTTGTTTTTTAAGAAATGCATATTATAAAAATAATTAAACATTTGTAGTAGTATCTACCATTTATTATGCGCTTGCTGCTATGAGAGTAGTATCGTATGGAAGAGCTATTACAATCTATTATATGTTATATATTACTGTGTATATATATTATATATTACTGTGTAAATATAATATGTAAGTATGTGCTATTAAAACCAAACTATTTTATACATTGAAAATAATTATTATCCCCCCCACAGGAAGAGAGCAGGTAGACAGTGGTAGATGTAAATCTAGAGATCAGGAGTTTGTAGGCAACCTATCATAAAATTTATTTCCCAGACATATTCTGTAATTTTTAGATTTGACTCTGTCATACTGTAGAATAGAAGACCTAGCTGAAATTTTGGAAGATTATAATTTTAGAACACATACTTGTCAAGTAGTTCATAAATTTAAGAAAGCAATCATTGTATCCTTTTTATTTTATACTAAGTGAATATAAACATTTTGGGACTGAATCTCTATACTGCCATTAAATTAAATATGTGTTAAATTTATCATAGCATTTTGGTTGCTAATGTACATAGATAAATAATTAGATTACTTGAGGTAAGAATGGATAAGTATGTGAATGGACTCCTGTATAGCTTAATTTAATTATTATACTAAAATGAGTTTTGTTTAGAATATTTCTCTTGCTAAATGTACATTATTTGCCTAAGATTTTTTTTTTTTTTTAGACTTTCAAGAAAAACAAACCCAACTAAAGAAATTTTGGTCATTCGGTTTCTGAATAAAAGTCATTAGCTAACCATGAAAGTCACAAGGGGCTTCTCATTACCTTTTAATGAGCACCATAAAATCTGGTCATCTCTATGTAAGAACATTCTAAATAATTTTTCTCATGAATTTAACTAATGAGAATTGTTTGTAAAAGTGTATTTTAATATTTCATATGCAAACACAATTCACAGTAGTAGCTAGCTTCTAAAAAATGCAGTGCTCTTAATTGGTCAGTGAGGCAAACATGTGAAATGATTACAGAGGAGTACTGGACAAGCACCCCAAATTAATCCCAACACATGACATTCCATCATTAGATTGATTTCACTCAGTAATAAAGAGCCCACCCAGCAACCTATTAAAGTTTATGAATGCCTAAGATGGATCCAGTTTTCAACTTTTCTGAGAAAAAAATTCACTTGTGTAGGAAGAATCACAAAGAGCTCAAGGGAGGATCATTTGGCCTTGGCCTTATTTTGAGGAAAAAAAGACCTCAAAATGTAGACTTCTGATGTGATCTTCAAGTACAAATTATTGTGTATTCTTGTGTATATTTAAAAGCGTTATTCTTCAGTGTCAACATTTAAGATATATCATAGATTTGTAACCTTATTGGGAATATTTCATTGTTTCTTATGTATCCAGAGTATAAAACAATGGAAATAATCTGGGCCTCCCCTGAGTGTCACTAAGCTCTGCATTTGTTGATTTAACCATGCATATAAGGCAACGCTGTGAGGGCTGGAAGCTATTCAGGTGATAGGAAGGCCTAAAAAGCCTGTTTTTGCCAAGAGCAATCTACCTTCTCAAATGCTTGTTTCCTAACAACAAGTGTGAGGAACACTTAAAATAATCTTCACCAAAAATTTAATGTCCTAGAAAGTTAAAAACCCCAGGATACATTTCAAAAGGCAAAACAGCTAAGATTTCTCCTCTTCCCTTTGTGCTTAATTAACCACCTATAAACTGCCATTATTTCTTGGAAGCCCCTTAAAGACAGATCCAGTCTTACCTGGTAGGAAGTGTCATCCAGAAAAGAAGCCTAAAGGAATAACCCAGAGAGAGTCACAACTCTGTAGTGACTCATTCCAGGCTTATAAATCAGGGCTTCGCAACCCAAAAAGTCAAGGTGAAACCAGACAGCAAAGAGTTTGTACATGTAACACCTCCTATCCAGGGAGACCTTGTCAGAGTAGAAGTCTAAAGAATGAGACTGAATCATCAGAAAGGGAAATGGGCACATATTTAGGTGCTCAGCAATGTGGAAAAGTCAGTAAACATGATTAATTATTTATTGCTGTCTTAGAAGTTACTCCAAAAATTAGTTTAAAACAGTATAAATAGAAAAGAAGGCAAAATGAACCTGTTTGCTCTTCTTTCCAAGAATATATTTGCATCGGTGGTATAGTCCAGCATGCTCTATCTATCAGTATGATGACCATGTGATTCCATTTGTATGTAATATACTGATATCTCACTGTCAAAGTCCTGATAGGTCCTGAGTGATTTCCATACCTGAGAAATTGAGGAGGAGGATCTAATACCTGGTTCTCTCTTTCTTTACCTTCTAAAAGCTCGTTTCCGGTGCTTATTAGTTCTCTTGCATATTGTCTATCCATTCCTATATTTGTTCTATGCCCTAAAGTTAACTGAAAATTATCTAACTCAGAAACCATACGTATGACTATCATATCAACTCTTTATCTTACTCACATGAGTAGGCCTTCATTCATTCTACTCTACTAGAATTTCTCCTTTGTCTGATTATCACCCCTCCTGTCTCCACCCCTCTCAGTCCAAGCCTCATCACCTCAGCAGCCCTCTTGCCTAGCCTTGGCAAGGAATTTGCCCTGCATGAATCCAAATATATGCCTCCCCCTTTTCTGCATCTGCCCTATTGAGCATTTGCAGAGGTAGGCACATAAACAGGAATATGGAGATAAAAGTCAGAGTCCACTACCTCAATCAGACCCTTTAACTGTCAAAAACTCCCTCAAGATTTAACTACTCAGCTTCCTTTTTCACTTGCCACTCTGCTCAAACCTGAGAAGCCCTGCCCTAATCACAATAGATAACATACTTCCTACATCACAGGGAAGGCACAAGCTTGTGCAACCATCAGCCACCAAATACATGATCATGTTACATCTTTTCAAGGTATCCTTGGCTCCACCCTCTTCCAGATCTTTCATGTGCAATCAATCATTAAGTTCAGTTTATTTTATGTTGGAGACAGCTTCTACAATCATTGCTACATTCTGGTATTTATGACCTTGTGGAATCCCCTCTCCATGGATATGGGCTACACTTAACAACTTGCTTCTAATGAATAGAATATGAAAAAAAGAGGGAGCGGGGAGGAAATGTCACTTCCAAGCTTAGATTACAAAAGACTATCATTCCCATCTTGCTTGTACCCTCTCTAGCACATGTTACTTGCTTGCTTTGATGAAGCCAGCTGCCAAGTTGTGAGCTGCTGTACGAGAGCCACCATGGAAAGGAGCAGGGGAGTCTGGGAAGGGACTGAGACCCCCAGTCCAACAGCCCTCAGGTTAATGAGTCCTGCCAGCATCCCCCAGATGTGGGAAGTAGATTTTTCTCTAGCTAGGCACTCCACTTATACCACAGCCTTAGCTGGCAACTTGACAGCAGCCCTGTGAGAAATCCTGAGCAGAGGACACTGCAAAGCCATGCCTGGGCTGCTGACCCATAGAATATGCTTCATAACAAATGTGGTTTTGAAGCCACTGAATTTTGAGGGGGATTTGTTAGGCAGAAAGATGTCATTAGTCTACCATCTAAAATGCTTTGTTTAGAGCACGTTTCTAGAGCCAGACTGCTTCAGTTCAAAACTCCTCATTTCCTCCTTTCACATTCTGTCTGCCATCTTCCAGCAGTGTGAACTTGAGGAAGTTGATTAACCTCACAATGTCTAAGTTTCCTGATTTATAAGATGGCGATAATAGCATCTAACTTCTCAAATCACTTTAAAGTGAAGTGAGTTAATAAAAGTGAAACCCTAAGAACAAAGCCTGAAATCCTTAGTATTTTGTATGGTATTAGTATCCCTTAGTATCCCGTAATGACCCTGGTGGGTTTCACATGTGTATCCTTTTTTTTTTTTTTGGACCATTAAAACAACTCATAACTTGTTTTCCTATCTTTCTCTTCATTCTCATCTTACTCATTCTGCACTGAAGTCAGGTAGAGCTTTTTATGTGTATGTTTTGTTGGTCCACTCATCCGTGCAATAGATTTTCATTGAAATTACGTTGCATTTAGATATCATCAGTGTGGCTCGCAGGGACTTGCCCACCTTTCTAGACCCATCTGATGCCATCCTCTCTGTTGCTGTCTGTGCACCAGACCACTTTAGTCTAAGGAATATCCCCCATTCTCCCTTGACTCTAGACATGTATATGTGCAGTATCCTCTCTGACAGCTCACATTTCATAAGATATAGCATATTTATAATTAATATTTTGCACATAATGCCTGTATTTCTCTCTCATAAGAGAAAGGCTGTATGGCTCATATTCATTGCTATTTTCCCAAGGTTAAATATTGAATAATACAGTAGTAGCTGCTCTACAGATATTAGCAGAATGAATGGTGTCCCAAACTAATGCAGAAGACTTGGATTCAGAAGTAAAAATGTAAGGAAAGGTACAGGTAAGTGTTAGAAATAATATGGAACTGACAAAGCCTTAAAATGCCTTTAAGTTCTACAGGAGGTACATACTAATAATTTTAACATATGTTGTTCTTTAAAACACAAATCTTACACGGTAAAGTATATGTTGTCTGTGGAAAAACAAATGTTTTCAAAACAAATGTTTTTTGTTTAACAGAATATGGGTAGCTATATTTTGTCACATAAATATATACAAATATATGTGTACACACAAATATAATGAATATAAAAAGCAGAGAATTTTTTGAAAATAGCGTTTCATGGATAAAAACCAGTAATGTTTCAGTTGCCATATCCAGTGCTCTTGTCATGACCTTATTTTTAGTAACTTCTCTATAATGTTCCAAACTATTCTTTCTCCCCTTCCAGACATTGAATTTTTCTATATCCATCCCTTTCTCTGTAATCATACCTTCTGTTTTTCTTCTCTTCTAACTCTAAATATTCCATATGGTTTTGATTTTTACCATCTTCCCATCCACCCTAAGAACCTAGGAGAGTGTATTTCTCATGAGAACACATCAAAAACATTGCATAATTAAATACATTATGAACACCTTTACATTGAAACTCTGTAATGGTATTATAAAAGGAGCCAAAAGACTTGTTAGATCATCCTTAAACTTGAAGCATCATGACATAAAGAGCCCAGAACCTAGTAACTGTAGCTTCACAAAGGTATTATCCTAGTATATTTGGAAAACAAACTAGACTGGAAGTCAGAGACCAAGGTAGTGGTTTTGGAGGGAAGACATTGTCCACCACAGAAACCAGAATTTGACTTTAAGCTCTTTTATACTATTGGTAATAGTAAACTTCTGCCAAAACTGTCTCCTAATAAATACGTATTATGGTGTTATATCTGTACTTAGGCTCTCCTTGCCTACATAATGAATTCCAAACATGACATTCAAGGCTCTCCATGGTCTGATACATCATTCTGTAGCTTCCCCTCCAGATACTATGTATCCGTATATATGTGTATATTTATTCCTTCCATATATATGTATGTATATATGCTTTAACACTATACGCTAGGCTTTGTAGGTGTAACCATGTTTTTATGCTCTTCACATGGGTCCTGCTGCCAATAGTTTATTCCTCTATAGGCAGTTTCCTTCCTAGCATTTTTATTTTTTATTTAATTTCTTTTTAAGTAGGCTCCACATCCAATGTGGGGCTTGAACTCCTGACCCCGAAATCAGGAGTCAGATGCTATACCAACTGAGCCAGCCAGGTGCCCTTCCTTCTTAGCATCTAGAAACACTAATACAAGGTGTCTCCTCAGAGGCTCTATGTACAGAGAGAAAGAGTTGTATGAGATACAAGCTGCTTTCTCTACACTTTCTAAGAACCACTGTAAGCTTTTATTATAAAATCATATCAAATCACAGTGCTTGGTGAAATGTCTCTATTATTTCTCTAAGTTCTGAAAGCTGCTTCAAGGTTGAAATGACACCAGCATCATTCATTCTCAGGTTACCATGGCCTGGCACAGACTAAGACACCTAATACAGAATTAGTAAATGTTTGTTGAATAGATGGGCAGAGGACCAAAAATCAGAATTCAGCAATCCCAAATAATCAAAGTATATACTTCACGTTAGACTTCTCCAAAAAAGCTCCTGTTCATTTCACAAAATAATAATTTCTTGAACACATTTTCTAAAAATTTAGGAAATACACTGTTTAGAGAGTGACAGTTGATAGTTTGAAAAATATCAGGTGAGTATCAAGTTTCAAGAAAACTGAAAGTAAATTTCAGATTGGTAGCTAATTTTGTTTACTCTCTTCTCATTTTTATAATGTTTGCTTCCTCCAAACTTTTAAATGTATTATTGATTTGGTGTATCAGATATGAGCATACTTTGTTAAGACATGTTCATTATTTATCATATTTGCTAAGGTAGAAATCTGCATTGTAGATTAATTCCTTAAATATTTTGAATTTGGGGACACCTAGGTGGCTTAGTCGGTTAAGCATCTGCCTTTGACCCAGGTCATGATCCTGGGGTCCTGGGAGCAAGCCCTGTGTCGGGCTCCCTGCTCAGTGGGAGTCTCCTTGTCTGTCCCTCTCCCTTTACCCTTCCCCCTCACCCTGCTCCTGCTCTCTCTTTCTCCCTCAAATAAATAAAAAAAAAAAACTTTAAAAATAGATAAAGTATTTTGAATTTTAAATAGATTACTTCTACTTAATCTTGAGTATTGGCATGAGGCAAACATGGAGTTAAGTCCCAGCTCTGCCCCTTACTAGTGATGCAAGTTTGGCCAAATAATATACTGTCTCTAGTTAAAAGTATCTGAAACCTGGAATTAATAATAGTTTCTAAGGAAGATGTATCAGAAATTTGATAAATATATACTTGTGATTTAATATATTGAAAGAATATGTTAGTGTAAGAGAAATATGAATTGGCGTGTATAAAGATGCGGTGCGGGGAAAAGTAGCGAAGCCTCAAGCAGTCTCGCTACTGTGCACTTTGGGAGACGATAATGAGAAGAAAGAATAACAAGATGGGAAGGTGAGTCTTCACTAGATCTTTAAAATCCAGACAAGATGATTTGGGTGACATATAATTTCATTAGAGGACTTGGCAGGAGAGAAAAAGGATTCACATGCTAATATGGTCTCTCAGAGGTAGCTTGGAGTAAATAAACTCCTTAGAAAATGGTTTTCATTGCCCCTTTATGGAACAGTAAAACTCTAGGTAGATAAAGTCTGTAAATGTAAAACCTGAGTATATATGCAGATGATTCTAGAAAACAACGAGCACCTCTTAGTGACAGAATAATAGTAAACAGGTTGCTAAAGGGAATACTAGTTACTGTGTAGAAGAGAGGGGTTTATGATATAAATATTAAGAATGATAGATGAATACCCCAAAGTCAGTATATAACCCGTCCTAACTTTCTTGTGATCCTAAATCTGTCATTTGACTCTAGTAAGTTTCAGATAAAACTTACACTAAAACACTCTTCTGAGGAGATTTGTGACAATATGAGTATCCTTCTCAAACTCTAGGTATAGGGACCACTATACTGAACTATATCAAAGGACTATATGAATAAAATAGACTTTGGTTCTGTTCACTGGAATACATCTGATTTAATGTTGGAAAAAAAAGAAAGGAGGAAGGTAAAGAGGGAGGGAGGAAGGAAGGGAGAGGAGAGAGGACAAATACATATGCATACAAACATGCAGACCCTAAAAAACTTTTAAGAGGGCTTTGAAAAATACTCTAGACAGATCTTAGGAAAGAAAAATTAATCTCCCTGGGACATTGCAGAGAATATAAGACAGTAAGTGTTACACAGACTGACATCTCTAATGCTTCTGTCCAGTGAGGTAGAAACTGGTTTTCTGCATGGCCACTCAGCCCAAGAGCAATGACTTTCAGCAAGAAAACAAAACAAAGTGGGACAAGAGGCACATTAAGGAGAAGCTTAAAGATGGCTGATGAAATATTGAGGGCCGTTTTCACAATAGAAGCAGAAAACATTTTTGCCCCTACTACTAGATTGACAAACAACTTGTAGGCATATGACTGTAATTATGTTCTGTTAGTTTGTTCTTATTCTCCTATTGATACAGTCCTGTAGTTGAGGTTCTCCCCTTTTTTCCTTGTTATTAGAATGTTAGAACAATTAGGAGAGAACTACTTTTTAAAGACAGTTTCATTTACATTTACAAATGGTAAATTTTCCCCTGTGGCAGTGGAGATGCAACTATTTATTGATAAGGATGCCTATAAGTTTTCTATAATTCAATGAAAGTCTCATAGCAGTAGTGCTACTACCTATTTAGAATTTTGATTCATTGAAGTAGTAAACTATAAGTTAATAGTTTACTATTAAGTACTATTAAGTATAAGTTAATAGTTTACTATTAATATTTTTACTATTAGTATGTACTATTAGTATTTAGTATTAGTTTACTAATAGTATTAACTATTAGTTAATAGTTTAATAAGTAAACTATTAATAGTTTATTTCACAGCACTCCAGTAGAAGAAATGTGATGGCTTGATTTTTTATGTGCCAGGCCTTGTGCCCTATGGCAATGCCTAATGGGATTTAAATATTTTATCAGTTTTTAAAGTATTTGCCCATGAGTGATATTATTTATAATTTTATTTTTCACAAGTTACTCATCTGTTAGCTTTTATCTTTCTTGTACATCTTCAAGAAGTTGAAATTCTTGAGCCATTGCCCTAAACATTTTGTATGTTTTAGTGTTCTCTGGGGGTGGGGTGGGATGGAGGGACCATGGTAAATAATGGGCCTATTTGGGGATGCTTTATAAATGAGATAATGCTTAGGACAGAATGTTGAGTATTTTTGTTTTCAACTATTGTGTCTCCTAACTGGAAACTGTTGATATTGGAGGGGGAGACCCTTTGGAGGAATTAAAGTTTTCCTTGACATTTCAGAGTGAAAAACTCTGCTTCCAATCCATTTGTAAGGAAGGGTGGATAAACTGTTTCCTAACTTGTAGCCTTCTGTTTGCCTTAGAGCCTCATCCTTATCCTCTACCCCAACTTCCCAAAGTTAAAGGCATATGCTAACTTATCCTCATGTATTTTTAAAAGATGTCTTATTTACAGGGGGGGGGGGGAAACCTGGACATTTCATATACCATCCTCATGCTTAAAAAGCATAGCTCTTTAATGATGGTATTTATACCCTCAGAAGAACAAATGGGCAGGAACAGGCAGAAGTAAATAAAGTCAGAAGGCAGAGTAGTCTGTATAAGTATTATTTTTTTAAGGTAAGACTTACCCTCACATTCATAGTATATCCAGGCCTGGATGAAGAGAGTTCAGTTAGGGTGGGACAAATGACGCTGAGAGCAGTTTGTAATCTCCATTTCTGCAGATTATACTACACAGTTAAAGGGCAGGTAGCACCTCAGACTCATCATTACAACCCCAGTATTTAGTAAAGTGCACATTATGGGATTATCTCTTTTTCCAAAACATGTCCTCAACTTTTTTTTTTTTTGTAATTTACACCAAGCTGTTAGAAAGGTGTTTTTGTTTTTTGTTTTTTGTTGTTGCTGTTCTTTTTTCTTAAACTGTTCTCTAAGATGGCAAGAATTTCCTGATTTTGAAACTGAACTTAGCTATCTAGGTTCTCTCTCATAGTGATTCTGGTATTTAATTTCTTACACTATATAATTAATTAATTGTTAATTAATTATTAATTATTTGTTAATTAATTAATTTCTCTTTAAATTATATCATTGGTTCTTTTGAACTTAGAAGAACAGGGAACTTTTTATTTTTAACTTTTTTTTAAATTTTGTTGATTTATTTAAGAGTATGAGAGAGAGAAAGCACGAGCAGAGGGGAGGGGTAAAGGGAGAAACAGACTCCCCACCGAGCAGGGAGCCCAGCATGGAACTTGATCCCAGGACCCCAGAATCATGACCTGAGCCAAAAGCAGACATTTAACTGACTGAGCCACCCGGGTGCCCATCAGGCGACGTTTTAAAAAGGACTACATTACATGATTTTTGATTTAGATTAGCAGTTCCATACCTCTGACTTTTCCCTAGTTACTGAAGCCGTGGAAAATTTCACAAATTTCTTATGGGATAGAAAGATTAGGAATGCCTGGGTGGATCAGTGGGTTAAAGCCTCTACCTTCGGCTCAGGTCATGATCCCAGGGACCTGGGATCAAGCCCAGCATCAGACTCTCTACTCAGCAGGGAGCCTGCTTCCCCCCTTTCTCTCTCTCTCTGCCTGCTTCTCTGCCTACTTGTGATCTCTGTCTGTCAAATAAATAAATAAAATCTTTAAAAAAAAAGATTAATTTTCTGCCCTGAGTTGGCATATTCTCATAGTTGTAGGCACCTGTTTTTTTTTTCTCCCTGTTATTTAATAGAACTATTTTTTAAAACCTGGTTTATTATTTTTTTAATATTAATTCATATTAATCCAGAAAGTAAGAATTATTTTCTCTAATAAAGTGATTAATTTTAGGATTATAAAATGTCTAACAAAGCAAAATAATCTAATATATTTCTATGCTTACTGATTGACTCAGATTCCTACCACAGCCTAGAATGTCTTTCTTTTGCTCTTTATCCCAAGAGTTTTCTTACTCAAGACACCATTCAAATCCTTGTTCCTTCAAGAAGCTTGCATTTTCTATCAGACTGAGGCATTATGATATAGAAATACTAACATTCTCTTCAATTGGTATATTGAGTAATAAGAGATCAGTGATCTCTTTCTGAGACATCTTGTATATCGTGCTCCACCAGTGTTTTTTTCAATATGTAACTGTTTTCTTCTCTCTCTGTCTGACACATTTGACAGTGCTGAGTGACATTTTTGATTGACATGGCTAGGGGAGGATGTGCTGATGGTTTCTAGTGGGTAGAGGCCAGAGTTGCTAAGTAAACCCTGCATGGCACAAAACAGCCCACCCCAACATAAAGTCATGTGGTCAAAAATATCATCAGTGCCAAGGTTGAGAAACCTTGATTGATTACTCGCATTGATGCCGGACCATGGTTTACATTGCAGATCTGACAAATTATTTGCCTTATTTCTATACTTGTGGCCAAAACTACATTGGTCATGGAGCAACATGAAATGCTTTGCTGAAGCTCTGATTGTATCTGTCATTTCTGTGTTATCTACATTCTCTGTGACATTATCATTGAAGGAAATTACATTAGATTGTCACGGTTTTGTCTTTGACAAAGCCACACCGATTGCTACCCAGTACACTGCGTTACAAGTCATTGCTAATGCTGGCACATTTACAGTTTCATGATTTGTCCTGGGATGTTTGATAATTGGAGTTAATTTGACCAGTATGTAATTACCAGGATTGCCTTTTCCATCAGGAAGGAAGAAGAGAAAAAGAGAAAGAAGGAAAAAGAAAGAAAAAAAATGGAGGAGTGGAGATTTTAATATAGATACAGCGTTTCAAGGTGTTTATACGTATATATATGAATATATATTCACACACACACAAACACACAAATTTTATTTGCTCTTCCATTTTCCTCTTTCTGTTTGCACAGAACACTCGCTGGATGTGTTTCCTTTTCACAGGTATTAACACATCACCAGGCCAAAGTGCAACCAGATAATCCTTGGTGTTTCTTGGAAAATGTATGTTTCATACTGTTCCCTCCACATACCCATTACTCTCCTGTTTAAGTCCCATCCATTCTTCAAGATCCAGGCTTCCTGAAAATCTTTAAAACAATAATTAAATAAGGGGTGCCTGGTTGGCTCTGTCGGTTAAGCGTCTGACTCTTCACCTCGACTCAGGACATGATCTCAGGATTGGGGGATCGTGCCTGGCGTAAGGCTCTGTGCTCATCGCAGAGTCAGCACATCCCTCTCTGCTCCTCTCCTCCAACCCTGCATGCTCTCTCTCTCTCTGTCAGTCTCTTTCTCAAACAAATAAATAAAGACCCAGACTTTGTTATTGTCCTAATCCATCTTTCCTTCCCCAGTCTTAAGGTAAGCCCTTTTTATTTTGGACCTCAATATACTCTGTTCAAGTGCTCTTCTAATTTACCAGCTGACTTGTTATATAGATGATCTTTTAAGAGGTTGTGCTTTCTCTAGAAAATTATATTTGTATGAAAGTAACTTATTCATCAGTAAATCTATGTGGAATTATACTGTTTGGAAGTGAATCCACATCCCCATTATTTGAAAGTAAAGGGCCTTTATCAGAACTTTTCCTGCTCAACTAAAAGAGTAAGCTTAAAAACTCAAGATATTATCATGATTTTGACATTTATGAAATAAAAATATGTTCCTATGTCTCTTTAGTGGTACTGTGGTTTAGAAGTGTATCTCTGATATTGACAACAAAAGCTGTTTAGCAAAAAACAAGTAGTTTCTTCATACAGCATCCTAAATGATATTCCGAATTTACAAGTTCTTTGAGAATGAGGTTTGATTGAGTTTATTTTATCTCATGCCTCTTAGTTCTGTGCCTTTAGTAGCTAAAACAATGCATTTTAGAATTAGACTTAGCAACTCCTGAAATAAATTAGTAAGCTGTATTTTGCTCCATTTATTATTTATAGCAATCAATGAATAATTTTGGTCTAGGATCTAAGTTCAGCTTTTTGAAAAAAAAAATAGGTTTCCTCCTTTACTCATCTTTAGATTGAGCCTAGATTATTTTGACAAGGAGATAATCCACATGCATATATTTAAAGACTTTGGGGTAGTGTGTTCATATACCTTAGCTGTTTTTATTAATAGCCCTGACACCTCAGAAAGAGAAAAATTCCTTTCCTTTGCTATATAAGATGCATGTTATAAGTTGACTCTCCTTAGAAAAATGTTGTTTAAAATAACTTTGGACAAGAAAACTTATCCTGGAGTTTATTTGCCTCTGATCACAATTACTTCCTAGGTACTACAATGGAAATTAGCTATTCTTCCAGTCCCTCTTTAACCTCCATTCTATTGTTAGGACTTACTGTTCCTTTCCCTTGCTTCACTCTTTGCACAGCTATTTTAAAATATTTTAAATTTATATATGCAGTACAATTTTTTTTTTTCAAATTAAGGGCACCGGATCTGTCTAAAAACAACTTTTGCCAAGCTAGTCATCAAGGAAAATCTTATTAAATGCCAAGACTTTTCTGCATTTTCATCATCATCTCTAATCATGGCCTGCAACTTACATCATCGTTAATCAGGATAAGCTTTCTTTTATACATATCTTCTTCTAAGCATTTTTTTTTTTTCTAAGCAATTATATTATTTTGATTCTGTGGGGATTCTTTACTCTTGTTTTACAATATATTGATTGGATTAGAATTAAATAACCAGGTTAGAAGTTATTTATGGTCTTGAAAATCAGCTCTTTTTAAATTATAAGTTGGCTAGACATCATTTCAAATTCTGTAGTATATTTCTTTCTGCCCTCGGGGATAATAACTAATCTAGATTCTTTACTTGTTTTAACTGATTTATTCCTTAGACAAACCAATAATATTGGGGAAAAAAATACTAACCTCCTTTTTCATGTAAGAAAACAGCCTCAGGGAGTTGAAGCTACTAGTCTCACAGCTAGTAGAACAGCAGAGCTGGGATTGAAACTTGAGTTTCTGCCCTGAGAGATTTAAGCTTTCAATCACTGTGCCACACTTTCTCTCAGTCAGGAGGAATATGGCTGAAACCTTGACAAGTCTCCAACTTTGTGACTCTTTCTATTGTCAGAGTTAAAGCTTTTTTGTTACCAATCAAAGAACAGCAAAGCTATTTAGGTTTGTGGAGACTGAGTGGTGACCTAGGTTAACTTAGGAAGTATCTACCAGCTTCCAACCAGTTTTGCCTCTTGCTTCTGTGACTCATATCCGTGACACACAAAATATTAATAAACACAAGTCATGGATGGTTAAATATTTGCCCTGCATGGTAATTAGAAATCCCCAATACCTAGTATACTTCTTTAGCCCAAGACTTTATAAAAAGGAAGAAAGGAAGGGAAGGAGGGAGGGAAAGAGAGAAAAGGGAAGGGAAGAGGAAGAAAAGAAAAGGAAAGAAGGAAGAAAAAAGAAAAAAAAAGTTGAGTTAGACTAAGCCTGTTCTCTCAAGTAAAAATTATAAACTATGAAAGGTAAATTAGGAAAAAAATTATGTGTATGAGCAGTGAATAATAAGAACTAATACAGTTCCTCATCGTTTTATTTTTTATAAGATTACATATATACTCTCATTCCACTCATTGAATTCTGAGGATTTCAGTTCTTGATTCTAAAACTAAAAATAATTTTAAGTTCTTATGTTATCCATTTATTCCATCATTCATTCCTTAACAAATATGTGTACCCGTTTCATAATCAGAAGCCATATCCTGATGATCAAGGTTTATGTTCATTTCTGAAATTTAAAATAGTTGACTGCAAATTCACAATGAGTAAATCTTATGAGTCAGGGAAATATGGTAGAGTGATTCTGAAATTGTGGCTTGTCCTTACTCACAGGAAAATCTCAAGGAATATGGGGAATTGGAACTCCAAAAGCAACTGTTAAGCATGTTACTTATTCTCTCTCACTTGCAATTCTTTTCATTTATTTAATACTAACAATTAAGTCATAGGGTTGTTATGAAGATCAAATTGAACAACTGTGTTATATTTGTTATGTATTGTTGTGTACATCTGTTAATTTAAATAAAGGTAGTAGAAGAATTCTAACACAAAACATATAAAGACACTAAGGAAATGAATTTTGAAGGAATTAAAAAAAACTGAAAACAAAGGATCATAGACAATATGATCTAATTAGAAATAAGTCTCACATACTTTCTATTATTTTTCTGCTCTTAATATTTAGTAACTGGGAAAAGGGGAGGAAAGGTCTTTGTTTTATTATTAAGAAGAAGAGAAAAGGGCTTTTTGTAAAGAATATGCAGAAGACCTGGAAGCTAGTTGTGAATATGCTATTAAATGTTTGGGTAATTTTGTTTATATCAGTTTATTTTTGTTTATTTGTTTCAACTGTTTTTTAAAAATGCCACTTAACATTAGTGTAATATTAGTTTCAGGAGCAGAATTTAGTGATTCATCACTTACAGACAATACCCAGTGCTCATCACAAGTGCCCTCCTTAATAACCATTACCCATTTAGCCCGTCCCCCACCCACTTCCCCTCCAACAACTCCTAGTTGGTTCTCTATAGCTAAGAGTCTTTTTCCTGGTTTGCCTCTCTCTTTTTTTCCCTTATGTTCTTCTGTTTTGTTTCTTAAATTCCACATGTGAGTGAAATCATGTGTTACTTTTCTTTCTTTGACTATCTTATTTCACTCAAGCTCCATTTATGTCTTTGCAAATGGCCAGGTTTCATCCTTTTTGATGACTGAGTTATTTCTCAGTCCATTTTATATATATATGTTATTACTCAGTCCATTATATATATATATAATATATATATATACACAAACACATACATACGTACATACATACCACAATTTGTTTACTTGTTTTTCCATTCATCAGTCAATGGACATTTGGGCCGTTCCCATAATTTGGCTGTTGTTGATAGTGCTGCTATAAACATTGAGGTACATGTGCCCCTTTGAATTAGTATTTTTGTATCCTTTGGATAAATTCCTAATAGTGCAATTGCTGGGTCATAAGGTAATACTATTTTTCACTTTTAGGGAACCTCCATACTGTTTTCTAGAGTAGCTGCACCAGTTTGCATTCCCACCAACAATGGGAGAGGGTTCTCCTTTTCCTGTGTCCTTGCCAGAATCTGTTGTTTCCTGTGTTGTTAATTTTAATCATTCTGACAGATGTGAGGTGATATCTATCTCATCATAGTTTTGATTTGTATTTCTCTGATGGTGAGTAATGCTGAGCATCTTTTCATGTGCCTGTTAGCCATTTGGATGTCTTCTTTGAAAAAATTTCTATTCACGTCTTCTGCCCATTTCTTAACTGGATTATTTGTTTTTAAGGTGTTGAGTTTGATAAGTTATTTATAGATTTTGGATGCCCTTAATCAGATAACTCATTTGCAAGTATCTTCTCCCATTCCAATGGTTGCCTTTTAAAAGGTTTTACTGATTGTTTCCTTTGCTGCACAGAGGTTTATCTTGATGAAGTCCCAGTAGTTCATTCTTACTTTAGTTTCCCTTATCTCAGGAGATGTGTCTAGTAAGAAGTTGCCATGGCTGATGTCATAGAGGTCACTTTCCCAGGTTCTCCTCTAGGATTTTGATGGTTTCCTGTCTCACATTTAGGTTTCTCATCCATTTTGAATTTATTTTTGTATATGATGTAAGAAAGTGGTCCAGTTTCATTCTTTTGCATGTTGCAGTCCAGTTTTCCCAAGACCATTTGTTGAAGAGACTATCTTTTTTCCATTAGATATTCTTTACTGCTTTGTTGAAGATTAGTTGACCAGGTAGTTGTGCATCCATTTCTGGGTTCTGTACTCTGTTTCACTGATCTATGTGTCTGTTTTTGTGTCAGTACCATACACGTTTTGGTCACTACAGCTTTGTAATATACCTTGAAGTCCAGAATTGTGATGCCTACAACTTTGCTTTTCTTTTTCAAGATTACTTGGCTCTTCAGGATCTTTCATGGTTACATACAAATTTTAGGAATGTTTGTTCTAGCTCTGTGAAAAATGCTGGTGATATTTTAATAGGGATTGCATAAAATGTGAACATTGCCATGGGTACTGAAGACATTTTAACAATATTTGTTCTTGCAATCCATGAGCATGAAATGTGTTTCTATTTCTTTGTGTCCTCTTCACTTTCTTTCACAAATGTTCTATAGTTTTCAGAGTATAGATCTTTTACCTCTTTGGTTGGGTTTATTCCTAGGTAGCTCTTTTTTTCCATGTTTTTGTTTAAATTCTAGCAAGTTAACGTATATGGTAAAATTGGTTTCAGGTGTAGAATTTAGTGATTCATCACTTACATATAATACACGGTGCTTCTCACAACAAGCACCCTCCTTAATACCCATCACCCCTTTTGCCCATCCCCCCACTCACCTCCCTCCATTAACCTTTAGTTTGTTCCTAGGTATCTAATGGTTTTTAGTGCAATTATAAATGGGATTGATTCCTTTTCTCTTTTTCCTGCTTCATTATTGGTGTATAGAAATTCAATAGATTTCTGTACATTGATTTTTATCCTGCAGCTTTACTGAATCTGTGTATCAGTTCTAGTAATTTTTTTGGTGGAATCTTTCAGATTTTCTACATAGAGTATTTTTTTTTACTTCTTGAGGTAGGTTTATATTCTTATATATTTCCCTCTTAGGGGAACCTTTGCATCCCAAAGGTTTTAGACTCTCATGTTGTCATTATCATTTGTTTCCATCTGTTTTTTAGCTTCTTTTTAATTTTCTGGTTGGTCCATTCATTCTTTAGTAGGATGTTTAGTAGGATGTTTTTTAACCTCCATGTATTTGTAGTCTTTCCAAATATTTTCTTGTGCTTGCCTTCAAGTTTCATAGCACTGTATTTAGAAAATAAGCATGGTATGAGGGGCGCCTGGGTGGCTCAGTGGATTAAAGCCTCTGCCTTCGGCTCAGGTCATGGTCCCAGGATCCTGGGATGGAGCCCCGCATCGGGCTTTCTGCTTGGCAGGGAGCCTGCTTCCTCCTCTCTCTCTCTCTGCCTGCCTCTCTGCCTGCTTGTGATCTCTATCTGTCAAATAAAATAAAATAAAATCTAAAAAAAAAAAAAAAAAGAAAATAAGCATGGTATGATCTCATTCTGTTTATACTTGTTGAGGCCTGATTTGTGACCCTATTGTAATCTATTCTGGAGAATGTTCTATGTGCACTCAAAAAGAATGTATATTCTGCTGCTTTAGGATGAAATGTCCTGAATATATCTGTTAAGGTCATCTGGTCCAGTGTGTCATTCAAAGCCACTGTTTCCATGTTGATTTCCAGCTTAAATGATCTATCCACTGGTGTAAGTGGGGTGTTAAAGTCTCCTACTATTATTGTATTATTATCAATGGGTTCCTTTATGTTTGTTATTGTTTTATGTATTTGAGTGGTCCCAAGTTAGGGGCATAAACATTTATAATTGTTAGATCTTCTTGATAGACTCCTTTGTTGTGATAAAGTGTCCTTCTTCCTCTCTTGTTACATTCTTTGTTATATATTTAGAAATATAGATATATTTTTTTTAAGATTTTATTTATTTATTTGAAAGGGGGAGAGAGAGAGGGCAGGGAGAGGTGCAGAGAAGGAGGGAGAGGGACAAGCAGACTCCATGCAGAGTGCAGAGCCGGGTGTGGGGCTGGACCCCACAACCCTGAGAGCCAAAACCAAGAGTCACGTGCTTAACTGACTGAGCCACCCCAGTATCCCTACAGTCTTTAATTTAAAATCTCGATTGTCTGATATAAGTATTAATACTCTGGCTTTCTTTTGGCATCCACTAGTATAAGTGTTTCTTCATCCTCTGACTTACAATCTATAGGTATCTTTAAGATGAAAAGGAGTCTTGTAGGCAGCATATAGAAGGGTATTGATTTTTTGTCCATTCTGACACCCTGTGTCTTTTGATTAGAACATTTAATCCATTTACACTCAGAGTATTCATAGTTAAGAATTTAGTGCCATTTTATTGTTTTTCTCTATTCTGGAGATTTTCTTTGTTCCTTTCTAGTCTTTGTCATTTGATCTTTCTTTCCACTCAGAGAATCCCCTTTAATATTTCTTACAAGACAGGTTTAGTGGTCACAAACTCCTTTAGTTTTTGTTCATCTGGGAAACTGTCTTTTTCTCTTTCTATTCTGAATGAGAGATGGCCTTGCTGGATAAAGTATTCTTGGCTGCATATTTTTCCCATTAAGCCCATTGAATATATCATGCCACTTTCTTCTGGACTACCAAATTTCTGTGGTGAGATCTGCTGCTAACTTTATTTGTCTTCCCTTGTAAGTAAGGGACTTCTTTTGTCTTGCTGCTTTTAGGATTTTTTTCTATATCTCTGTATTTTGCAAATTTGACTACTACAAGTCGGTGTTGGCCTGCTTTTTAAAATTTTAATGGGAGTTCTCTGTGCCTCCTGAATTTGGATATCTGATTCCTTTCCCAGATTCGGGAAGTTTTTAGCTGCAGTTTTCTCAAATAACCTTCTACCCCCTTTTCCCTCTCTTCTTCTGGGCCTCCTATGATAAGAATGTTATGCTTTATGAAGTCACTGAGTTCCCTACTTCTATATTTTTCTAATATTTTGATATATATTTATATATAATATATATATCTATATATTTATTTATATTTATATATTTAGATATATATATATAATATATATCTAATAACTTCTATGTATTTATATATAATATATATAATATCTAAAATATATATATATCTAATATTTTTCTTTCCCTCTTTTTTCAGCTTCACTGTTTTTCATAATTTTACCTTTTATATCACTTACTCATTCCTCTGCTTCTTCCATCCTTGTGGTCATTACAAATCCAGTCTGTTTTAAATCTCAGCTATTGCATTTTCTACTTTGGTCTGTTTTTTAGGTCTTTTATCTCTGTGGTGAGGAACTCCCTGGTATCTTCTGTGCTTTTCACAAGTCCAGCTAGTATTTTTATGATTGTTGTTTTAAATTCTAGATCAGGTATATTACTTGTGTCTGTTTTAATTTTAATTAGATTCCTGGCTGTGACCTTTTCTTGTTCTTTCTTTTGGGATGAATTCCTCCATCTTGGCATTTTGTCTAGGTCTCTGTCTTCTGTGTGTTAGGAAAGCCTGTCTGTTTACATCAGGTTATTGAAAATAATCTGTCATGTCTTTGGATATTCTAAAATTGAATGTCAAAATCAGTGATTCTTATAATGCAAGTTTATGACTAATCAAATGAAACCTAACATATCTGATAGTTCATCAATGATATCCCTTACCGGATTTTAAAAAAATGTATTTCAGTGGGTTTTTATTATAGTCAGTTCCCTCTGCTTCATGTTTAAGTTGCTAAAACATTAAGAACAACTAAAATTAATAAGGAATAATAAAATTGAAAAGAAGTATAAGACCCAAATGGTCGTGAAAATAATGAAATATTAAATAGAAAGTTAGTTGGATTTCTCTCTCTTGCTCTTTTTTTTTTTTTTTTTTTTTTTTTGGAAAAAAAGACATTAGGTATTTAACGGTTTTCTTTCAAAATATTTCATGATTGGAATAGGAATGACAGCCACTGTTGGGTGGGATTGGGGGGAGAAGTGGGAATAAGAAGGTAGAAGCAAACAATTGAATTTAACAATGGTAAATGTGGATCTTCAACAAATATAACTTAAATTATGGATAGCTAACACAATACTCTGGGAACACATTAGTTTTATGTGTACTAAACAGGATGAAAAATGAGTTTCTAGCATTCTCTTAAGAATCTAACTAAAATATAAGCCTGTGTAGCAATGAGTTCTGTGCTTGATTTCAAAATTCACTTCTAATATTGCAGAAGTTATAATAATAAATAACCAACTTACCAAGAAAGGAAAAATTATTTTTCAGTTAATGGTATTTGTGACTAATACTTGAAATAATATATAAAATTTTGTTTTATTATGTTGTCATGGCTAAAACATACATGAAATCATTTTAATGTAAAATGTAAGTTACAGAGTTTTTAAATCTTTTTTTCCCTTCTTAATAAAGTTCTATTTTTTGTGTATTTAATTATAGACAAAAGGTTCTCAAACCATGACACCCTCTGGCACCCAGAAAAAAGTTAAGAGAACTCTGCCAAACCCACCCCCCGAGGAGACCTCCACAGGCACTCAGTCCACGTACAGCACAATGGGCACAGTTTCCAGGAGGAGGATCTGCAGAACCAACACAATGGCACGAGCCAAGATTCTCCAGGATATAGACAGAGAGCTTGATCTTGTAGAAAGGGAATCTGCAAAGCTGAGAAAGAAACAAGCAGAACTTGATGAGGAAGAAAAGGAGATCGATGCCAAGTTACGGTACCTGGAAATGGGAATTAACAGGAGGAAGGAGGCATTATTAAAGGAGAGAGAAAAGAGAGAGCGAGCCTACCTCCAGGGAGTAGCTGAGGATCGGGATTACATGTCTGACAGTGAGGTGAGCAGCACCCGACCAACCCGAATAGAAAGTCAGCATGGCATAGAACGACCGAGAACTGCTCCCCAAACTGAATTTAGCCAGTTTATACCACCGCAAACCCAAACAGAATCTCAACTAGTTCCTCCTACAAGTCCTTATACACAATATCAATATTCATCCCCTGCTCTTCCTACCCAAGCACCTACCCCATACACCCAACAGTCCCATTTTCAGCAACAGACTTTGTACCATCAGCAGGTTTCACCTTATCAGACTCAACCAACATTTCAGGCTGTGGCAACAATGTCCTTCACACCTCAAGCTCAACCTACACCAGCCCCACAACCTTCTTACCAGTTACCGTCACAGATGATGGTGATACAACAAAAGCCACGGCAAACTACGTTGTATTTGGAGCCCAAGATAACTTCAAACTATGAAGTGATTCGCAACCAACCCCTGATGATAGCACCTGTTTCTACTGATAATACTTATGCTGTTTCTCATCTTGGGAGTAAGTACAATAGCTTAGACTTGAGAATAGGATTAGAGGAAAGAAGTAGCATGGCAAGCAGTCCAATATCAAGCATATCTGCAGATTCTTTCTATGCAGATATTGACCATCATACTCCACGAAATTATGTCCTAATTGATGACATTGGAGAGATTACCAAAGGAACAGCAGCATTAAGCACTGCGTTTAGCCTTCATGAAAAGGATCTGTCAAAAACAGATCGTCTCCTTCGATCCACTGAAACACGTAGGTCTCAAGAAGTGACAGATTTCCTAGCACCTATACAGACTTCCTCGAGATTGCATAGTTATGTGAAAGCAGAGGAAGACCCCATGGAAGATCCCTATGAATTAAAGCTTCTGAAACATCAGATTAAACAAGAATTCCGTAGAGGAGCAGAGAGCTTAGATCACCTTGCTGGTCTTTCCCATTATTACCATGCTGATACGGGTTATAGACATTTTCCCAAATCTGAAAAGTACAGCATTAGCAGACTCACACTTGAGAAACAAGCAGCAAAACAATTACCAGCTGCCATACTATATCAGAAACAATCAAAGCATAAGAAATCACTAATTGATCCTAAAATGTCAAAATTTTCACCCATTCAAGAAAGTAGAGATCTTGAACCTGATTATTCAAGCTATATGACTTCTAGCACTTCATCTATTGGTGGCATTTCTTCCCGAGCAAGGCTTCTTCAAGATGACATCACTTTTGGCCTCAGAAAAAATATTACAGACCAACAGAAATTTATGGGGTCATCTCTTGGCACAGGGCTGAGCACGTTAGGAAATACCCTAAGGTCGGCTTTGCAGGATGAAGCGGATAAGCCATACAGTAGTGGCAGCAGATCCAGACCTTCTTCCAGACCTTCTTCTGTCTATGGCCTTGACTTATCAATTAAAAGAGATTCTTCCAGCTCTTCCCTAAGACTGAAAGCTCAAGAGGCTGAAGCTCTAGATGTTTCCTTCGGTCATGCATCACCTTCAGGCAGAACTAAGCCGACCAGTTTACCAATTAGCCAGAGCAGAGGAAGAATACCAATTGTGGCCCAAAATTCTGAAGAAGAAAGTCCACTCAGTCCTGTTGGCCAGCCAATGGGAATGGCCAGGGCTGCAGCTGGACCCCTTCCACCAATATCTGCGGATACCAGGGATCAGTTTGGATCAAGTCACTCATTGCCTGAAGTTCAGCAACATATGAGAGAAGAATCACGAACTCGAGGCTATGACCGTGACATAGCGTTCATCATGGATGACTTCCAACATGCCATGTCAGACAGCGAAGGTAAATTGGGCCTCAAACTACCTTGTTACTCTCAAAACTCAAACTCTTATTTTTCTGCATGTTTAATTTTCCTTCTTCAAGGATGTATTCTACTTTTCTTAGTGCGTCTTTTGCATGTTTACTTCAATTTTATTTCTTGTAAACGGAAATTTGATATTGTGTATAGATTTTCTAGCATGCTTTTCTTTATTTCTTTTTAGTTTATTCTTTTATTGTTGTTTCTTGATTGTTTGCTTGATTTGTTTGGTGTCCACTTTTCTAAAACCATTATCAAGTAATTATGTCAATAAAATATGGTCATCCTTTAAATCCATAGTTGGAAAGTTTTTCATTGTATGTTTCTTTTATTTTTTAAAAAAATGCATTTCTAAATATATTGGTCAGTTTCTTTCAGTTTGTGAAATTATTAATATTTAGAGCCATTAAGTACTATTCTGCTAGACTTTGTAATAGAAAACTACTTATGTTATTTTTGTGATATCATTGTTCGTTAATTCACAGAATGTTCTCTTTTTGAGAATCTTTGGCTAAATCCCTGATATTAGTGTAATGTAGAATTTTATAAGTCTCCTTAAATAAAGGATTAATATTTTTATTTCTCTCATGAATACCGTAATTGACAAGTTTGTGCATTTTGCATTATGTATGAGAAAGCTTAGTGCTAAATATGATATTGAGGAAAAAATAATCATATCAGTATATGGGAAATATTCTTTAGATTTAGAATAATAAATTTGCCTACTGCTTTTGTGAGTTTAGCAAACTGAAGCCCTCCTGGTTGGTGTACCCATTTAGGCTTTTCCTTGGCTTTGCTTTTGGCATCATCCCATTTTTTTTAATCCTAAATTGTTTTGCTAGTTTTTCTTTGAATAAATGATTTAAGGCAAGTATATCCCTTAACCAAAAACTGGCTTATGACAATTTGTTGTTGTTTAATCATATAGAACTATAGGATTTTAGAAAATTATCTACTTTAAATATAATTGTGAAGACAAGGGGGAGCAGTAAGGTATGAGTCCTCCATGCCAGGAGGACTCATGGCTTTTGGTCCTCTTTTTTTCCCTCCCCCGATGGTTTATATTTGAATGTAGATGTGGTTTGAGTCTTGGAAATAAAATATTTCTTATTGAATTAAAATATTATTTCATTCCTTGGAAGACTGCAGAGAACTAAACTAACATGATCACCCTCCCTTTTAAATGTGACATTTTCCCTGAGGATTCACAGGAAAATATGTGTTCATGAAAAGTATTTTTCTTCTACTTCTATATGTAGACACTAATACGAATTTAGAAGTTCAAATCTAGATTTGAGTAGGATTAAAATAAGTCACTGAATCTGAAAGTGGACAGATTTCTTTTCTTAGAGAAATCCCAACAGATTAGTTCCTGTCTAATTTATTTTCTTCTCTACAGGCTATTGGATTGACCATTTTTATTGATAATTATTCAATTAACAAAACACTCTATTTGTATATTTTTTTCTTAGTCAATTATTTGAATCTTTCTGGTTAAACAAGAGTTATGATATTATGTGGAAACAGTTTCTTTCTTTACTTTTTTCACAATCCACATTTTACACACATTTTATACATATAAAACGATTGCTACAGAGGAATCAAAAGATTCTTCAATAATCATATTGGTAAAATAAGATAAAACAAAAAATTTAACAGGTTTATGGTATAATTGAACACCTAAGGCTATGTGTGCGCATGGAGCATATATTTGAGAAAATTTGACAAATTTACTTGTTCTTCATGGATATTTATCAACATGGTACCAGACATTTAGATTTTTCTAGATATTCCAAAATGTATTTATTTACATACAACCATATAAAAATAACCAGATGTTTTATTTCTCATTGATATGTTTGGATGATATATATTCCTAATTGTCAAAGACTGTATGAAAAGTAATGTTTTCATAAAGTAGATGATGAGATGTCATGCAGCATACAAAATTATGAAACATGTAAAGATGATACCAAAGAAATAAATAATTAAAGTGAAATTTAGATGAAATTACACAATTAAACTAAAACATATTTAAAAATTAACCAGACAAGAAATTTAGTCATAAAAAACATGCGGATAAGAATTAGACAAAGGACAGCTTGTATAACAAATTGAATTACATATGTTATATTATGTGTGTGAATTGTAGTGATTATTCTTAGAAGTTGTATGATTTAAAATGTTACTTTTTTTTTTTTTTTTTTTTGGCTTTTAAATCACCGGAACATATTCCTTGCTTCTGATAAAGCAGAGACCTACTTTTCTTTTGAAATCTTGGGATTCCTTGGTAATTAAGGGAAAAAGTAGAAAATACTTTTCCTAATTACGTAATTCATTTGTAAACTCATGAAATACAAAGAAATTTTTAAATAAATTTTTACCAAATATATGCTATATCTCTAATTCACTGATACAAAGATCACTCTGAGAAGTGTAACATACCAATAGGCTATTTAGTATTGAGTAGACAAAAGCAAATTTAACTGCCTTCAAATTGTTGTGTGCTTTCTCCAAATTCAATTAAACTCTATTTTATAGATGCTTAGAATATCTTTCAGATATCTTCTATATGACTTTAGTTAATTTTGAAATAGCTCACTTGAGGTAAAGTCTAGATAAGCATAATTTACATTGCTTAGTATTTATGGCCATCAACTTGAAGTCCACAATTTGATGTGCATGTATGGTTAGTTAAGTACAGAGTAGGAAACCCTTTTTTGGAGCAGATTTGGAGGAAAGCTAGCTAAAAACAGTCAAGTGATATTTACTTCTACAAACACAAATATTTTGTTGAAAATAATTCTTTCGAAGTATACTCTAAGCCAAAAAAAAAAAAAAAATCAATATATCTCTTTGAAAAAAAGTTTTCAACCCATATTTGATAGTGAATAGAATTGTACTATTCCTATAACTTTAGATAATACTACACCTGAAAATAGCTTACTTTTTGTTTTACATTTAAGATTTCAAGAAAATATCATCAGTTTAAAACAAGGAGGTGTTAATCTTCAGGCAATTATTTCAGTTACTTTGGATATTTTTATAAAATTTAATTTTTAGTGCTCGCTTTGGCAGTGCATATACTAAAATTTAATTTTTAAAGAACAGATCTACCATGGCAGATCAGACAGTTGCAGTTGTAAACAACTAGCTATAAACTTTTATGCAAAACATGACAGACATTCTAAGTTAGTTACATATTGAGTTTTTATAAGAAATAATAGGCAAAGTATATAATCAGGAACAAATTGAAGAAATTTGGGCCGGGTTCAGATTCTGCTTTATTAGTAATGGACATACCCAAGAAAACATAATGTAAAGGATTGTGTTTCAAACGCAGTTTGCAAAGTTTTATATTCAAGTGAAAACACATACTATATAATCTAAGATAGGCATTTATTAAAATCAGTATAGATTATTTTTTCATGAGAAACACATAATAAGAATGTGTAAGAAGTAAAATAAGATAGTGTTACTATGGTTGGGAATAGTCTAGTAAGTTTTTAAGAGATCAATGTTTACATTATAGATTTATTTGGAATTTACTTACCAGGTATCTATTACATTAAATGTTTTCTCATATAAGTTTAGTTTTTAGTGTCAAATTAAAACTGTGAAAAACCATAATATGTTGTCAAGGAGATTGTGAGTCAAGGTTATATAAATATTAAAGTTCAAGGGATAGATTAATATTTTTTAATATGTGTATAGTTAGGGTGTTTAACTTCTTTCTCTAGTTGACGATTAATTTTTCTGTTTCATTCATCTCCCAAACATTTATTGAATCTTATGGCATTGTAAGACATTGTTTTTAGTGTTGAGGGAGGGGGAAAAAGAAGAAGATCTGAGCCTTATCCTCAAGCAGCTTATAATCTCCTATTAGAGATCAGATAAGAGCACATATGACCACAAACCAGGTATGTAACATTGCATTTCCTCAAATCGAAGAATGACTAAATTATGACATATCATCTATCATCATATTTATTGGGGAGAAATGCTGTGGTTAGTCACAGGAGATGACCACAGGACCAAGATCACAGGAGTTATGGAGGTGAGTAGTGGTGTATATGCTATGGGTTTGCTAGTCCTACCAGCAAAGATATAATGGAACTTGCCTGGGGAAAAAATATGTTAGGAAGTTTTGGAAGAAAAGACAATCAAGGATATAGACAGAAAAAGAAAACTATGATGAGTTAGGAGAACTCAAAAGTATGGTGTTGTAGAAGCTAGAATTTCAAGGAGACCTAAGTTGATAGCACCATCAACAAATCTTCAGGATAGGAACTGGAGGACTGCTCCAGCTGCCATTTGGAAAGCAGCAGTGTATTTCAGAGATGCTTTTACAAATCAGGTATTGTTTTGCAAAGAATAAAGCTGTATATGAAGCCAAATTCTATATATCAAGTAAAGTGGGATTTTTTGGTCACTTAATAGCTTTAAAAAACGTTGGAAATAAAGAACTGAATGGGATGAATCACTTAAAATAATTATGTACTTAAATATGTTTACATTTTCAAAAATATTTGAAGATATCAAGTTTTGTCATCTTATAAATATAAAAAGCAGTCAGTCAACTCTTCAACCTAATTCCTGAATCCATGGCCACATGGAAAATAATTGCTTAATTTTTAATAAAATATCCTAAATATCGTTTAATTGTAGGCTACCAGGCAGTATGGCACATATGTTCCTTGCAATAATACCTGGGATCCTCTTAGAAATAAGTGTTTTCATTTATTTATCAAATGTCATAGAAATGTCATGTTTTCAAAAATACTCACTTGATGTTTAAAGCCAGCAGCTGCATGTTAGTAGTGATTTATAGTTTAGTGGGAAAGTGACAGAATGTTCATACCGAAGGAAGCCATTTTCCTTAGATTTTAGTGGTAAGTTGTAAGTAGTGGGGAGAGAGGAGGAGGTAGGAACTGAAGGGTTGAGGTTGAATTGAATGACTTCTGAGGAATATTCACTTGTTCTTCTATTCAGTTACTATCTAAATTTCTTATTTAAAATTTAATCTTGTTTTATTTTTCTCTGAGAAGTTGAACAGGTGTGTACATTATTTTTTTCTAAGTTATTCCATGGTACAACATTTTCATCATAGTATTGGAAATGATTTTTTTCATCGTCTTGGGAGTTGTATTTGAACTGCATGAATGGTTAACAAGCCTGGAGCATGTTGATACTTCGGAACATCTGCTGTCCTCTGTCATCTGTATTAGTTGTGGTTGCAATGTTTGATATTTCCTTGGTCTCCAAAGCCTATCATCTGCGTCGTGAAGAAACAGATTGGTTTGACAAACCCAGGGAGTCTCGTTTGGAAAATGGACATGGTCTGGATCGCAAACTGCCAGAAAGATTGGTCCACTCTAGACCAGTTAGTCAACATCAAGAGCAAGTAAGTGCTATATTGAGAAATCTCTTTTAGATTTATCCCCCATTGCCACAAAAAAATCCATTTATCATCCAGTCAATCCATTAATCAGTCAATTGGTCAATCAAACAGTCATCCTAGATCGGTCTCAGTAATCCTAAAATGCATGGGACTTTTGTCATTCAAGTTCATAAAAGAAAATTTTTTTCAGTAACTTAAAATACTAAGTACCTTACTTAAACATCCCTGGATATCAATATTGCAGCATAGCTGTGGTGCTTCTAAACTGGGCAATTTAAGTGATTCTTTCTTCCATAAAAGATAGTTAAGTTTGTACAACATACCCAACACTATTATGCAGGGGCAATACATACATGTATTGTATGTAGATCCCTTTTTTTTTTAATTTTATTTTTTCAGTGTTCCAAGATTCTTTGTTTATGCACCACACCCAGCTTCATGCAATACGTGCCCTCCTTAATACCCACCACCAGGCTCACCCCACTCTCCCATCCCCCTCCCCTCCAAAACCCCCAGTTTGTTTCTCAGAGTTCATAGTCTCTCATGATTCACCTCACCCTCCAATTTATCTCAATTGATTCATGTAGCTCCTAAAGACCTTACAGAATGTTGGGTGAAATAAGGGTAATTTTAGTGCTTTCCAATAGCAGTATGTTTGGGTGTTAAGAAATAGCAAGTAAGGGTTGACCAAACCAAGTCAGCTGGGGACAGGAAAGGCTTCACTTTGGGAAAGAGGGGAACTTATATTTTAGAGTCTATTATATTTTACATATATATCTTTAGATTTTTATCATCATAAAAACTCAAACGAAGCTCTCCCTCTGCCTGCCTCTCTGCCTATTTGTGATTTCTGCCTGTCAAATAAATAAAATCTTAAAAAAACCTCAAACTACATACTAATAATTAATATCTATTTTTTTTTAAGATTTACTTATTTTAGAGAGAGAGAGAGAGAGAGAGAGTGTGTGTGTGTGTGTGTGTGTGTGTGTGTGTGTGCCTGGAGTGGTTGGGGAGGGTCAAGGAGGGGAAGAGGGAGAGAGATAATCTCAAGCAGACTTCCAGCTGATCCACGGAGCCTCATGCAGGGCTCAATCTCACAACCCTGAGATCATGACCTGAGCTGAAATCAAGTCAGATGCTTAACTGACTGAGCCACCCAGGGTGCCCTAATAAATATCTATTTATAGGTGAAACTAAAACTTAGAGATGAATTTCACAGATAAATGTGATGTCAAAATTCATGGTCATATTCACTTTAGATCAAATGAAGTGGTGTTTGAGTGAATTTTGAAAGACACATAGGAGATCAAAGTTAGATAAATTGAGGGAGATTCCTCTGGTAAGCCCAGTGGCCTAAATCAGTTGCCCTAAGACATCAGATATTTGTAGGCTGTGTATCCATAAACTTTACCCATAGAAGAGAGAGTTGAGTTATTTCTTATATATTAATTCCTAAATAATCCTGTCTTATTAGTGATTCTCTGATATAGAAGACAACTCGGTTTTGAAAATCAAAAGTAAACCATATGAACTTACTGTGATTTACTTCAGTGTTTGTCACATTAAAGTGTAAAAGAGATGACTTTCATCACATGTAAGTGCCATTGAAAAGACAGTATCTATACTCAAATTTGATTTCTTTCCAAAGGAATTTCAGTTTTCATGGACAAATTTCAAGATTTTAAATAGAGTATCTTGGGAGCACCTGGGTGGCTCAGTCAGTCAAGGGACCAGCTCTTGACTTTGGCTCAGGTCATGATCTCAGGGTCCTGGGATGGAGCCCCAGGCCAGATTCCAGTCTCAGTGAGGAGTCTGCTCTAGGATTCTTCCTCTCCCTCTGCCCCTCCCCTGCTCTGTCTCTTTCTCTCTTTAATTAATAAATAAATCTTTAAAAAAAAGAATTTCTTTATCTCAAAATTTTGTTCTGTAGTGGTTTTATACATGCTATCATATTTTCTAGAAATACTAGAATTATTTTCTATATGTTAACAAATATTCTTTTCAGTTTTTGATATCTTTTAATAAGATTATAGTTTAGACCCATCTGCCACCCATCTCCCCTCTGATAAACATGGGGCGGATGGGTCAAATAGGTGATGGAGATTAAGGAATGCACTTATGATGAAAATAAATAAATAATGAAATATTTTTTGAAAAAAAATTTGGTTTAGGGCTGTGTTTACCTCTATATACATGTCTATATTCTTCTATTTCTTTGAACTTCATTTAAATGTATCAGACAATTGAATTAGACCTTTCTTAGATTACCTTATTATTAAAATTGTATTTATATCTGTAGTTCAGTCTCATCAATTAGATCAGCCTGATGAGCACGAAAAATTAATAAAATCATCCTGAACATGTTTATAAAATGTAAATTTACCTCTTTTTATCTATACTTAATAGAATAATCTGTCAGTTGAAAATAGCTTCCTTGAATGTATTTTACTGTAAGAATCCATCTTTATTGACTTGCTTTTCATATCTTAGCTGTCTCATTTGTTTCTTTGAAGTTTATTTTTTCCCCACAAACCCATATTAAGTCAATGAAAGCACAAATCCTTTAAAGAAATCTTAATAAGATGAAATATGTAAATGGGAAGCTAGAAAATAGCTCCTGTTCAGTTACTTTATGACATTACTATTTCCATGGATATTTAGAATAGTCTTGCTCAACTAATTTATTCAACCAGTATTCTTGAAGGATACATTTTAACATAATCCATTTCCACCTCAAAAAATATTTTCTGGAATTCTTTTGTATGTAGATGATACATTAACGACCTTAATGGCATTTTTTGATTCTAGTTTTCTGTTATTAACATCTGCAACTTTATGATTTTAATCTGCTGAGGATATAATCCATTGTATTTAAACAAAATATAGACCAATATAATGCCAAAATTAAGTAGAATATATTTAAGAATCATTCCATGAATTTCCTGCTATTTTTAATAAAGTAGAAATGTGAGGATCCTTGGTAGAATTATTTATAAATAAATGTAATAAAGTAATGTGTGACTTATTAAAAGTTATTTTTTACATGTATAAGGTTTTTACATTTTTTTACTTTGATAACTAACATACAGAAAAAAAAAAAAAAACCCTACCCATGCAGTTACCAAAACAGCAAATAAGCAGAATTATAAGCTAGTTATAAAGTGAACAACCATATAACCAACACACTGACCAAGAAAGGGAATATGCTTGCCCCAGGTACCACCGTGTGCCCCTTCCAGATGGTAATCCTCAACCTCCTTTAGAAAAGTAACAAATAAAGGGGCACCTGGGTGGCTCAGTGGATTAAAGCCTCTGCCTTTGGCTCAGGTCATGGTCTCAGGGTCCAGGGAACGAGCCCTGCATCGGGTTCTCTGTTCAGTGGGGAGCCTGCTTCCTCCTCTCTCCCTGCCTGCCTCTCTGCCTACTTGTGATCTCTGTCTATCAAATAAATAAATAAAATCTTTAAAAAAATAAAAGTAACAAATATGCTAAATTTGTGACAATGATTTCTTTGTTTTTCTACATATAGTCTTTTCTAAACAAGCTACATAGAAGATGACATACATTTTGATTACATAAAGCTCAAAATTCATGGGGTTTTTGCATTAATATTTATCTTCAGGTACTGTTTTTGTCATTAGTTCATCATAACTGTGTTTTGGTCTAGAAAGAATAGCAAAATGGCGTTCTCATTTTATTCACTTGTTTCATCTCCAGTCATAAAAAGGTAATATCAAGCTCTTGGTTCTAATAAACCCAGATGCTTTTATTTGGAAACTTACACATAAGAAGAATTTATACTCATAAAATGCCCTGGAGGGAAAAGTAATAAAACCAAATTGATTAATGCAAACATGAACTTATATGCTTAAAAAATAACATATAAAAATATATGAGAAATAGAAAATGTTTTCTGAATTTTTCTTAGACTCAAAATCATATTATTATTTGAATATATACATTTGAATATATTATGAATCTATTTGAAAGGAAACAGATTTGCTTTATTCACTTCATTTATAAATAGGGCTAATAGCCTTTACAGGGTAATTATAAAGGCCAACACTTCTTGACTAGTACCGAATGCCTCCACATCCTGCACTAGAGCCCTTGCCTACTGCAGTCTTCATGCAACTGTAATATTGAGGTAATTAAGCTCCACTGAGAGAGCCATTCTTCCTCTCTGTTCTGAGCCTTTGGATGTCTTGTTCCCTTTCCCTGAACACTCTTTCTGCTCTCATCTCGGCTACTCTACTCATCATTTAGGACTCCATCTGCGTGCCTCATCTTACAAGAAAGTCTCTCATCCTAACACCACCACCTCCCACACAGCGGGGCAAGTGTTCTTCCTTTGTGCTCCAATAATATTGCATGCATTATGTCAAAGGCTATGAGCAACGAGAGAGCAGGGGCTCCCTACTCCATCCACCGTAGTCCTATACAGTGCTTAGAACAATACGTGGGACATAGGAAGGACACTCCCTCCTCTGCCTCTAGCATGCATGGTGTTTAGGAGAGGAAAAGGATGAATGTCCGTTTGAATCAAAGGTATGTTAACACAAGTGTTATTATTTCATAAGTATGATGGCTCAATTATTTATGAAAATATTTGTAGAGAAGAAGAATCCTTTTGGTGGCAGACATAAAGTTGATAGCTCTTTGGTGCAGAATCACCAAAAGACAGTAATATCAGAGACCACACGATGGAGAAATAGGTGTGGGCACTACTTGACATCAGTCCTGCCATCGTTCCTCCTCTTACTTGGCAGAGCAACACTGACCCTGAAACTCCATCTGCTGGAGAACTCTTTGAACACTCAACTGCAAAGCTTAGAAAAAAGCTAAGATCCAACTAGTTCATACATGGAAGACAGATACCACTGCTTTCTACAGATTTTTGGTCGCTTTGATCATAATTATGGCAGCTTAATGCTTTTGATTTATGAAGTGAGCTCGTGATGCTAGCTATAGAAATTACAGGAGGTGCTGTGAGATGTTCTGAAAGCAACATTGTATGGAAAGAAAGATGCTAACATCCCTTCTGCTAACATCATATGTACAAATTAGAAGGTGGTAATGGGTAGCTGATAAAACTCTGCTGCAAAATTTGGAAAATCTTATGGCTATCCTCGACTGGGCAACAGATACACACTTGAGCTTACATCACCTTCTGCCTAGTCTAGAGAATTGGAAAGAATAGCAATAATGAAAAATGCATTTTCTTACTTTATTGTTGACCAAGTGGGAAAAAAGTGACTTTTTAAGATTGTTGTCAAATAAAACATGAAGTTAAAGATACTCAAAATGAAATAATACCAATTTTGATTAGTTATCTACAGTACCAAAGGAAAGTTCAGTTATATCTAATGGTGGTAGTATTTTCACTGAACATGGTTTAAATTTCAGTTAAAAAAATTGAGATCTTTAAATGCAGATGAGAGGAGGGAGGAATAAAAGTGGAAGAAGGGAAATGGAGAAAAGATGAAGGGAGGGAAAGTAAGAGGAGAGAAAGTGAAAGGGAAGAAAAAAGTAGACAGAGGTAGACAGATACTAACACAGAGGAAACAAGACAGGGAGAATCAAGGAAAAATGTATACACTCCTCTTGCCATGAATATAAATAAGTAAGGTTTTTGGTGGCTTACAAAGTTGTAGTGGTACAAATTATCTAGATGAACTGATTATACTGCCTATAATTTATTCACAATCTTGCAAACAACATTTTAGTTCTACTTTGAAGAGTTCAGATAATATCCCTGGACTCAACAGGATTCTGCTGTTGTTTGGGGAGTGTTTTCTGTTCATCAGAAACCTGATTACACTTATTCTTTCTTGAAGAGAAGAAAAGCTACAGGCTATAATTCAAGCTTGCATTTCTCAATACATATTTTACTTTAAATATGTAGAATTCTAACAGTCTTATGGGTGGATTTACACATTAAAACCACACTAGTATTCAAGGAATCACAAGCCAACATCTCTTGGGTTCTAACTTCTATTTAATATTTTGGTTTAGCACTCTCACACACTTCTTAAACACATTCTGAAATAGGTAATACTGCATGTCTCTTGACTAAACTTTATTTTGTTTATAATTATAGTCAAGTTTTTCTAAAGTGATGGGACACTTCCTACTAATAAAATCCTCTTAATGTAGATATGACTAAATATTTCACTATTTTTATCTCCTATTATTTCACAGATCTCATGTAAAAGCAAAGTACTATAAAATACAAAACACAGCTTGCATTCACTAATTTATTTTTGTTTCAGAAGTCTCATTTTGCCAGGGGGAAACAGAGATAATGCAATCTCTAGTAGTCTCATATTCAAGTCTCAATAATGAGAATTTGGATCACAGGCTTGCAACAATAGCTTTCAGGGTTGGTTCTTCTACCGGAAGGAATGTCAACAGTAAATGAGAAATAACTCCAGCCAGTAACACAGCTTTGAATAAAAGGAAGGCCTCAGAAAGAATTAGAATGAGCGAAGGCTTTCTTTATGTAGAACTAGCCTCAGCATCCAATGTACATTGACACTTCTGGTAGATACGCATAGCAAAAGCACAACTCCACAATAAAATCAAAGCAACACAAATATAAAGCAGTCCTATTAGAGTGATAAAGATGTATAGTATGAGGATTTTTTTTTCTGCCTTTTCTCCTCTAGCACCACTTAATTGCTGAGAATTAGAAATAGCTGTCCATTCCAGAGCAAGAACAGAGACACACACACTTTCACATACATTGTCTAATACTGTCGTCTATGTACTACTATAGGTACAGACATTCTTTAGAACCTGTTAAGTGTGCCTATCAATTTCCCAAACACAGGAAATCAGTTTGCAAGAGTAATTAGTTAAAATGTGAAGATCACGAGGACCTCTGAAATCAGTAATATTATATAGTGTAAAATGCTTAAATTGTGATAATTTGAGAAGCTGGTAATATTTTTTGTTTATTGATTGAATCAATACACTTTAAAAAAGCAAATGTAAATCTGTATGTTGCATTTAAAGTGTCTTTAAACATTGATTGTTCACCTTATCATATGTGTATCTTAGATTATGCAGATGAACGGGAAGACTGTGCACTATATCTTTCCTCATGCAAGGATAAAAATAACAAGAGACTCGAAGGATCACACAGTTTCAGGTAAAGGAAATCAAATAATCTACTTTTTATTTTATTGTCAGATTGGGATATGTATTGGATTTCACTTTAGATGACTTATCAAATTTTAGAAAATACTACTTCTACATAAAAAATTGTGTTTTGGAGAATTTCAAAAAATAATTAGGCTATACTTTTGAAAATAAAAGACTTTAAGGGCATAGTCATTAATATGACAAATTACTAAGTGGTACACATTTAGGTCATTTTTTCATTAATTGCACTTTTAATACATACATGACATTATAATACTCCATAATTATTGTTCTGAACAATATAGCCGCTGGTTTTAGAACTATAAAACCTCCTTACACAGGAAGTAGAGATCTCTGATTCTTCTAAGGAATAAACCCTCCTATACCTTGTCAATTTGAATATTATCAATTATGCTGAGTTTTTGTCTGTTTACTTGATTGTGTTCTTATGTGAACCAAAGCATCTGACAGGTTTCTAAAACTTTTTATTTTGAAAAAATGTTAGATACCCAGAAAATTCTGGATTCCCCAGAAAGTAGTACAGTCGATTCTTCTGCCCATCCTTGACTCAGTTTCCCTAGTGTTAACATCTATCTAATAACAATAAGATGATCAAAACTGGGAAGTGAACGTTAATGAATATGGTACTATTAAAACATCTGTAAGCCTTGGGGTGCCTCTCAATCAGTACAGCATGCAACTCCTGATCTCAGGGTTGTAGGTTCAAGCCCCAGGTTGGGTGTCGAGATTACTTAAAAGTAAAATCTTTAAAACACACACATGCACATCTACAAGCCTTATCTAGAGTTTTAGTTTCCCCAATTACCCACTAAATTCTTTTCTTTTTTCCTGGTCCAGTATCCAATCCAGATCTCATATTGCATTTAGTTGTCAACCCTCCTTGTGTCTGGTGTGATAGTTTCACAGTCTTTGTGTTTCATGATGTTGATGCTTTTGAAAGATAATGGAATGTTTATATTATAAATTTAATTTTTTTGTTTAGATCTTTGATACACAATATAAATTCTGTCAAAGTTAATGTCTTTTTGAAATATAAGTAGTACCTGTATTCTCATTCAAATATATTCCTTGTGTTTATAGACACTGTACATCAACAGAAAATATTCATAAATATACATGTCATATATATGTGTGTGTGTGTATATACATGTGTATATATATACATATATATGAACATATATGTAGGTGAGTTATCTAACATGGTATATATGCTGGAGGGTTTTTTTTTTCCTTCAAGGACTGATATAACAAAGGACAAAAATAGATAAGTTTTCAGTTTACTTGTTCTTGTTCTTTGCATATTTTAGACCATGGAGCATGAAGATATGGAACAGGTTTTACTTTGAGCAATTTTCCTCTATTTTCATAGAGAATGAATCGATTAGGAGTCTAATGTTGTTTTCCTTTTAAGATTGGGTAATTTTTCTCCTACCAAAGACAGATAATTTAAACTTTCATAGTTTTATTGCATGCACACTGTATTTTAAGCACTGATGAAAATTCCAGGGGTGAATCTTAAAATCCATGGGCTCTATGAGTTGGAATAAGTACAATGGAATAACTCTATGGAATAATTACTTCTACAAACTGTTTCAGTTCCCTCCAGCTCATAAAGCAAAACAACGTAGTACTTTCCAGCAATGCCATTTTTTTTTAGTACAAACAACAGAAATCTTACTAAATCATTAGAACTCTATATCAATGTATCTATCTTTTAACTGTATTATTGCTTTTATACTGTGTTAGTCATCCCCTTCTTACTTTTCTTTTGCAACTCATTATTTTGTTTTCTTTTATTAGGAAAAAATTTTTAAAATATAAGAAGGACAGAAATAAGAGCTATTGATATCTCATTATAAATATTTTAGCCTGAAAACTAAATTCAGTTTCCTCTGTATATAGATTTTACAAAATGAGAAACAAGAATCATTGTTTTGAGCAATATGTTTACTAGCATGCCCCTTTTTCTTTTGATATTTACCTAATACAAAAATAAAAATATTTTCCCTCATTATATTCCCCTGCATCATTTAATACTGAATATATTTTCCATGTGTCCTTGGATAGCATGATCTCCTAGTAAATTAAATGTTTTGAAACAATTCATGTTGTTTTCAAATAAGTCTTCAGTACCTCAAAGGGATTTAAATACATGTATATGCAAAGCTAGAGCGAGAAATGACTTCTTTGGCAAACAGTGTCTCGAAGGTCTAAGCTAATGGCAGGCAAACCCTGGCACAGAGCCTTTGTGTTCCTGACTGATCACTCTGTTGTTTGCCACTCAACCAAAAGCTTTTTTTCGCTTAACTGAACATTTGGTGACATTAGAGATTTACAGTTGTTTTTTGGCTATGATTACCACTTTGATGTTAATGTTTTTAATAAAAATTAAGGATTTTTTTAGAGATACATACTAAAATATTTACGGATGAAACAATATCTTACCTGGAATTTCTTCAAAATTAGTTGTATGGAGAATAGTGAAGGAATAGATGTAAAAAACTGAACATGATTTGGTAATGGTTGGAGTTGGATGGTTGACCACACTGGGTTTTATTATAGGCTTGCATTACTTTTTTATATGTATGACACTTTCCAAAATAAAAAAATTAAGTTCTTGTTTGTTTTTCATATTTAGAGAAAATGAGCAGTGGACTGTAGCTTCATCAGTAGTGGAAAAGTTATCTAACCAAAAATTTAAATGCCTTTATAAACATGATGAGGATATAAGCAAGGAAAGAGTGAAGAATAAAATGTAGCATATCTGCCCTCACTAACAGAAGGTCTAGATGGTCATTAGTGCATTTTCATTTTGGTTATATAAACCCACTAAAAGTAGAAAAGCTATTTATCTTTTATGATAGTTTAATAAGCCATTCCAGGGGTACCTGGGTGGCTCAGATGGTTAAGTGTCTGCCTTCCATTCAGGTCATGATCTCAGGGTCCGGCATCAAGCTCTGCATTGGCATTGGGCATTGGTATCTTAGACTGCCTATTCAGTGGGGAGCCTGCTTCTCCCTCTCTGCCCTTACCCCACTCATGCTCTCTCTCTCTTGCTCTCAAATAAATAAAATCTCTTTTAAAAAAATAAACCATCCTAACAGGATATAGCATTAAAATATTTTATAAGAATTATGTGAAACAGGTATACCTCACAAAAAAAATATTCTTTGGAATCAGAATAATTTCAAAATAGAAGACTGGAATAGAAATGTGTGCGGTTTTTTTAATTGTTTCTCCTGTGCGTTTCCCAGAGTTCGGACAGGAGATCCTCACGGTTTCCAAAATTCTTTCAGGGGGTCCACAAAGTCAAAAATATTTTCATAGTAAAATGGTAAGATAGCATTTGCCTTTTGCGACCTCATTTTCTTGTGAATATGCCCAGTAGAGTTCTTCGGAGGTTGCATGATGTGTGCCAACACAACACGTGGTACACAAAACAGATATGGGCATTTTTTTAAATTTATTTATTATTTTTTTTCAGTGTTCCAAAATTCATTGTTTATGTACCACACCCAGTGCTCCATGCAATATGTGCCCTCCTTAATGCCCACCACCAGGCTCACCCATCCCCCCAATCCCTTTCCCCTCCAAACCCTCAGATATGAGCATTTAGCTGTATTCCATTTAGCTCAATATTTTTTTTTAAGATTTTATTTATTTATTTGACAGACAGAGATCACAAGTAGGCAGAGAAGCAGGCAGAGAGAGAGAGGAGGAAGCAGGCTCCCTGCTGAGCAGAGAGCCCGACGCGGGGCTCGATTCCAGGACCCTGGGACCATGACCCGAGCCGAAGGCAGAGGCTTTAACCCACTGAGCCACCCAGGCGCCCCTAGCTCCGTATTTTTTTAAACTTAATTTTATTTTTTCAGTGTTCCAAGATTCATTGTTTATGTGCCACACCCAGGGCTCCATGCAATATGTGCCCTCCTTAATGCCTACCACCAGGCTCACCCATCCTCCCATCCCTCTCCCTTCCAAATCCCTCAGATATGAGCATTTAGCTATATTCCATTTAGCTCAATATTAAGTGGATTTGCAATAATGTAAAACAACACCACCCATTTTATAAGTATTTTATTTTTAAAATATAGTCATTTTTAAAAATATAATTACTTTAATATAGAATAATTTTATTTTAAATTCATGAGTAAATGTTTTAAATTCTCAGTTTTAATTTATGATAGGGGAAATAAATAGGCTTGTAATCCATATGAACAAAAGGTCTTTGAGGTCCTTGGTAATATTAAAGAGTATAAATGGCCCATTAAAACCAAAATGTTTGAGAACTATTACTCTAAGGATATGTGTAGACAATGTTAAGAAAATATAAATAAACTTTTTTCTTCCTATAAAAAGCTTTACAGCATAAAATGTATTTTGAAGCTGTTTTTATAACTCATATTGGGTAAATTTTTAATTTTTATTTGTTAATATTTATTTATTGAACACCCCTGATGTGATTTACATTGTGTTGATTGCTAGGATAATAGAATGAGCACACACATACCCTTGCCTACAGCTTGCTCGTAATTCAGTAGTAAAGTCTGAAATGTACGTAATTATTACAATAGAATTTTAGGAATAACTAAGATAAAGCCAAACATTATTGTTCATACCTATACATGTATATGAATAATTGTGTACCCACATTTACTTATGCACCACTATTTATATTTTTGTGATGTTCACAGAGAGAAATACATGAATACACTCTTCTTTTAAATGATCCATGATTTTTAGAAAATAGATCTTTTGACTATTAACTGAAAACTTCAAAGATGGACTTATAGGTGCTGATCAACAACTGTATAATGATTTTGAACGCCTTTATTCAACCAAACACAAGGTGGCATAGTGGAGAGAATAGTTGTGAATTTTAGCAGAAAGACCTGAGTTGGAGTTCAACTCTATTACATATTTAAATTTTGAGAATAAATTTGCTTATCTGTACAATAAGACCGTCTCTATGTATCTCACATAATTGCAAATGAACTTAGCACAAAAGCCTATACTTACTATACCCTCAACGAATGTTATTCCTCTTTTCTCGGAGAGAAATTAACAGGAAAAAAAAAGAGCAAAATGTAATGTTCAAGAAATGAGTCTGTTTCTTTTTTATTTCAAACCATCTTATGGCTCCAGAAACACAGCTGTTTCAAACAAGCCAAAGAAATTCTTCTAATTTCAAAAAAGATACTTGCTTATGTATAGTTCCATAATAGGCTGGCTACATCTGCAAGGCTAGAAAGACTAATTAGCAAGTGTAATAGGGAAGAACACTAAATATGTTTAGGTTCAAAAGACAGCAGAGTCTTCAGTGGAAATACTGGCTCATTTTCATTCTTCGTTAGTCTACCATCTTTATGAGCTTTTAGAAATAGGAGACAAATGTAACAGATCTCATTGGCTCTGAGTTGGTAACAATACCATATATGGATAGCTCTTTGTTTATTATTTAAACCACTTTAATAAGGTATAATTTACATATCATAAATGTACACATTGCAAGTGTGTACAAATATATTATTTCTAGTAAATATGTGGAGTTGTGTGACCATCACCACGATCTTCTGTTAGAACATTTCAGTCATTACAACAGGTTCCCTTGAGTCTGCTAGCAATACCCACCCACCTTCAACACTCCTCTCCCAGCCACAGGTGAGAGATTTACTTTCAGTCTCTTAAGTTTGCTTTTTCTGGGCATTTCATATAAATGGAATTATTCAGTGTGCAGTTTTGTTGTCTAGCTCCTTTACTTACCAACATTTTCTGAAGTTTTCTCTTCTATCACATGTACCAGTAGGTTGCTCTTTTTATTGCTAAGCAGTAGTCCATTATTTGAATATTCTACATTTTTTTATCATTGAATTTTCCCAGTTTTTAAATATATTTTTTAAAGATTTTATTTATTTATTTATTTGACAGAGAGAGAGAGAGACAGAGACAGAAAGCACAAGCAGGCAGAGAGGCAGGCAGAGACAGAGAGAAGCAGGCTCCCCACCGAGCAAGGAGCCCGATGCGGGACTCGATTCCAGGATCCTGGGATCATGACCCAAGCCAAAGGCAGCAGCTTAACTGACAGAGCCATCCAGGCACCCCCCAGTTTTTAAATATTTACAGACAAGTTTGAATTTGGATGTATGATTTTTTTAGTAGTTTCCTAGAAGTGGAATTGTAGGGTTCTATGGTAAGTTTCTTTTTAACTATTTAGGAAACTGAAAAATAGTTTTCCAAAATGAGTGTACCATATTACATTCTTACCAGCAATGTCTGAGAGTTCCACTTTCTCCATGTCGTAGCCAACATGTGGTAATGGCTATCTTTTGGAGTGGTTGTGGATGAAAACTCAATTGTTTTAACTTGTATTTTCCTAATGACTTACGGTAATGAGCACATTTTCGGGTGGCTATATGCAATGCATATGTCTTCTATGGTGAAATGTCTATTTAGATACTTTGGCCATTATTTATTTGGGTTGTTTGTCTTCTTACTGAGTTGTAAGAATTCTTCATATATTTTGGATAAGTCCTTTATAAGGTATATGACCCAAATATATTTTCTTCTAGTTTATGTCTTGTGTTTTTATTTTCTTAAGTTTATTTTAAAGGAAAAGTTTTACATTTTAATGAAATTCATTTTATCAATGTTATATACAATATAACTTCTCATTGTTAGTGTGCCATTATATATGATACAATTTCTCATTGTAAGCTTCTCAAATTATTTTTAAGGATAAACTAAGTATAAATCTATAGACATAGGGGTCCCCTGGGAGGCTCAGTTGGTTAAGTGGCCAACTCTTGATTTCTGCTCAGGTAATGATCTCAGGGTCCTGGCATCAAGTCCCATGTTGGGCTCTGTGCTCAGCGGGGAGTCTGCTTGAACATTCTCTCTCTCCCTCTCCCTCTACCTTTCCTCTCCTCCACCTGCATTTTCTCTCTCTCTCCTTCTCTCACTCTCTCAAATAAATAAATCTTAAAAAAAAAAAAAAAACTTTAGACATAAAATGCAGGTCAGGTTGAATCTCTTCTAAAGCTCACAGTTTCTGCCCTGTAAATTTTAATGAAAGCTTGCGTTCATTTCCTCAGTAACAAAGGAAGTGTTTATTATCCAGGCCAGTCCACATCAACATCATCACTTCTCCTGACATCTGTCAGGATACATTTGCTTGCATATTTCTTTTTTTTTTTTTTTAAGATTTTATTTATTTATTTGACAGAGAGAGATCACAAGTAGGCAGAGAGGCAAGCAGAGGGAGAGGGGGGAGCAGGCTCCCTGCTGAGCAGAGAGCCCTATGTGGGGCTTGATCCCAGGACCCTGGGATCATGACCTGAGCTGAAGGCAGAGGCTTTAACCCACTGAGCCACGCAGGTACCCCTGCATGCACATTTCTGTTCCTGCTAAGGAAGTGCTTTACTTCTAACTGGAGGTCAGCACATTATTCTATGCACTCTTCATGAAATTAAAGGAATTATTAATGTTTGATTCCATGAGAAGAAGATGAAGACATTCAAGTTATTTAGCCTAGAGAAAAGAGGGCAAATGGTAATGTTAATGTGAAATTTACGGGTATAAATCAAAAATGTATATGAATTGATAACAGATAAAAGGGCAAATAAGAAATGAGATTGAATTAAAGGAGTAAGGATTTTATTACTCTCCTAGAATATTTTCTTAACAATTAGAGTAATGAGCAAAAATATATAGAAAGAACAAGAATGTAGGAGTCATGAAAAAAAAATGAGCTCGAATCTTAACTTCTTTACATCCTGGACAGCATGGGCAAGTTTCTAAATCTTCTTAGTCTCAGCTTCTTTGTCACAGATGATATAGAGAATATCTAACATAAGAAGTTGTAGAAATAATTTTTAATATGAAAGAAGTGAAGACCCATAGAAAAAACTCTTGAAGTGTTACTTACTATTTGCCTCCATCCCTGAAGATGATACTAAAGAGTTTGGAAAAATCAAATAATATATTTATTAAAAAAAACTGGCACAAGGTACAGAAATCAAACAGAATTCATTAGCTCAAAGTCATGTTTTTTGAGACATTTGACAGTTAAAAGTTCAACAAATCTGATGTAATAGAAAATTGGATGAAAATAAAGAAAAGCACCTCTCTTTCTGTTTAAAACACAATCTCAGTGGAATGTTTTTGAATATTCATAGCTGGTCACCTAGCAACCTCTAGCACTTCTTGTCTTTTCAGGTAGTAGTAAGAACCTTTTAAACAGAGTAATGAAAATAACCACGATAACTATATTAGATAACTCTTTAGTGGAAAGTATCTCCAGATATATATTAGAAGATAGAAGCTGTTGAACTTTGTTGAATACTTTCTTCATCAATAGCAAATTGATTCTTGATGAGAACAAGTTTAGACTGTAGTGCAAAAATAATCTGGACACCTGGATTTTATTTTTATGTCTAAAGTGACTGAGCAAATTCAGTAATTCTCTGAACTAATCAGTTTCTCAACTCTTCCCAAAACTTGTAATTATGACCATTATTATGCTACCAGGCTTGTGCGTCCTTTTTCTCTCTAGATTTGCCTACGAAGCTATAAGTGTTAATCCAGTTACATATTCATTTAACAGATACAGATGCAGTTCATATTTGTAATTCAAATGCAAAAACACAAAAATGACTAAAACCGTAATACTAAAAAAGTAACAATTTCTTCTTTGTCATGTTGGTTAAAGATATAAGATGGCATAAACATTTATGCATCAGTAGAAATATAAAAATTATATTAGACAAAAACTCATATCAAGTAATCAATATAATCAATCCCAGCTACTGATTAGATGGTACGGTATGATTTGTGGCTGGCCAAGCCAGAAACATTTCCTCTCCTCTGTCTTGACCGAGAATTGCTAGTTCCCAACACATTTCTTCTGTCTTGATGGTTTCTTCCTTTAGTGGCCTAATTGCAGTACCTCCCATCACTCTCCTCTCTGCCAGTGAACAGGGACAGGAAGGGCTGGATGTGCTGCCCTTAAACCCATCCCCTCTGATTCCAAACCAGATGCACTGGAGCTAACCAGAGAGGAGATGCCTTGCTCGTCACTTATTTGGAGCAAGAGTGTGGGCTTCTCTTTACCTTTGCCATATTATTAGGTGTTGCCTTGAGCCCTTAACTTCTTAAAGCCTCATTTTTCTCATGTATAAACCCGGGGTGGGGGGGTGCTTTGGTTTTTTCTTCTTTTAACATCCAAAGAGATAATGTAATTTTTAAGGCATTTTCTAAGAATAGAATACAATGCAATACAATTATATTATTTTACCACTCATATTATTGCTGCCTTAGCCCCATGGGAAGAAATTGGTATTTTATTATTTATCCATTCAGTATTCATCCAATTATGTATTGAGTGTTGCCTAGATGCCGTATGCTTGCTACATCTGTGATACCAGAATCCCAGCATCACAAAACTGATACACAGAGCTCTTCCTCTGTTTTTGCTGGACAAAAGGTGATTTTTTTCCATGGCCTCTTTCTTTTCATTCCTGCCCTCTATCGCTGCTCAGTCACTGTGGTAACTACTATGAACACAAATGTTCCACAAGTTTTGTTACCAAGGTAATGTCCATACATATTGTGTGCCCAGCACACTCAGGATACAACTTCTATCTTTGTATTAATTTTCTACTGAATTGTAACAAATTACCACAAATGTAATGGCTTAAAACAGCACTCATTTAATATCTCACAGTTTTCTTGGGTCAAGAATCCAGGCACAGCTTCTCTGGGATCACAATGTCACGATCTCACAGTGCTGCGGTCTACATGTTGGCTGAGCTGTGTTCTGTTCTGGAGTTTGGGAATATCCTTCCAAGCTCCCATGTTTATTGGCAAAACTCAATTCCTGCCATTATGGAACTAAGGCTCCCTGTTTTATCCCTGACTGTCAGCCAGGCCACTCTCAGCATCTGAGTACTTCTCAGCATCTTGCCCTGTGGTTCTTTCTCCTAACCTCTCACATGTGGCAGGGTACTTCTTCAGGGCCAGCAGAAAACTCTCATCTTAGTTGGCTCAGATAATATATTCATAGTCGTGACTATCACATTACCTTTGTCAGATCCTATTGGTTAGAACTAAGTCATAGGATCCTCCTGCCCTCAAAGGGAGGGGATTCTTCCGGATGTGATTCATCGGGAATCACGATAGATTGTCTGCAACAATCTTCTTTTAGCTCCAGAAGTCCAAAAGGAATCCTTATTGCTAAGTTTTGAGTTACAGTAGTATTTTTCTTCCTACTTATCTTTTATTAAATAAGACTGGCACTTATTTTGGAAAGCTTATCATAATATTACAGTAATATAAGTTGAAACTGTTCTATTTCCACTGGCAATATAGGGTTACATGAGTGTCTTACAATATAATTTTATATTTATATTATAAATATAAATTTTCTATTTATATATATTACTTATATTTATATATTTATATAAATATATAAATATAATTTTATATTTATATAATTATATATTATAATATAATTTATAATAATATAATATTATATTATATTATATTATATACATAATAAATGATCCCACTCCCAGACCTGGGCTGTCATCTTGTGATCAATATCTAAACAAGTAAGTAGTAAGGTCCTATCTTAGAGGCGTGCCTGTGTGGCTCAGTTGGTTAAGCTTCTGCCTTCAGCTCAGGTCATGCCCAGGGATCCTGGGATTGAGCCCTGCGTCAGGCTACCTGCTCAGGAAGGAGCCTGGTTCTCCCCCTCACTGCCCCCGGCTCATGACCTCTCCCACTCTCTCTCTTTCTCAAATAAATAAAAATCTGAAAAAAAGAAGTCACGCCTATAAATTGACCTTACTTTCTAATTTTGTAATATCAATTTCATATCAAAAATTATTTCATCGTGGACCCTAAGTACTGCTAAATGAATTAAGTTTATCTTTAATTTCCTTTTATAGGCATATCATGCAATCACCCCAGATTTGGTCTTTCAGATTATAGTTTTGCATTTACCTTAAATAACCTATAATAAAGAAATAAATCCACGTGTTATTGAATGAATGAAGCATGATTTTTTAATATGGCAGTCTGGGAAATTTTCTTAGTGGGAATTATTCCTGAAGTATTTCAGGAGGAAGAAATCCTGTGCACCTCTAATAAAATTACTTTACCAGTATACGAAATATCTTTTATTTGAAAGGTGTTATTCAACAAAGTCAGAATGCCAGTGTCTTTTGATATTTACTTGTGACTTTGTTACATCTATCTATATATAATGTTTAAATACATATGTATATGGGTATATGTTTGGAAGATATGTATGGCATTATTCCTAGAAAGTGTATTAGTAAGCCCTAAGAAGTGATTATGGGAACAACTGAAACCTTGTACGCAGCGTTCCTGTTCTCCGGCTCTTGAATGCAATGGCCTGGTAGGAACAGGATCACATCATCTCCTCGGGAAGGGCATAGATAAGGAGCTATGAAAGAAAGTAACCTTCAACTCCCCTTCCTGCCTCAGGTGCTTGCTAGCGCAGATATCCTGTTCCTTCCTTATCCCATAACTCCTTCCTTGTGTGCCTGTGCGTAGGGAACGGTACAGGCCTGCTTTCTGGCTTCAAGATAATTGCCTTCTCTTTGTATTCCCTCCTCATGCTTTGATACATCCGTCCTTGCTTTGCTGATGAAAAACAAAATAAAAGCTATGTGCAGAATTCAGCTGTTGCTACTCTTCCTTGTAGAGGCAGCCCTGCACGACCTCTCAGATTGATGACTGAGAGCATTATTTCGGGGCACAATGACAGATATGTGTGTGTGTGTGTATGTATATGTACATATGTGTATACACACACACACACACACACACACATACAGTTTTATATACATATGTATATGTATGTATATAGGGAAGGAATGTGTGCGTGTATATGTATATATGTGTATCTTCCTTATTTCCCATACCAATGGCCATTTCAGTCATATGGCAGTCCAACTTCGGCGCATCTCTTCTGGTATGGTGTAAGAATAGCCTTTTATACATGCTTTGTGTAACATTTTTATCATAGTCACATTACATTAGAAAAGAAGAATTTATACTTTGGTTCTTGGAAATGTGACAAAAAATGTTCTCTTTGTATCCTTCATGTATGTAAAGCATATGTATTTAAAATTAAATACATATTAAAAAGAATGCTACAGAACAATTATAGTGGATCAGAAAAAGCTAATGGGAATGGTTGAGTATGTAATTTCTATGCTGAGGTTTAGAAACAGATTAGATTTGGTATTAAGGTAGTGTTTCCATTTCCATTTTGACACTGCTGGAAACAGTCAAATAGGGATTGCTATAAGGTAATTGATATGTGTTTTTATATTTGTAGGAATGTTTTTCTCATAAAAAGCAAAAATTAGTAAAAATAAAAATGGTGAAGTAAAGGAATATTCTTTGGGTCTTTATGTTCAAGTATTGATGAATTTATGTAGCATTTAAGAAGAACACAAAGGAGATATTACTATTTTTTTTAATAAAGTTGGTACATTTTTCTAAATATTTATATAAATAATTTATAACCTAGAAATTAGTAGGTGAAAGAATATAAAAATAAACTTTCACTGTCTCACTCATGAGTATAATTAATGTGTAAACTATAAAAATACATTTAATTGAACTATCCTTTGGGGAATTTTCCATTATCTTTAGTACTTCATTAGCATTAATATTTATATAATCTTTCTTCTTCAGTTCAACTAATGACATGACTAAATTGCAATATATCATTATCCTGTGATAACTTTATTGTGAATAATAAACTCCATTGATTTAAGGACTACTGTTCATAAGATAGTGTGTTCACTGATAAAAATTTGCATTTCCTTGATGCTTAGATGTAGCATGTGATAGTGTCAAAATGAACCAACTATTTTCATTTTTTCTAAACTTAGTGGTTATTGGTTACATCAGAAATATTTCATAAATTAAGATGAAAATAAAAACATTTTTGTAATACTTTCTGTAACATGTTAATAAACATATAAAATTAAAGTAGATTTAAACTTTAAATTTAAATGCAGATATAAAGATTGTTTCCTTAATATGCTCATGTTTATTTTATACACAGCTTATTTTATTTGGTTTTTTATTTCAGCTTTATTGAAGTATAATGGAGTTATAAATTTGTAAAATATTTAGTGTGCACACCATGGTGATTTGATTTACATATATATTGTGAAAGGATCCCCCAATCTAGTTAATTAAAACATCTATCACCTCATGTATTTATCTTTTGTGTGTGTGTGTTTGTGTAAGAACATTCAACTTCTACTCTCAACAGATTTCACTTATATAGTACAGTGTTACAACCACAGTCACAATGTTTTATATTAGATCATTAAACGTTTTTCATTTTATAGCTAAAAGTACGTACCCTCTTACCAGCCTCTCCTTATTTCCCTTACTCACAGTCCCTGGCATCTACTTTTCTACTCTGTTTCTATGCGTTTGACTTTTTCCCCCACACATATATGTGATACCATGCAGTATTTGTCTTTCTCTGTCTAATTGATTTCATTGAGCATAATGCCCCCAAGGACTATTCACGTTGTCCCAAATGGCAGGATTTCCTTCATTTTCATGGTTCAGTAATATTCCGTTGTGCGTATATGTGCATATATACACCTTCTTTATCCACTCACCCATCACTGGACTCTTGAGTTATTTCCGTATCTTGGCTATTGTGAATAATGCTGTACTGAACATGGTAGTGCAGATATCTCTTTGAATTCCTATTTCTTTTCCTTTGGATAGATAACCAGAACTGGGATTGCTGGATCATAGAGTAGTTCTATTTTTAACTTTTTGAAGAAGCTCCACAGTTTTCCATGGTGGCTGTAACCAATTTACATTCCTATCAGCAGCACACAAGGGTTCCCTTTCCTCCACATCTTTGTCAACACTTCTTATCTCTTACATTTTTGATAGTAACCATTCTAACAGATGTGTGGTAATATCTCATTTTGGTTTTGGTTTGCATTTCCCTGATGATTACTGATGCTGAGCACATTTTCATGTACCTTTGGGCCATTAGTATGTCTTTTTGGAAAAATGTCTATTTAGTTTCTCTGCATATTTTTCAATCAGATTTTTGCTGTTATGTTGTATGAGTTCTATATATATGAGTTTATATTTTTATATTAAAGAAGTATGATTTGTAATTTTTTTCCATTCTATAGGATGCCTTTCATTCTGATGGTATCTCATGAATCCCTTAATCTATTTTCACTCTTCATTCTTTTTCCTCTTTGCTCCTCTTCTTAAATGACTTCCACTGCTCTGTTTTCAAGTTAACTCATCTTTTCTTCCAGTTCTCTGGCCTGATATTGAACCCCTCTATGAATTTTGAAGTTCATTTATTTTATTCTTCTGTTCTGTGATTTCCATTTGGTACTTTCTAATATATTCTATTTGTTGAAATTTTCACTTTGTTCATGCATTGTTCTGCTAACCTCAGTGAGCATCATTATAACTATTATTTTGAACTTTTTATCAAATAACTTCTCTCCCCTTCATTAAGGTCCTTTTCTGGAATTTTATCTTGTTCTCTTGTTTGTAATATATTCCCCTGTTACTTCAATTGTTTTGACTCTCAGTGTTGGTTTCTAAGCATTAGATAAAACAGTCACCTCTCCTAGACTTGATGCAGTGGTTTCATGTAGGAGATAAACATTATGATTCAGTCTGGCCTGAGCTTCTGGTTATCTCTCAAACCTTAGTGATTGTCCAAGCTGCCTTCTTTGTTCTTAATGGCTCCCAGTAGTTGAAGGTATGCCAAAACCTGTTTTTATGTGGTTTTGTTTTTGTTTTTCTCATTGACCCAATATGTAGGAATCACTCAGCTAGTTTCTGGATTTTTTTCAGAGGGAATTGCTCCACGTGTAGCTGTAGATTCGGTGTGTCCATGGGACGAGGTGAGTTCAGGAGCTTCCTGTGTTGCCATCTTGGCCCGGAATATTAAAAGTGACTACATAAGAGTGTATTTACCACATAATTATAATAAGGACTTAAAAAGACTTGTACATTTAAATTATAATCCTAAGGTCATTAAGGTAATACTTTTCTTAAGATTTTGCTACATCCATCACTGAACTTCTCTTTTCTTAAAAACATTCTCTACATACTTTAAAGGATTTCTGAAAGTTAGATTTCTCAGTAAGACTTCAACAACATCACTGCTTATATGTTGTGAGATTATTTTAACTTAGACAATCTTTTAGTAACATTTCTGTGGTCTCTTTGGTAACTACTGGTCTTTCTAACCTGCTGCACTGTTCACTTGAACAAAACTACTGTATTTTCAAAGCATCTAAGGAAGTATTTTATTAATGTTTTTAGATAAAATACAAGCAGAGAGGCAAAAGGAATTTGTGTTGATAAAAATTTGTCAAAAGTCGAAAAACAGTGATGATATAAACATCAATTATCAAGGACCATTCAGATATAAGCATTTCAGTTAAAAATTAATGTTTCTTCTTGAATTTACCAAATCTTTTATTGAGTTCTACAATTTAGATTCGAGTTGGGGTGTTATATTTTTATGGAAGTATTAATATTTTTTCTGCATTTATAACATAAAGTATCAAAGTGCAACTATAGAAATATGAAATCAAAATGTCCAGGTTTAAATAATTAGAAATCATGTAAATTAACTTTACATCCATTATGTCCAAATTAGGATACATGTTACTCCTGTAAAGTACGCAAAAAACTGTTATAATTTCTGAGTCTTTTTATTTTCTATCATTCTATTTTATCACAAATTTTAATATTTCTATGCTACTTTGTTCACACGAAAAACTTAGCATCAACCAGAGCAACAGTAATTCTTAAAAATTTACTGTATTCTTGAAGTGGTTTCTTTACATATGAATTTCATTTCTCACAGTATTGTCATCACTGTACATTACTTTCATTTTACCAAAGATACTGAGGCTTATAACATGTATTTAGAAAGTGCTTTGAGTATTAGAATTCAGTGGTATAAGGCTGTATTTTATAAATTAAATGAGATTGTGTTGTGCTACTTTATTAAGATGGATATAATTTGCTTCCACTGATCCTTTATTACAGGGTTTTAGAGCGTCCTCAGTCACCAAAAATCAAATGGTACTAAGGATCCAACTACCTAACTCTGAAGACTACAGAATGAAACTGTACTTAACTAATGAGTCATGACACACTGTATCAGAGGCTAATTATGTGCTATATAGTAGCTAACTGAACATAATAAAAATAAATTAATTAAATAAATAAAAAATTTTAAAAAGAGTGGAACTATAAGTGAACCTTTAAAAATAATCACTTATACCAATTAAGAGAATTTGGAGTTCCACAACTACTCTTTTAGCTATATCTTTACAAGGTGTAACAACTGATCCTAAGCATCTAGCTTGTGCTTTTCATGGGCTATGTTTACACTCTCTCTTTTAAGCTTAAAAAGAAATAATTCAAACCAAATACCCTTAGCACTTTGCTGTACCCTGCTGTCCCTTCTATACTCTAGCATTATGATAAATTTTGATGTAATCCATGATCTTGAACATATGTCCATACACACAGGAAATGTGGATCTGTAGATTTTTAGGATCTGAAACTGACTACATCTTAAAATGATATGTATACACTGGCCACATTAGAAATTCAGTGTCTGTGTGTGTTTTTTGAGAAGTTTAACAAGTGGTAAATTACAGCTCTGAGTGATTCAGTCATGTAGAGTGAAATCAAATCTTTAAGAAACTATTCTTACTTTTTATAGATAAAGTCCATAAAATAACCATTTAATTATGGCCAGCTATTTTAAAATCTTCAATATGTAATTTCCAAATGTCCTTCACACACTAAAAAATGTCTAGACTAATTGAATCAAGAATGGCTAGGAACGTTTCTTCATCTTCTACCCTTTATTTGTATCTGTCTAATGTCTTACTGTAGGATCAGTCCTGGGGAATCCTTATAGCCTACTGTCTAACAAATCAACTGTTTCTATGCAGACTTAGTTGAAACCAGGTCATGTACTAGATGACATTCTGTATTCACCCAGTTACATTCAATGAGTAATCATAAATTAATCTCTCATAGCAATAAACGGACCAAGAAACTGGCAACAGAAAAGCTCCACAAGTAGGGCCAGAGAAAGCTCTGACCCCTTGAGAACAGCAGGAAACTTAGAAACATAGTTGTTTGTTTGTTTTTAATTTTTATTTTGAGGCTAAATCTTCAGAACACTTACCCTGGTTAAAAAATAAAGGTGGGGATGGTGGGCGCCTGGGTGGTTCATTGTGTCAAGACTCTGCCTTCGGCTTCAGCTCGGATCGTGGTCCCAGTGTCCTGGGATCAAGCCCCTCATCGGGCTCTCTGCTCAGCAGGGAGCCTGCTTTCCTCTCTCTCTCTCTCTCTGCCTGCCTCTCTGCCTACTTGTGATCTCTCTCTCTGTCAAATAAATAAATATAATCTTAAAAAAAAAAAAAGTAGAGGGAGGTAAATAGTAGGGAAGGACGGAGAGAAAAGAGGGTAAATACAAAGAAGGAAAGGAGGAAGAAAATGAGAGAGGAAATTCCGTCAGAACCATCTTATAACCTGAGAATGATGTTTTACCAAACTATACTAGGTGGATGACAGAAGGATTCCATAATCCAGTGTTACTGATTTTTGAATGTACTGTGTTGATGCTGACTACAGGGATTGCTTTTGAGGAGTAAAGTGGGAAGGAAACAGAAACTATAAGGCAGATGACTTTTAAAATTTAGAGATTTTGAAAGAGTTGAAAATGGTACTTCAATCAGTGAATGGCAAGAATTATAATTTAAAGAAATAATTGTACCTTCATTTAAGAAGAATAACTCTGCTTTCTTCTAGTACTTTTATTTTTAATATCCTTGACAATGGTAAAAAAAAAAGTATATCTGGTGTTTTATATATATACACTTGCTAATTTTTAGCTGGTTAAAAAGAAAATATAAACTTAATTCTGTCTCAGTTAGTTTTCACATAATAATCATTCTCCATCTTTTCTTCCATGTGGCTATTTACAGAAAAATCTGTTCTAGGAAATAAAAAAGTTTACTAAGTTGTTCATCAGTCAAGAATAATTTTATTGTGCCTTGCAGTAAGTGCCATGCTAATGCACAGACAATGTTAGTTGATGAGTTAAGGCTAAAAGTCAATAGTAATTCACAAGTTATGATCGTGTTTTCATTTTATCATTTGCAGTCATATGCTTGGATTGTGTCCTCTCAATGTATGACTGCCATTACTGCCTTTTTAAGTGAAATGCTCCTCAGTTTCATAAGTGAACTATATGCTCTGGAGTTTCTTATAGTGGGAACATCTTCATACAATGTTTTTATAAAGTATCTGGTCAAAAATGGGCAAAGATACTTGTTTCTTATCTTGGTGGTATGGCTGAATTCAAAGAATTATTTTTTAGTATTAGGTAATTCATCATAGATGCTACCAAAATCTCAGAATGTCCTATTCATATCAACTATTACCGAATTCAGAATAATACCTTTCTGTTATTAGTGTCCAGTCCCAATATTCATGTTGCAGATAGCTTCTGGGTACCAGAGCCTACTTTATGTGCACCTTATAACTTTTGATAACTGCTGTCCCTTTAAATCATGACTAATAATTTGCTAATTTTTCAATACAGGTAATGGATTAGGAATTAGAATTGTGGGTGGTAAAGAAATCCCTGGACATAATGGTGAAATTGGAGCCTATATTGCCAAAATTCTTCCTGGAGGAAGTGCAGAACAGACAGGGAAACTTATAGAAGGTAAGGATAAGGATTTCATAGTCAATTAAAATGAATGTACTCATATTAAATATATTTTAATTTCATGTGAAATTTTCCTCTTTACTGTCTAGGTAGACCTCTCTCCTTATGATGAATTATGATATTTTGGTATAGTAATATAAAAGAAAATGTGTTCACAATTTTATTCATCTTATTTTCAATTGCATTGTCCTTTTGGCTGTTGGTTTGCTATGGGATTACCTTAAGAAATACTAATGAGTCAATATTGTTGACTTGGGTAATATTATTTTAAAAAACTTTCATCATTGGGTTAATTTTTCATAAACACTAAAAAAATTATATTGAGATCAGAACTGTAAAATATCAGATGATTCAGTACACACTCAAGTCAGGTCAGCAAACTTTGAACAGCCCACAGGCCAAATCTATCTGCTGCTTATTTCTGTAAATAGTGTTTTATTGGAACACAGGCAGGATCATCAATTTACATGCTGAACATGGGTATTTTCACACTACAATAACAGAACTGTATTCATGACAGAGACTAAATTGTCTGTAAAGACTGAAATACATACTGTCTGGCTCTTTCAGGAAAAATTTGCCAACTCCTGGGCTAGGTTTCTTTGTCTGCTTCTAGATACTATACACCTTATTACATCAAAAGCATTTTAAAATAATGAACTTTACAGATATATCTAAAGGGCCATTAAAATATGTGTATATATATATATATATATATATATATATATATATATAATCACTTTCTTTCAAATGTTATAAAATGCTTGATTCTCAAAATGCATGATGATTATTTTCTCTTGTTAATTAAATGTCATTCACATTTTCCAAACTCTAACATATAGGTTACAAGCTTTCAATGATATTGCTTATGATGAATATTTTTTAATCATAAAATAGCCTCAACCTACATTTTATTCTACTCAAAATACTTATTTGGAAAGTGTTTTTCTGTCATTTCATAGTTTTATAAAATGCAGCCCATTGCTTAACATTCAATCATGCTAAAATGATTCACTGTCCTTTTCTGAAACTTGAGGCATTATTGATTCATCACAATGCTCTACTGGAGCCAACCAACTCACTAAGATATGCTCTTCCCAACTTCACATTCAATGACGTCACATTGATGGCTTGAATTGGTCATGGTGGGAGTATTTACAAAGTGGAAATAGACAAATTAGGCCTGTTTTGTTTGTTTATTTGCTTGTTGGCTCTCAGAATGCCACTTCACCAGGACGTTACCTAATATGTAACTGAAAGCATGTTATTATTCTAAGATTTTATTTATCCATTTGAGAGAGACAGAGAGAGCACAAGCAGGGGAGAGGCAGAAGGAGAGGGAGAAGTGGGCTTCCTGCTGAGCTGGGAGCCAGACCTGGGGCTCCATCCTAGGAACCAGAGATCATGACCTGAGCCGTAGGCCAATGTTTAATCATCTGAGCCACACAGGCCCCTGTGAAATCATATCATTAAAAATATTCTAATATTGGGGCACCTGGGTGGCTCAGTGGGTTAAAGCCTCTGCCTTTGGCTCAGGTCATGATCCCGGGGTCTTGGGATTGAGCCCCACATCAGGCTCTCTGCTCAGCAGGGAGCCAGCTTCCCTTCCTCTCTCTCTGCCTGCATCTCTGCCTACTTGTGATCTCTGTCTGTCAAATAAATAAAGAAAATCTTAAAAAAAAAAAAATTCTAATATCATGCATAAAACAGGAAAAGGTAGGAGAGTTAGCCAGATAGCTAAAAGAAGGTAAAGACAATGAATCAACATATAACAATTGTGAACAGAACACTGAGTCTGTATGAAGTTTCTGTGACTATAATCCTATCACTCCTAATGCTAATCCTTAGGTGTTGCCATCTACTTAAGCTATAGAAATCGACACCATTTTTTTTTTAAATTGAGACCATTTTTAAGAATGGGAGTGACATGATCATTTTCATACAGCATACTCCAGAAGGAAGTGTATATATTATTTTTATTTTAAAATAAAAAATTGCAGCAACTGTTTGTGTTAAGATTTTGCAAAGATACTTGAATAAAGAAACCCTTCTCAGTATTTACATCATTGAAATTGGGAAATACTACAAATCAGGATGATTTGAAAAACAATTTGAATGAAGCATACTGTTATGAAATGATACTCTTTGTACTTGGTAGCCTATGTAGCCATTTTTAAGTTCATAAATTAAATCTAAAAAATAGATATAAAGCAAATTAATTCAAGAGAGAAAATTGAAATGAACCTAGAATGTTACATGCTCAGACTGTCACAAAATTTCTCATCCTTTTTGGAAGTAGTAGTCTTAAGGTCTGCCTATTTGGTTTGAATGGTTTGAAATCATTGAAAGCTACATGCATATTATTTAAGATTTTATTTTAATTATTTATTTAGTAATTCTCCCCAAAGATTTGCCAAAGTGCCATACGAGGCCTTTCTGTGAGCACAGATCCTCTGGTTGGAGTCCAGTTCTTGTAAAATGCACACCCATTGTGATTTATGATTTCTAGCTTTGTTTTATTTACTCTTACAACATAGGTCTTTAATAAAACCCTTGGTAGTATTTCTTTCTATTGGATTCACGATGCTGTCTTGGTTCAATATTGAGGTCCTGTTTTTGAAACATTAAATATTTTAAGGAGTTACTTTAACATACAAACCATCCACAAGGCAATACCTGTGTTCTGGGCCACCAGGCTAAAATGATAAAATTCATTCTCTTTATATGCAAAGATGAACTGACTAGGAGGCCATCAGTCCAAATGGGAATCCACAGGGACTCACCTTGTTTGACCAGTATATTTTCAGGATATATATGTTTATGTACGTGTATTTATATTTACATAGTTTTTATTTTATCTTTAAATATGTGCTTTATTCATACATGCTATCCTTAGAGCCCTCATCTTTAATCTTTGATAGATTATCATAAAATTTCAGAGCTCTAGATTGGTTAAAACACAACTCTGATTTTTATGCCTGAGGCGAGGTGTCACTCTAACAATACCCAGTGTATATCACTGGAGACTTGCGGATTTTTTTTTAATATTTAAAATTTTTCATGACCATCATAAAATTTTGTTTATTGAAGGCATTAAAGATGGTTAATTTGCCATAGTTTGAAACTAATTCTTTTCTAAGGAAAAAGCATATGTATATGAATAAATAGATAAAATATGTGTTTGTGGGTATGTAACTGTTTATCTCCATCTGTAGATTGAGTTCCAGTAGACTTAGGAATTGATTTAATGTCTTCCAAGTGTATCTTTCTGCATTTCCAAATACAAAAGTATGTACACTGAGCCTTTATGGTTTAAAATTATCTTCCACTCGATTGAAAACATGCGTAACATTTGGTTGACCATAGAATTCTTAGACTGTACTTTTTTTCCCCCCACTCCATACAATGAAGCTCTTCCCAAAAAACTGGTCAACTTTACTGTTTTTTTCTAAGTTGGTTTTTTCTCCTACAGTAGGCTTTTCAGATTCAGTGTCTCACATGCTTACACTCTCATTGTGCACAATGCCATGGATTCAGACTCTGTTGATGTTTGGAAAAGCAAAGGTATTTCCAGGTTTCCTCTAGCTTTTTATTCTCTGGATTTGTGTATTTAAAACCTACTGACCAGTCATGTAGGTTCTTTAGTGCTCATAAGCCAAAATTCTGAAAGTACTGACTTACGCAATGAAGGGGAAAAAGCCCCGCTATACTTCCTGGAGATTTTTATTCGTTGTTTTTTGAGAAATCTTTCTGAACAAGGTTGTCTATCTTGTTGAATAATGTACGAAAATTATGTGTTTCTGAATGCTGATAATTAGCAAAAATTATTATTGCAGAATTGTTAGGCTATTCTCAAGAAATTTGTGTTTAAACACTCATAATAGAGGCTTGTGCCATCCCCTAAAATTAAAAAAGCAGTTAGGGAACATTGTGTGAATCAAAATATCCTGAGCCAATCTTTTAGTTTTGTAAAATTCTGTAATGATTTTCTGAAAGAACTTACACAGTCAGACACTTGAGGGAAACGAATCTTCCAAAATCTTAAAACTTATTTCTCTGTAGCATTCCTAAACATTCTTAAGCAAATACCAGACCAAGAATTTTTTTTTTTCCAAGAATGATTTTTTGCAACCTGCCCTTCTTTCTTTTAATGCATAAGGTCATTTTTCTGTTGGGGGTGAAAAAAAGAAGACAAAACATCTGGGGAACTAAACGACAAATCTAAGTTTCTGAAGTGCTATTTCTTGCTTTTTGCTTTAAGATTAAAATTTTAAATAATTTCAGGTCAACAGTATTGGGGCTGTATAATGCTCATCAATATTGGGGCTTTAAGTGATGTATGATATTATCTCGTTTTCTCCTTTGATATTGTTATTTCTCTTTGAACTATTTGAGTATCTAAAAGTACACTTGAATATATGGACTTTGAATGTATATTTCAAACTTGCCACTTCCATTTTTAAATTTTTATGTTTAGAGAAATGATTATCAACCTTATTCACAGTACAATATCAATACCAGGTTCAATATAATCAGCTCCTTAACCAATGGCCTCAAAAAATTAGATGCTTCCTCTGTAATAAACTCTCTTTTCTCTGTTTAATGTAGTGAAACCTATTCGATATGATTACAATTTTAGAATTCATGACATGCTTTTAAAAAAAAAAAAAGCTTTCCTTAAAAATAACTCTTTATGTTGTTCTCAGATCAAAGTACCAACCATGTCCAGATTTGGGGAGCCCATAATACAATTATCCATACCTCATGACAAGCAAAGACTTTGTTTTGTTTTGTTTAATCTGATAAAGACCAGGGTCAGTTCTCTATGTTCCATCCATTTGTGCTTATGTCACTTGTACGTGGATCTTTCTTGTCCCTTAACGCTGAGATTTGTTTCCTGCATACCCAGGGCCCAAAAGTGTCAAATAAAACAAGATTTCAAATAATATATGTAGAAATGAGTGTTGAAGAATTAATTTTTAATTACAAATGTTGTGTACGTATTAAGATGTTACTCCTCACAGGATTTTGTGAAGCAAATTAATAATACAGGTGGTCACATGCTACTATTTGTAAAGAACCATGTACATTTAAGACAGCATCTACAGTTGGTTAATTACCATTTTGATTACCTTTTCAGGGGAAAAAATGCGCAAAATAGAAACCATAACCTCTGGGTACACATTCTTATAACTTTGAGCTTAACTGCTCATAAATGTACTCTAGGATTTTTGTTTTTTGGTTTTTTTTTTTTTTTTTTTAGTTTTTCTTTGCTTAGAATTTTAATTAAGATCCCAGGGGGAGGGGAGGACAGTATTAGATTGTTACCGATACAGGAAAAAAAAACAAAACAAAATAAACCAAAAAAATAACGATACCTGGAAAATGCAGCACACCATTCTGCGCAGTGACAGAGCGTGAGGAGAGGATTTTCCCCTGGCAGTTCTTTTCTTGCCCTAAAGCTTTGTCAGAGGGTGACGGGCACAAAACAGAGGAGTTTTAAATTAGAAGTTAAAATCTCAACTCAAAATAACAAGCGCTATGTGGAGATGTTTGCCACCTGACACATGTTTCTGATTTATTTGCACTTAAATGGTGAGAGTGTTTTGTTCTCAGTCTTGTGAATTTTACCAGAATGGCTCAGTGGTTGAATGTCTCCAATTACACAGTAACCACAAGAAGTGAGGGTGAGATGTTCACTGATTCATTAAGGAGGACATGTTTTTTCTTAGTCTGAGCCCCCTCTCCAGTCAGGAAAATTACCTTCTGAGACTCACACAGCTTATTCACAATTTTCACCTCTTGTCTTTTGAAATGCGCAGCTCAACATCCCACCCTTTCTGTTCCACCTTCCCTGATGGGAGCGGGGCTGGGGGAGCTTCTCAGCATTTTATGGTTTGATGTATGCAACTTAGCACTTAACGGGTGCTGACTTGTAATTTTGATTACAAATGTTTGAGTCTAAAAAAAGCTGTGGAGAATAATATGGCAGATAGCCATGTACCTGCCATATTTATTATATCAACATCTTGCCATATTTGTTTCATATTTTTAGGGGAAAGGGATATACAGAAGTCAATTAAAGCCTCCTGTAGTCACCTCTCTTGTCCCAGACTTCTCCTCCTGTCCCAGATTATTAGACCTAATTTGAGGTTACTCTTTCACTTGCTTTTCTTCACAGTTTTATGTACGTATTCATAAATGTTTCATATCTTGCTTGTTTCTAAAATTTTATATAAATGATATCTTAATGTATTTTTGCAACTTCCCTTAGTCATATGAAGTTTATATGACTTATTCATAGTGATACATGTGGCTCTAGTTCATCTATTTTCACTATGGGGCAGAATTCTATTATTGTACATCTCTATAATTTAAACATTCTCTGGTTATTTAAGTTATTTATGAGGTTTTTTAACTATTTCAAGCAATGCTAGAATTGATTTTTTGAAGTAGTCTCCTAATGCATGTGTGGAGGAATTTCTTCCACAAGTTAAATTTCTGGTTATAATGACTATGTTGTTAAATAATATAGGAGAATGTTGTATGGTTTTTTTCAACAGTAGTTGTTTTTTCCGAGTTGCAGTCCAAAGTGTTAAACTGTTTTTAGATTTGTGAGTAATAAATGAGTCGTCTTCTTTCTCTACATCTGTGGTCCTCTTTCTCTGAATTTTCATTTTCAAATGTAATATGCTATGGTGTCTGTTGTTTTTGTTTACCTTCCCTTTGGTAATATTTTATTAATAGGATAGGATAATATTTTATTAATCTTGTTAACTCTTGGGTTTTTCTCATCTGCATTTTGCCTGTTCTTTTGCTTATTCTTTAATTGGATTAGTTTATGTGTTTCGAATTGAATTTGAGGGAATCTTTATATATTCTGGTAATCCTTTGTCAAATAAGTGGGCGTAGATGTCTTCTCCCAGTATGTGGCTGGTATTTTTTGTTTGTCTTTTTGTTTGTTTTTATACAAATTGAAATTTCAATATAGTCAAATTTAGCATTTTTGTTTCTGTTAAGTTTTATAAATGTTCTGTATTGTTTAGGAAATTGTCCTTACCCAAAAGTCTTAAAAATATTGCTCTATGTTTTCTTCTAAAAATCATAAAATTTTTCTCACTTTTCACATAATGTCCTGATAGACAGAGAATTAAGTTGTTTTATTCTATCTGTGGTCTGAGTAGAAACTCTAGGTTTTCCCCCCTCAATAAAGATAATCAGTTGTGTGTGTACCATTTATTGAATAGTGTGTCATTACTCCCACTGATCCACAATGCTCCATCTGTCAGATATTGAATTTTTTTATACATGTGTGGGTCTTTTATTACTCTTTGTTCTAATCTACTTGTCTGTTGTCTATCCCAACATCATTGTCACAGTTTTAATTATGATACCTTTATAATAAGTCCTGACATATGGTAGGTACCATATTGCTGTTCTTCAGAACCATCTTGGGACAATTTTTAACCTATGAGCTTTTCATCCACATTTCAGAATCTTCTTATCAATTTTCAGGAAAATCTCTGTGGAAAATTTGATGGTGATTGTATTGAAGGAATGGATTAACTTGAGAGAAAATAGATCTTTTTATACTGAGTCATGTCTGTTTGAGTCTTTTTTTTTTTTTTGTCTATTTGAGTCTTAAATGTATTCACAATACTGGACCCTTGTCCTACCTAGAGATTTAATCATTGTATTTTGAATCACTACAATAAAATAAGTTAGGACCGTAAAAAAAATTAACACATAACAATTGTTAAATTTATAAACAATTTTGTATCATTTTATATCAACTTATAACAATATTATATCCCTAGAAAAGGCAGAGTAGAAAATGTAAATAAAATAAAATTTTGTTAAGGAAATATAATGGGCCAAATGTAATTCTTCATGTGCATATCATTGGTTTTAAGTTTCATTTAACCACTGAAGTTCTTGAACTCATTCTCCCAATTTTTTTTTCAGTGTTGTGTATCCTAATTGTGAAATACATTACTGACATGATACTTTTAAAATTTCAACAATTTCCATAAAAGAACAGTAAATCCATAGGAACTAAACATCTTATAGTCAGTGAACCAAAAACAATCATTTGATTTTGAAGATATAGCTTGTATCTATGTTATTACTATTATTAATGATTAAATCAAATTGGTTTGGAAGATTAGAAAGCCGTTTAGAGCCAAGATAAGAATATAGTGTTAAGATGTAAATGTAGCTTCAAGACCCTTTTAATGAACCAGTAGGTACATAGAATAGGAGTGCAAAAGTTTACAACCATTGATGTCCACTGCTTGCTTTTGATTTAGCCAGGGATATAGGGAAAATTAGATTCTCCCATGTCATCATACCTGTGAAGAATGATCTCATCTTTTGTTCATCCATACGTCATTCTGTGAGGAAATATGCCTGTGACATAAATTCTAATTCATGGATATTGTTAAATTCTTAGTTTCTATTGTTTCAGTGTGGGTGATATTGATCCAACTAGCTGGCTCTTTGTAGAGATGATTTGATAGGGTTTCTGGCAAGAAAATGCTGTTGGCTCTATGGTTGACAATCAGTGGTTGGTGTGAGGCTGAGGCTAGCTGTTTTTGGAGTGGCGGTTTTGATGTGAGAAGTTGGCCTCCGGAAATCCTTGTTATGAAGAAGTCTCTGGTAGGAGAGTTAACTCCAGTAGTACTGTTAGAAGACACACTCCTGTGTAACTTAAGGGAGAATGTTCCTAGGCAAGAAAGTCTCTATTCCTGCTTATGCTTTTTTGGCATATGTTACAGATGGCATGGCAGTGATCAAGGTTGGAGATCAAGAAACACACCACACAGATGAGTGAGCTTCCTTGTTCTTGGTCCTGGGGGATTACCAGGTACGGATTGGTCATTAGTATGAGATTTCTCAAAATTCCTACAAGCTGGTGTGTCAGGTACACATGACAAAAGATCACATTTCATGTTAATACAAAGATTTCCTAATAAATATTTAGGAATCTATCTTATGGAAAGAAGAAAAAAAAAACTTGAGGCAACTGGACTGGTAGGTTATGATGTATTACTTTTAGGAGGCAGTGACAGCTTCCTTACTTTGTCAGGATATTGATGACTAGCGTGTTGCCAGGACAAAGAAATATATTTATCATTTTTTATCCACTTACTTTGAAATTAATCAGAGGAAATGTATGTTTGATTCATAATATTTCTGGTAGAGATATTAAGAAAACTAAAGAATTACCCTGTTTTGTACATTTTTTGATTAAGTGTAATAATCCCTACCGTAATTTGCTTGCCTTTATTAACAAGGGTAGCATACCTTGAAATGTTTATGTATGTTCAAGTGATACTGATTCTTAAATTTCTGGATTTGTCCCGTCAGTATGCCATAACAGGCTACATTTTAGTGTGTGTGTGTGTGTGTGTGTGTGTGTGTGTGTGTGTGTGTGAGAGAGAGAGAGAGAGAGAGAGGGAGAGAGAATTGGAGTGGTTATTTTGAAAGCAAGAATGCTGAACTATCTTTAATATTCATAAATTCATATCAGCTCTTCTTCAGCTGATGTTTTCACATGTCCCACATATTCAGAGAATGTGTTTTAAGTCAGACAGGTCAGAATTTAAATTCAGCTGTTGTACTTAACTGCCTGGATATGTTGTTCAAATTTTAGTACCTTGGTGTTCTCAGTAAGGAAATTGAGATAATAATAGTCAGATTTAGAAATAATGTACCGGAAATATTAAATGCAGTGTTTGGCATCGCGTTTTACATAGGTGGCAAGAAGAGCATGTTTACTTTCACTTTGGAGATCTTTGATGATAAGAAGAATATTTGCTACGTTAAGATTGAATTCTTTGGCCCTTATACCTGCACATGCTTAGATAACGGACCATTGTCAGTCCTGATCTCTGAACTACAGGGACACAGAATATTTCTCATTAACAAAGCACCGAACTTGGGTCAGAAACATGGAGATAAAGCCATTTTCAAGACTTTAGTCAAGTTACGATGTTCCCTCAGTCTCCTTTTATCTCATCTGTACAACTGAGAGGTTTTAAGACCTATCTCACAGGGTTAATGGAATGAAAGGAGCCGATATATTTTATGTGCTTTGTTAACTCTAAGGCACTAGACTAGCTATAGAAGTTACTTTTTTAAGGACAGATAAAATTATTTGTGTGGATGACAATAAATCTTACAAAGTTCAGGCTTCCCATGGGGGAACACTGAACCGTTAGAGCTGTCTGCTATAGTGAAATATTATTTCCGTTATCAGGCCTGAATAAGTTAAGAACAAACAAACATGGAATGCCTGAAGTGATTAAGCCATTTCTCATTTTAACTGTAAAACCAAAGTTTTGGCTAATCTTTGAAAAGGCTTCTAAGTTTTTCTTCTTATCACCAGTCTGTTAATCAGTAAACCTCATGTCTGATTAAAATCTCTGGATTAGGTGCCATGAGGATCTATTCATGGACCTTTCATGGTCTGTTAGTCACTGAAAACACATTTTGTTAGTGAGCAGAGCTGTGGTGTAGGTGTCTGATGTCTGACCCTCAGTGTCTGGACTCATTTTTCTCATCAACTCCTTTTGTATGGGACTTTTGACGAATCACAGAAGCCCACTGGGTCTAGGGCATTAAATGTACAGAATCCTCTTGTAGACCCTTCTCTCATGCATGCTTAGGAGACCCTTTACCTGTTGAAGCAATGTCAGGGAGAGAGTGAGCCTTGAGAATAGAAATGGTCCATGGTCAAAGGTTTCGAACGAGAAGGTGAAATGGTAGCATGTGAGCCCTGATGAGCTGAGTGTGTTGGACGAAACGAAAATTCAAGCCCTCGCATTAAGAAGGTGAGAGTGATTACATGCGCTGAAGAAATAAATGAGACCAGAATGGAGAAATTATGACACTGATGAAAGTCAAGTGTCAGGGCTCCTTCTTCATGCAGCAAGCCCCTGACATGGCTCCAGAAAGTTCCGAGGAATTGGTCGTGTTTGTGGCATCTGTTGCTTTTTCACCATTTGTCATTTGTTGTGGCTTTGTTTGTCCTTTTAACAAATATTCACTTGTATCCCATTTTGTATTCATAACTTTATATTTTTTCCTTAAAACCGCATAAGCCTCAGGCCCTGCAAAACTTGAATTCATCCCTGCATGAGATGTTTCTTAATGGGAAGGACACTGAAGTGTGTACTGTAGAATTATAAGAATGTATTGGGGTGCCATGGTAATATACTGAGGTTAGATGGAGGTAAAACAAAACAAAATGAAACACAACAGGGAGTTTGGCGAGAAGGTTGTTGTAAAGGAGTGGTGGTGCTATTATTAGGAATACCAGAAATAATGAAGAGTATATATGGGTTACAACATGTGTTCAGTAACTACTCTGCACAGGTCTATTCAAGAACGATATGATGCTATCCTGCTATGAAGGTGCCTACAGTCTAGAAAAGCAGTGGTTAAAAAGTACTCACTGTGGAGGTAAGGTTTGATGAGGGTCTAAATGAATAAAAATATAAAATAATTCTGAAGAGCTAGAAGAAAGTTACCCTTAAGGGAAAAAAAATCATTTTTTAGTGACTTTTTATGAGCACTTTATGTTTTTTTGGTTGTGGTAAGAGGACTATAGAAATTCAGAGTGCACTGGTGTATTCCGCGTGCATTAGAAACCAGTACAATAACTAAGTGGAGATTACAGATATGCCCCCTCCCATCCCAAAGAATCCCAGGTAACCTTCGGGTAATTTCTAACAGCAGATTGTAAACTTCTCAGGGCAAGGAACTGTCCAGGAACTGAAACAGATCTTTCCCAGCTTTCATTTATTTCATTGTTAACTTTTATAGTTACGACATTCTGCTGTGCTCCAGCTAGAGCAATGAGTGTTGAAACAGAAAGAATGTTCTGCGGAAATGCAGGTTTTTAGGTTTTCATGTCGGCACTCAATGATTTCAGATTGAAGGATTTTCATATGTATAGTAAATTACACTGATCATTGGAAGAAAATAAGATTTCTTTCTTAAGCTCCTTTTGTTTTCTTTTACTCTTTAGTCTTTCCTAGATCCTCCTCATCATCCTTCATGATGCTTGAGTCTGCTGAGGTCTATGAGTGGATCCGTTTACTTCTATCATTTTTTTAGTACATGCTGTCTAGAGTGATCTCTCTTGACCCCGTGGGGACATAAATGAAGAAAGCATGGACTGTACCTTTTAGCAGGCGAGACAGAAAATAGCAAAACTATTTATAAGTAGCCTATATTTAATGGTGGTGTGTGCTAAGGAGAGGAATCCAGCAAGGAGCAGAGCTACGCCTGTAGGGGGTGGGCTTGCAGCTGTAGAGGGGTGTTCCTGGAGGGCCTCACCCAGAAGGCCAGAACGGAGTAAAGTTCCCAGGGAGAGGAAAGACGGAGCCAGAAGGTATCAGTATTCCAGCAAACAAATGAAAAGGGCAGAGGCCCAGAGCAAGATCATGCCTGATGTGCGGGAGGAAAATGGAGACAGCAAGGAGCCCAGCGTGGTGGGAGCTAGCGAGCATGTGAGAGAGGGCAGTGGAGGTTCCGGTCCAAGCAGTCACAGAGATCGAATCTTGTGGGCCATTGTCAGGACTTCAGCTTCTGCTCATGTGGGATGAGAAGCCCCTGGGCTGACACATAGGAATACTCCTCTCTTTCTCTCTTCAAGTAAATAAATAATTTTTTTTAAGGGGGGTATGGGGGAGTTGGGGGTTTGCCTGAGCACAGGTGGAGCATCTGACTCTTGGTTTCAGCTCCGGTCATGATCTCAAGGTTGTGAGATGGAGCCCCTCGTTGGGCTCAAGGCTCAGCAAGGAGTCTGTGGAGATTCTTTCTTTCCCCCTTCCCCTGCCCCTCCCTCTGCATGTGCATGCACGCTCTCTCTCTTTCTCTCCAAAGAAATAAACCTTTTTTAAAAAACAAATAGGAATAGTCTGAGTGCTGTAAATAGGATAGTTTGAAGGAGTGAAAGGTAGCAAGACAGCAGTTAGGAAACTAAAGAAATAACCCAGGTGTGTGATGTGGCTCTTCAGACCAAGGTGGGAATAGGGACATAATGATAAAGTGTTATATTACATTGTGTATATATTTGTGTACACACACAGCCAATACAACGTGTGTGTTAAATTTCGGCTGAGTGAAAATGACCTCAGCGTGTCCACTCATTTGTTCCTACACATAGTGTTCAGAATTAGTAAGCCAAAAGCCCCTCCCCCATATTTTGAAATCATAAATCCCTATATACTATAACAGTCCTACAGAGTGAAACATGGAAGAGACTGACCCGAACTGCCAGAAGTGGGAGGGCCACAGGGCAAGAAAGGTGTAGGCCCTCTCCAAACTGCACAATGTTATTAAAGTGATAATTTGATTATTGTAAACCTTGCCTCTTATGTCTTATGTTATCATATGAGTTGAGTCCGAATTCATGGTGATCTACTAGGCCTGTGGCAGACATACACCAACCTTTCTGGTCTCATTTCTCTCTTCAACCCATGTAATCACTCTCCCTTCTTAATGCTAGGGCTTGAATTTTCGTTTTATACTTAGAGCAGAGGAGGTGTTCCATCCTCATTCCCATTTCTCAGCTTCCTACCCACCAGCCCCCCAGAGTTCTCAAATCCTGGAGCCAGAGTTTTGTTTATCTTCCGTGATGCTCCTACTCCTCCCTGGGAGAAAGCATTTTGGGAGTCATAAACTGATTGACCTTAGTGACCCAGAATCTAGTCCTCTCTCTGACACCCATTAAATATCTGTCTACTCAATATGGTAAGTTTTATTATAATCAAATGCATTCACTTATTTTGTTTTTGCACTTAATTCTAAAATATTAGCTATAAAAAGTCAAGATTTTAGAATTGGGTTCTGTGTATCTTAAACAGAAAAAAAGCCCTTAGAATGCCAATTTTCCTGAACTTAGATGAGTAATCGGGAGGGCTAGCTTTTGGAACTACCACTAAATGTAATTTCTAAAGCTGAGGTTTCACATCTGTAAAAGTAGGGTAAGTTACACTTATCTTACTGATTTTACTGGAATGCTATGAAGATAAAATGAGAAAAAGTAGGGAAAATGATTTTGTAAAAAAATAAAGTCCCATATTGTTTCCATTAACATAAGTGAAATGGTCTGATTTTGTTTCTTTTAATCAAAAGGACTTCTTAAAATTAGCCAGTATATGTATGAACATCCTTCATAATTCATAGTATATATTGCTGTTAGTTTTTATAGTTGTGATCATGTATGCTTATGAATTAGGAGAAATAATTTCTCTTCATGAATTTTTGAGAGCCAGAGGGAAAATAGTGGAGTTTTGTTTTACATCAATGGGTAGATATTGATGTTAAACTGTTGTCTTCTGCAGCGCCTGGGTGGCTCAGTCCGTTAAGCCTCGGACATTTGGTTTCGGCTGGGTCATGATCCCGGCAAGATCCAGTCCTGCTGGGCTCTGTGCTCTGAGCTCATTTAAGAGTAAGCTCAGGATTCTCTCTCCTCCTCTTCCCCTCCTTCTCCCTCCCTCCTCCCCCTCTACGAACCTCCCCTCCCACCCTCCCTCCCCTGTAAATGCTCATGCTAGCGCCCACTCTTTCTCTCAGATAAATAAAATCTTTTTTTTAAATGTTATTTTCTTAGGCAATTCTTGTTTGTTAATGGAAAAATCAGTTATTGTAATACGTTTCACATTATTATATGGATAGAAATTTCATTTTACATGTTAAAGGTGATTTAGAACTTTTGGAATGAAATTCTGCCGTCACATGGTATTTATTATTTATTGAACATCTCTCAGGCCAATGTAAATTATTTGCTAATTCTTCTTTGATATGTGAGAAATAAAAATATTGACAATTCTTATGAAGTAATAATTCACTTTATTTCTTTAAGATTCTCTCAGGATGATAAAATGGTTATTGATTTTTTTATTGTTTGAAATGGCTTCCTTATTCTATTTATATCCTTTAGTGCCTCAAATGGTGAAAGAATTTATACATTAAAAGTTCACCATTTTACTCTCGATTATACCATTCATAATAATGATATAGTATCTTTGGCTCAAAAATAAGCAAAATATTGTTGTAATATTGTAATGTGTTATAATATTTCTAGTGATGAGTACTTAGGTCAGGATAAAAACTCCCTACTTCTATGTCAAAAGAAAAATTCTGTTTTCTTATGTAGACTAAGTATATTTGCATTTACCTTTTGCTTTTAAATTTTGTTTGGGAGATTTCTTTTTAGAATTTTCCTTTTCTGAAATACAATTTTCTTTTTATCTGATTTTACACATGATTTAAAGTTACAGTTCAGTAATCAAAGTTTTGTGCATTCTGTCTACTAGTGTTTGAACTGGAACTTATATTGTCCTTATGTACGTTAATTCTCAGTGGAGAGGATGATGATGGTGATGATATTGCCACTGATCCAAATAACTCCTATATTTATTAGAAAACTCCTTTTCCTAGAATAAAGTGACAATATGTTGGGTTGAAATCTGTTGTCTGAGTAGTGGGATACATTTAAATAACATTAAAAAAAGAATAGTACAGAATATATGAATATTAAAAAGGTTAAGAACATAATTAAAGTTAAAATCCTTAGTGGTTCAGTAGAGATACTTAAAGCAGAGGAGGCCACAGTTAAGGCAAGCATTTCTCATGGACAGTTGCATCCTGTAGACTCGCTTCCTATGTTCATTCAATTAACTATGTATCTATATATTCATGAGTGCCTTTAGGATTAGTGGGTGACACTCTACTTAATGGTATTGATCTGGTAATACCATTGAATTACAAAGTTACGTGAAAACATCCACTTTGTTCTAACAAAATGAATTGGGAAATTAAAAGTTTATAAATTTATGAACTCCAGTCTACTTCAGATGAGATGTTAACATCACATACGTATCATTGGATAGCTCCATATATTATATGATTTTCCTGGAATTATTAACATTTTACTAATCTACCCATATCCTTTTTCTTGTCTTATTCAGCTACATCCTATTTTAATCTGTTTCAAATAATATATCTAATTCTAAAAACCATAAACTGTGGCCATAGAGTGATGTTAGCATCTATACCAATCTTTGCAGGAAATATTAGAATGTAGTATTAGATTATTTTAGAGTTTATAGTGATTAGATTATCATAGAGTTTATGATCTATATATAGTATTAGATTATTATAGAGTTTATAGTGATTAGAAACATTAGAAACACAGTCCTGTCATGACAATCTTCCTCAAGTTGAACCACAAATCACAGCTAATTATATACCCCTTTTTACCTTGACTCTATTTAAAAAGCATGAATTTGCAATTTTCATATCTTGTCTCGTATAGGATTTTCTTTCCTTTTTAAAGGCTGAACAGTATTCTACTGTATATATAAAGCATGTTTCATTTATCATTTATCTATCAATGGATATTTAGGTTATTTCAATGTTTTGACTATTGTGTATATAACTATAATGAGCATGGTCTTGCTACTATCTCTTTGAGATCCTGATTTCAATTATTTTGGATAAATACCCAGAAATGGGATTGCTAGATCAATTGGTAAATGTGTTTTTAATGTTTAGAAAACATCATACTGTTTTTCATAATGGCTGCACCATTTTGTATTCCAACCAAGTACAAGATTCTGATTTTTCTTCTCTTTACCAACACTTACTGTCTTGTTGTTGTTGTTTTTTTAATTGTATAATGGCCATTCTAACAGGTGTAATTTTTATTTGAATTTCCTTGGTAATTAGTGACATTGGGTAATCCTTCCTACATTATTTTCCCTTATAACAGCGTTCAGCATAATTTCCCATCAGTGTGCATGTGCAAGTGTGCTATTTGCTTATTTTCTGGGAGTGGAATGGAGATAAGAGATGAGAAAGTCAATTTTTTTCATTCCTAATTGACTTTGTTTATCCACCAAAAATGGTGCATCCCACAAAAACTATCTGGTTGTTCAACTATCTTTTCATTTTTTGCATGTCCAAGTCTTCAAATAAAATTGTCGTATAGAGAGTTACCTGGGTGATTCAGTCGTTTAAGCATCTGCCTTCAGTTCAGATCATGAGAGCAGGTTCTGGGATCAAGTCCCCCATCAGGGTCCTTGCTAAGCCAGGGAGCCTCCTTCTCCATCTCCCTGCTGCTCCTCCTGCTTGTATGCCTGCATGTGCTCTCTCTCTCTCTCTCTCTCTCTGACAAATAAATAAATAAAATATTAAGAAAAAATAGTTATGGGGCGCCTGGGTGGCTCAGTGGGTTAAGCCGCTGCCTTCGGCTCAGGTCATGATCTTAGAGTCCTGGGATCGAGCCCCACATCAGGCTCTCTGCTCAGCAGGGAGCCTGCTTCCTCCTCTCTCTCTGCCTGCCTCTCTGCCTGCTTGTGATCTCTCTGTCAAATAAATAAATAAAAATCTTTAAAAAAAAAAAGAAAAAGAAAAAATAGTTATATAGATAAGAAATATATTTTTTAATTATCTTTTTATTATAATTAAGATGGAATTATAAAAAATGTATGTGTTCTTTGTGCTAGGTTTTACATATTTGAGCACCATTTCTATGTAGATGCACTATGAGGTAGGTTTAGTTAGCATAAACTGAATGAGATTTTCTATTTGCTGAAACTAGCATTGGCCTGAGCGATAGATGAAGTTCATACTTCTGCACTACCATTAACTAACCGTGTGCTATTGGAAGTCTTGTCACCTCATGTTTCATGTTTCTAATGTATTCTATAAGAAATGAAAACTAGAGCGTCTGCAAGGATCTTGCTTGCTTTGTAACATGAGTCTATAAAATAGTTGTGACCTGCTTTTACAACACATTTTATTTATGTGATTCTTTTTCAGTGACTTTTTTATTGTTGACCATTAATACTGCAAAACATGTACTAATCTATGTTCTTTGTAATTTTGTTTTTTGTGATTAGAACTAAACCTATTTTAGATCTGTGAGTATAGAAGTCATTGACTCTAAATATTTCAGTGTATTCAACCTAGAAAAAAATAGTGGGCCTGCCCAGACTATTCAACTACTGTCTTTGATAATTCTTGGAATTTTTTTTCCTATTTGCAATGTTGTGAGAATTTTTTTTATTTTGCAGTTATTTACATTTATATATAATTTATATATGCATGCCACACTTTGCTTACTTTGCTTGTTTTTATAAAAAGTGTGAATGAAAGAAGAAATATGGGAAGTGAATCACTCCAGACCCCATCCCAAATTAATGACAGTTTTAAATACAGAATTCAACTTCTTTAATTATGAGCTATCGAAAAATTGGGTGCCTGGATGGCTCATTCAGTTGAGTGTTTGACTCTTGATCTCAGTTCAGGTCTTGATCTCAGGGTCCTGTGTTCAGATCCCACGTTATATATCTATATAAGCTGTATAACATTACTCAAAGAACTCTTATCGGTGGTATTATCATAGCATATACTTTTCCTTAACAATCTGTTTCATTTATATTGGGCTTGTTTACTCAGTATAAAAATATGCAATAGTTTTAAGCAAAGAAGTAGAAAGTTACCCCAAATCTCATATCTCTCATATATATATATATATATATATACACACACATACACACACACAAATATATATGTTTAATACTACTGAAATTTGGAAGAATGTATATTTATAAAATTTACATTAAATATTCTAAGGAGTTTAATTCTATTATCAATATACTATGAAGTCAGGATATTGTGATATATCACATTTTTAAAAATGTATAACTTAATAGAGTTAAAATTTTAGTATTTTAGGTTAAAAACAGCTTTTAGTTTGGCACTAGCACTGATTTTTTTTTTTATTACTTTAGAAAGAGGGAATGGGAGTAGGCAGAAAGAGAGGGAGAGAATCTCAAGCAGACTCCACGCTGAATGTGGAGCCTGATGCAGGGCTCAATCTCACAACCCTGAGAACATGACCTGAGCTGAAACCAAGAGTTTGTCACTTAACCAACTGGGCCACCCAGGCAAGCCCGGCTTCTAAGTTTAAACCAAATATTGATTCAGACTACAAATTGAGTATTCCAGCCCCTGAGTTAACCAATCCAGACACAAATGTGGCAATGGCCAGAGAAGATAAACTAGATAGGGTATTCCCTGGGGACCCTGGGGCGTCAACACCAGCCCCGAGAACCTGAACAATGACCACAGAGGGCAGTGAGAGGGAAGGTGGCGAATGCAGAAGAGGAAAATTAGATGACATGATCCCTATGCTTGAACATCTTAGTATATATGTAAGGTAAATTTGTGGATAAGGAAAAACAATGAAAAACAGTGTATAAATTTCAGAATCCAAACTATTTTTTCACATCTTCATATAAAGCTCCCACTCAAAAATTGCATTTTCATAAATTATAAACAACCAGTTGTTTTTTCATTGTGCCGTAGTCATAGTCTTCTCCCCCTCCTAGAGTCGAAATAAACTAAAAAAGTGATCTAGCAATATCCTCCCCCTTGAGGAAGCCAAGGATGGCAAATTAGCCAGTTTGCTGAAGGTTACAACATCTAGTAAATACCAAGCTAAATGTGAACACAATATGATTATGGAGAAGAGAAAGTATCAGCAATCAGCAGTACCTTGGATCTTAAAACACATTTCTGAAAAAGTATTTGTCTTTCTGAAAATAGCGTATATATTCCTTATTAAAAGAAGGGTAGATTTTAATTTTTTAATGTTAAATATCAGACACATTCACATCATTGCATTTGAAAGTATTATTAGACTATTGGTTAAAAAACTAGAATGTAACATTTTATTGTAGCCCTTTTGAAGCAATTCAGACTACATTCTCAATAAAAGGAAATTCAGATTATCTTCCTTTCAGCCTATCTCTGGAATCATTGTCCTTGTTAATGGAAGTTGTTCTGATGGCCTCTTCAAGTTGTTAAATCATTTTTTTTAATTTAATTGTATTTAAATTCAATTAATTAACATATAGTATACTATTAATTTCTGGAGTAGAGTTCTGTGATTCATCAATTGTATGTAACACCCAGTGCTTATTACTTCAGGTGCCCTGTGAGGTCATTTTAAATTCACCTCATTTAGGTGAACCAGGGAAATGGGGCTCCTGCAAATCCCTAAGGATGGATACCTCTAGAGTATCCAGGGAAAAAGCAGACAGAGAGAGACTGTTTCAGTGAAAGTCCCTCCAGGTTTATATACGTTATGTACCAAGGCTCTGTTTTAAGTTTTGATCGAACTATGTATTCCAAGAGTAAAAATAAGAGTCAATCATAACGACAGTGACAAAAATGGCAACATTATTATGAGATTAGCTCTTCAAGAAGATACTTTACAACCTTAAGATTTTATGCTTCTAGATGAGTTTTCTTGGGAAAATACATCTGAGTTTTTAATGGCTTGTCATGACTGAGGGAGTCTCCTTTGTCCTGTAAATAGACAGGACACTATTCAAATACTGTTTTTTCCCCTTACTCTCCCCCTTCCTCCACTCTTTTTTCCCTCCCTGATATTCCATTCTTCTGCCATTTTCTTCCTTTCCTTCCTTTATGTTAATGTATAAATTGGTTAAAGTTCTAAAATACTAAAAAAAAAAACTGTATAATAGAATAAAATATATCTATCTATGTATTTCTCTTATATTAACATTCCATCACTTGAAAATGAATGAGTAATTAGTATAACTGATGTGGACAATATATTGGACCCCTGAAACTCACTTGCAAGGTTTGTTCACAATTTAGAAACCCAAGACAAATGACCATTTCAGATTCTGAGTTTTTGCTGCTGCTGATGATTTATAAACGACTTTTGAGAGCAAATGTCCAGATTTAGGAAATTAATCTATAGTCATGGTTAATAATATCAATGGAGAAAAGTACAACATAAAGTATTATTAATTTATGATATACATTTATTTTTTTAATTAAGTTTGGGTTTTGTTTTGTTCTGTTCTGTTACCCCAAAGGCATTAGATTCTCATTCCATAGCATTCCAGCCTCACTGGTTCATGTAGTTTCCCTCGTGTGTGTGTGTGTGTGTGTGTGTGTAGATGTGTTTGGTTTTCGTGGGGTTTTTTTGTTCATTTATTAACTCATTCATTTTCTTTCAACTCATTTTCTTTTCTCACTTCCTTCCTCTGTTCATGAGCAACTATTTATAATTTATGTAATTTCTGTTATTTTTTTGGAAAATACATAATACTGGGTACAAGTAGCATTTTAATGTACATGAAATGTCCTTATCCTGTAGACAGATCCTATTTCTCACTTGGTTTTAGTTGGAAAATAGTTTTAAGGTGAATCCACCTCTTGGTTAACACCCGGTATGGTCTTTTTCTGCACCCTCTCCAGGTATTTCCATCTGGAACACTTACTATACTCTCATTGTCCCACTTCTCCTGATACTGCCTCCGCCCACAAATAGACACTCAGCAAGATTTCTGAGTCATACGGTATACTTGGGTTTACTTTCATGATGTTCTGCTACATTGCCCTCCAGAGGGGTGCACTTATCTGCATTCCCATTAAAATAATTGCATGTTTATAAATTGTAGACAAGCGGTTGTTTTATTTTCCTGTGACATAGTCATAGTATTCTCACATCACAGAGTGGGGTAAATCTGAACATCATCCTGTAAGTTTAATCTCCTTTGAAGTCAGGGTCCCCTGATCCTACATCCCAGTCAACACATGGTATTTTCTGGTTTTTAAACTTTTTGCAATACGATGAGAACTAAGGAGTATGTCATTATTGCTTTAACTTGTACTTTCTAATCATTATTGAGTCTGGGTCTTTTTATATATACTTTGAACACTTTTAAAATTCTTTCTGTCTGGGTCATCTTAGTTTTACTAACTGCCAGGATGTTTCTGCTTTTTTCTAGTAGAGTATCATTTTTTATTAATTTTTTTGACAGCATACAATATTAGACACAAGGTGGTGATCACCACGTAAGTGACTAATTGTGTAGTGCCTGCCACTTACTAGGTCCAGAAAAAATAGTTGTGCAATAAAAAAAAGTCATGAGATTTTATATGTGTTTGGACATACCTATGATTTCAACTGTTAGCACATTAATTTTAATCCATAAGATGTTTGTGATGTAAGGGTAAATAATAAATATAGACAAAGAAATAACACACATGAAATTGTGTATTATAAAGAATAGCATTTACCAGTTTTAGGAGATATAAAGTTAAGGAATCCCAGAAGTTATAAAAACCCATAGTTGAGAATGTTTTATGTTGAGTGATATTTTTTTAATTCAAACATTACCTGACTATTGTCTTTTTTGGTGTTTGATAACATGTTAAGTATAAGATTGTAAGCAACAAATCCTGTCGTCAGTTGTTGCACATTGAATAAAAATTCAGATGGTCTTAGTTTTCCTATTAAAAGCCATTAGTATAGGTACTTTATAGGGATATAATTGAAACATCATCTGTCCACTATCAAAGTTGAACAATTCATTAACATACATGTTGATAGAATTTAAATATAAAGAAAATGTAAATGCTGAATAATAGATATAGACATGCATGTGTACACTGTATTCCAGGAATTATTTCTAAAACAAAGTCAGAGTACAGTTATCTTCAGATTGACTCTGCTTCCATTTAATCAATTAAATGATAAAATATTACTTTAGTGAACCTCAATATAGCATGATCATGTTCAACAAATGTTTATGTGCATTTTAAAATAGTTTATAGGATTTTGCAATTAACATTTTTCAAGAATGTTATATTTGAGATCATATCATACTTAATTCTTACAATTATTAGAACCTTCTTATGAATTAATAAGGAGTGATGGGTTATATTCACTTGGTTTCTTTAGTATGGTTCTTGTAGGATTTGTTAGGTATTTGGAGAGGCGGTGGATAGGAAAGGTGTTACTAAAGGACTAGTCGCAAGTCACCACATTCCCTGTAGTATCTGATACTCACCATTGGAACCAAGTACTGGCAAAATCTTTTGAACCACAGTCCTGCACAAACTCTGGTGGAAAAGTGAAAGGAGAAAAGAAGCTTGGTCTGTGTATCATGGAACAGAACAGGTGGTGTAGTTTATGACCTCAGGTGTATTTCTACACAAGATTCTAGTTATTTGTTGTGGGGTTTTTTTTTTCAGCAATTTTATTAAAGATTTTAGATAGTTTTCCCTTTGTAATACTAGAAGCATTTTTTAATTTCATTAAATAATTATGTTTTGTAAATTTGCCCCTTTATTTTGAGAGGTGAAAAATAAACAAGTTAATCCAAGAAAAGAAGCATGAAGATTTTGCAGCTGTTTCTCTTCATAGAATATGCTCTTGCCGAAAAGTGACAATGCAATTATAACACTATAATTTGTTTCAATTCAAAATCATCTGTATATAAATATACTCTTTATGCTGACTTTTTCTTTAAAAAGTGTGTTTTCCAGTGTGCTCTTCCTTTTGTACTGCTGTATTTTTCTTTAGTGATATCATCGTTGTCTCTTACGTAATTTTCTCATTTTATATGTACAACAGCCTGGGATTGTTGAATTAAACCTAAGGCCCATCTGAAGATAAAGTTTTGTTGGAGTAAGTTCTAGAAAAGCCATTTTTGTTTGTGTTATTGTGGATATTTTTATGGACTTCTTTTGCCATTTCACTGTAGTAAAAGAATTTGCCATACTTGTTTGCAACCAGTAATATGCTTTCCAGTGTATATCAAAATCATTAAAACTTTCAGTTTCAGTTATGCCATGTTTAGAGTTTTCCACTGAAGCCAATGGTGAGCAGGAGAGAATGTCACATAGGCATCTGTGAAGCTCATTAAAAACCCAGTTGTTCAAGTGTTTCTTTTTGTTTCAATTATAACTCAGTTAGGGCATACATTTATTTTCTTAGGTAAAGCTGGTAGCATTCACAAATATTTCGGCACTATAACTTGAATAGTTTCATCTAATTTCTACTCATTTCACATAGATACGTATTAGGACCAGATGATTCATGCCAAATATGTACTCCTAGATTATTTTGACAGCTCATGTGAAATGGAGCAAAGAAACAAAATTTAAAATGTTGAAAAATTGTTACTACATTTTAGTGAAAATTATCTTTCTAGACAGAGAGGAAACGTGAAATGCCCTCTAATTAATGCAGCATAATTGAGGCTATCCAGCACAAAAAAAGAAAAAAGAAAAAAGACTTCGTGTTCTTTGTTGAAACATTATTAAGAATTTCAAAATGGTTACAGTGAACCATTAAACCAAGCATGGGCCTTTCTGAGCACACGGCCTTGTCCTACCACACAGGCCACACCCCAGCCACCGCCGCCCCTCCTCCCCCCCACCATGAAGCTGTCCTCTCTGTAACATGCCTACTAATTCTACTCAGGGATGCCTTGCATGCAGTGAAGAAAAAGGAAAAAATTCCCCATGGAAATCTGTCTTATCTGAGCAAAGTTGAAGCAATTAACAGTTTCTCGAGGGGACCTTCACAACAAGCTATTAATGACTTTCTTCCCCCTTTCCCATTCCATGATGGAATATGGAAGTTTATACTCTTCTAGATGCTTGTTCCCCGTGGGAAAATTATACTGATTCTTGTAATGGTATTTTTTTCTGACACAAAATTGGCCTAAGTAATATATGTTCAATAATGTTTTCTTTATTAAAGCAGTGTAAACAAAATGCATGTGTTTAGTAATACTTGATAGGCTTTCAAAACCAACATTTTGCATGTTGTAATAGACATGTTTGGTGAGTTCAGGTGAGTGATGAGAGCAAACTACGTACGGTTGTGGTATTGATGTTCCAGAGAACTTTGAACTGTGTTCTCTGAAATGGTGTGCTGAGTTGGTTTTTAAATGTCTTCTATGCCATACGGACCCCAACTAGAAATATAACACATGTCTTATTTTATAATTGCATTTGTCTTTTTAGGGATGCAAGTATTGGAGTGGAATGGAATTCCTTTAACTTCTAAAACGTATGAAGAAGTGCAGAGTATCATTAGTCAGCAAAGTGGGGAAGCAGAAATATGTGTAAGACTGTGAGTTTTTCCCCATCTTTTTGTTTCCATTTTTTGGCTATTCATGGCTCTTTTAATTTAAAATTGTTAAGGTGGAACCTTTGCCAGTCGGCAAGATTTACAGTAATTAGAAAATAAAGTGAATACAAGTTTTATAGATTTCTTGTGTTCAGAATCAAAGTCTAAAGAATAGAAAGAATTCAGCTAATTTTGTGTCTGATTATGTCAATAGTTCTCCCCTTCATTTAAATGAAAGCCTGAACCCATTTAGAGTTCATGTCTGTGTATAGTATTTCAAAAAGAACTTACACTTAATCCATAAAGATTTCACCTTAAATAATCATTTTTATCAGCTGACTTTTAACAGCATTGCAAATATATATTTGGTTAGAAGGGCGAGCATGCTTGGAAATTGCTTTATATCATTGACCACTTCTCATTTACCTACTGAAAAAAAAATCAGGGTAGTCGGAAAAAAAGGGACTTTTGTCTCCGGTTTCCTCAATTTCTTTCTTAATTTCTTTGTTTTAAATTTTTAGGGACCTCAATATGCTTTCAGACTCTGAAAATCCCCAGCACCTGGAACTTCATGAGCCACCAAAAGCTGGTAGGTGAAAGTCATCTGCTTTCAACCAGGGGTAAAAGGGAAGATGTAAGTGTAATGATAGTTGTAGGAGCAGGTGAAGCCATAGATGAAAATATAAACACAAGCATAGATAGTGTATGGGCAAAATGTACTTATAGACCAATGTCTATTTATCTACGTAATCATAAGCAGAATCAAAAGCCCTGCAGCAACGTTTTTTAGCATTCTAGAGGAACACATACTTGTGTGTTTGACCTATGAAAGAAATTCATACAGAATTCTTGCTGTGTGAGTTTACATTTTTAATTCTTAAAAAATAAACTCATCCTGCCAGAGCAGTCCATGGAGCCATTTATTTGGGATCTTATAGCATTTTTAGATAATACTTGATTCTTTTTAGCATAACTGGACTATAGAACACTCATTCTTGAACCTTTTGTCTTTTCATGATAAAGAAAAACAAAATCAACATGTAATTTCATAAGGACCTGATGAGATTTAACTCTTTCTGAGCTGACAACTAGAGTCTTCTAAACGTAGATCCATTATTCCATGAAAAAATATCACTTCTTTCTTCATTTAACCAGTATTTACTGACCATTTCCTCTGCTACAGCCAGCATTCTCAGAGTCTGGGTGTCTGCACTAAAGAACAGACCCAGGCCTGTAGAACTTTTCATCCATCTGTGCATGTCAATTACCTTGTCATCTAGAACTTGCGTAAGCTCCGTGGTATTGAGTAATGATGAAACTGGGAGATACATAGCCACTCCGTTTTGTTGTAGTAGATAAAGCGAAATCCCCAGGGGTTGATCCTAAGCAGTTGGCAGCAGAGCTCCAGAAGGTCTCCCTGCAACAGTCACCGCTGGTTCTGTCATCCGTCGTGGAGAAAGGATCTCACGTTCATTCAGGCCCTACATCAGCGGGATCCAGTTCCGTTCCCAGCCCCGGGCAACCGGGGTCCCCCTCCGTGAGCAAAAAGAAACACAGCAGCAGCAAGGTGAGAAGTTACTCTGAGTTACTTATTTTCTTGCTCTTTATTCAGACGAGGACAGAGGAACTCCAGTATCATTTTCTAAGGTGTTTTTCCTGTGGTTTCTCATTGGAGTGAAACAAGAAAATTTCCATTTCTTAGTATATAACTGATCAAAGTGTTGTGACAATGATGTATTTCTGCATCTCTTTAAATATTTTAGCAGTTATTATTATGAGGCATATGCACAGTGTGTCTGATGCTTCATAATTCCTGCTTCTTTCTCGTAGTTGTTGCATAAATCTGAGCTCCTTTGTATATGGCACATTAGCCTTCCATCTTTTTGGGAACACAGGATACATATTACACTGGATTTGGTAATTTAAATAAAAAATATAAAGGACACAGAGATAAAGAATGTAGGACAATGAGAAATGAGGAAAACCTGTAATATAAAATTGCCTCTTTGAATTTTATACCTAATGCCATACTAATTAGGGAGCCTGGGTGGCTTAGTCTGTTAATGTTCAGCTCTTGATTTCAGCTCAGGTGCTGGACTCAGGGTCATGAGATCAAGCCCCACCTTGGTCTCTGCGCTCCATGGGAGTCTACCTGAGACTCTCTTGCTGCCCCTTCCCCCCCCCCATGCACACACATGCGCTCTCTCTCTCTCTCTCTCTCTCTTAGATAAATGGATAAATCTTTTTAAAAAAAGAAAAAGAGGGGCACCTGGGTGGCTCAGGTCAGGGTCCCAGGGTTCTAGGATCCAGCCCACATTGGGCTCCCTGCTCAGCAGGAAGCCTTCTTCTCCCTCTCCTGCTCCCCCCGCTAATATTCCTTCTGCTGCTGTCTCTGTCTGTCTCTCTCTCTCTCTGTTTCAAATAAATAAGTAAAATCTTAAAAAAAGAAATAAGGAAAACCAGTAATGTAAAATTGCCATTTTGAATTTTATCCCTAATTCTATATTAATAAATTTTCCCTTGTTGCAAGTCTTCATTTGAAATAAATGTTTATGACACTATTATTTCCAAGCTACTGAGCTATTAAAAGAAAACATAGAATTAGTTTTTTAACCTTATAAAAGCAGATGAAATGTAGACAGTTTGTGGCTTTTTCTTCATAGATTTGATACTTACTAGGGAAATTCTCATTGTGGTCAATAAATATATTGGAAAAAGTATTCTCTTGTTTAAGCATGAATAAAGATTTCTGTTTACATGGTAAGATATATGAGAGGGACAGGCTACGCTTGGGTAAACCGACTGCTGGACTTCAGAAAACAAAGTTTGTTTTGCAAAGTATAAAAACACAACAGGTGTCCCCCCAAATCCCTTTTATTCAGAAACAGACAACAAAGGTATATAATGTTGGATGTCATTAAAAAATGCAGTGAGGGCTTGAAGAGTGAGATGAAGAAAGCTGGTGTTTAGCTAATGAACTGATTCAGTAATGGGGATACAGGGACCAACATTCCCAGCAGAGAGTGCGACATGCAAAAAAAATCTCAGAAACAGAAATTGCCTGCTGAGAATGTCTGTGTACAAAAAAATACAGGGATAAGAAATAAAGGAGAAGCCTAGATGGTTGTAAATTGGAGGATATTAGGTGCCCTGCCTGGCTTTTACACTGCAGTCTGCAGGAAATGAAGAGTCAGTGATAAGCCGTGAGCAAAAATGAAGTAAGAATAACAGGAAGCCTTTGTACATGAAATCGCTCCACAGTCCAGTCCTGCCTTAAAATTAGAAGGTAGCCTTTTTCCTTTTTTCCTCCCTCTGAAGTGCCCCATGCTTTATGCATCTCTTAAGACAATTTGTATTTTTTTTTAATATTTTATTTATTTATTTGAGGGATAGAAAGACAGTGAGAGAGAGAGCACAAGCAGAGGGGAGAGGGAAGAGCAGCCTCCCTACTGAGCAGGGAGCCCAATGCTGGATCCCAGGACCCCAGGATCATGACCTGAGCTGAGGGCAGGCGCTGAACCGACTGAGCCACCCAGGCTCCCCAAGAATTTGGAACTTGATTGTAGCTACTAGTCTTCCTAGTTAGGCCGCAAGCTCCTTAAGAACCAAAACCCCTTTCTTACTTTCTCTGTGCTATTTAATCACATGGTAGAGGGGCTTATGCAGTATAGGAACAAAATAAATAAATGTTGTGAATTAAAGCATCATTGGCACTTGTAAGTCTCTATACTATTACAGAGGTGCAAAATTTGATTTTTTGTGATAGGTTAACTGTTTTGGCAGTGAATAGAAGATGAAAACAAGTATAATAGGACGAACATCAAGGAAATGAAATTGACATGTTTTATGATATGCAGTAATTCTTTTCCATGTCAGGAATGTGGCCTGTGTGGTTTTACTGTATTTTTGCTGGAATAAAAATTTGTAGAATTGTATTGTCCATAATGATAGTCACATGTAACAATCCAGCCCTTGAAATATGGCTAGTCTGAACTGAGATATACTGTAAATGTGAATTAATGCCAAATTATCAAGACTTACTATGAACAAAAGAATATAAATCATCTCATTACAATTTTGATATAGATTTCATGGTGTAATTATAATACTTTGAGTAGATTGAGTTAAATAAAATACATTATTAAAAATTAATTTCACTGGCTAATTCTTACATTTTTAATGTAACTGCTGGAATATTTAAAATTACTATGGTCTCATATTCTACTCTTCAGTGATGATATAGAGATTACTTAGCTCTTACCAGTAATAATAACAATAATCAAATCTAATCACTTTTGGGATATATATGTATATAATATTAAATGTACATTTTTAATTGAAATATATACTCGCTAGATGGTAACACTTGAAGAAAGAGATTGTTACCTATTCATTTCTTGGGGCATTTATCTCCAACGTTTAGCTGACATAGTTTCTTGAAATATTTTCTGTGAATGAATGAATGAATGAATAGATAAATTTAGTGATATTTCTTGACCCATCAACATGAGGTATTCATAAAAGGCAATGCATTTTTTCATTTGTTCTCCAAACCTACAATGTTAAAGAATTTATATTGAGAAATCAGGGAAATATTGAGTGATGGTCTGAAACTGCCATATCCCTCAGTCAGATAATATGTCCACATATATCATATGTTCTTCAGATAATTTATAGAATTGTGACTTTAACTCCTTTGTGTTTTCATTAAGGTATGAGACTAGGTATTAAATTACAAAACATTGAAATGGAATGCATTAAAACTAAAATATTTGAATATAGTTAGCATAATTATACATTTGGATACTTAGAATACCATCTAGTAAACATTCTAAACAATTATTCCTAAGTAATTATTAATCTGTTAATACTCAAGTGATTTCTTCTCACTCGTTGTAAGTAAAATATGAATCAAAATTATTTAAGTACATGTTTAAATTATATAAGCTATGTATATGACTATTTTAAATGATTATTTTGCTTAAACTAATTCAGCATGAATTTTTATCTTCAAAATTTTTATTTTACCACCTGCAGCTGTTTGTCTCTGAGTCGGGGACATCAGCTCTCCATTTGTACAAACACTGCATTGAAATGTAACAAGTCAGCAGTCAGCCATCAGTCATTTTCTTCAGCGTTAGGAACCAGCTTACCAGATCACATTCCTAACTGTTCTTAAAGCTTTACTGACATAAGGAACTTACTAAGGAAGTGAGAACTTATATAGAAGAGGATAGAACTTTAATTAAGTAATGTGAAATACGGAGAAGCCATTGTCTGGGTGCTTCACTCTAGAAGGGAGCAGGCAGGGGTTGAGCACCCACTGAAGGAGCACAGGGATGGACTTCTCTACCCTCTGTACTCCCAAGCACTCATCATCTAAAAACAAGGTCCTTTTTTTTTTTTTTTTTTAAGATTTTATATATTTATTTGACAGAGAGAGGTAACACAAGCAGGGGGAATCGTGGGGGAGGAGAAGCAGACTCCCTGCTGAACTGGGAGCTTCATGCAGGGCTCGATCCCAGGACCCCGGGATCATGACCTGAGCTGAAGGCAGACGCTTAACGACTGAGCCACCCAGGGCCCCTAAAAACAGTGTCTTTTTCATTTCTCTATAGATCTTTAAACCCTGTAAATGCTTAAATTGAGTACTTTAAACCAAAGTACTCATTTCATTAAGTAATTGAAAATGCAGTCCCACAGATATAAAGTTATAACTTTAAAACAGACTGAGCAAAGTGAAAAAAGAGATTTCTGTATCTGTAATATTAAATACATATTGAGAAGGAGAAGTAGACCCCATGATCTAAGCAGCCAAATGGGTGAAATGCATTTTGCAGGCGGGGTGCTCTGACCAAATAGAAATTAATTCCAGAAGGAAGTTGAAATGGTAAATTTTGTGAAAGGTGTATCCATTAATAAAATACATGTTTTTAACATTGCAGCCCACTGATGCAACGAAGGTTGTCTCTCATCCAATTACGGGGGAAATTCAGGTAAGGAAGTTTTTTAAAAATCATCATTGTGCCATCTTCATTGGTTGTTTTTTCTGCCTACCCTGGTCTGCTGAAATTGTAAACACTGTTAGGACCTTTCCTGTTTTAGATGTATGATATATCACACATACACACCTGAGTACAGACCTATGAAGGAAAAATGCAATTTTATAGGATAGCATTTTAGTACAAATATATAGTTTATAATTATAATGTAATTATAGGTATGTAATTGTATAATTTGATATGTATCTGTTGCCTTAACAGTATCAGTATGTTTTATGTCTCAGTTTACACTTGTTGAACGTGTTTCAAACATGACAGATTCTTCTGGGAATGTGAAGATTCCTCTTTGAGTTTCATGAGTCCAGTGCTATCCTCTTTTCTTCCTCCTACCAACAATTGTTATATAATCGCTGAATATTTCTTCTAGATTAGAGTTTTTCATACCAGGGATCATAACCAGTTTGTAATTCATAAAATCCACTTGGGGGTTTTGATCAGGAAAATAGAAGAAAAATAGTAGAAATCACTCTTTTTTACATCTATCAATGTGTGTTTCTGTGTGTGTATTGTATCATAACAATTTCTCACCATGGATCGTAGTCAGAAATGTTTTAAAAAACTATGCTTTAGGTGATACCAAAACGTAATTCAGGATAGATAAGAAAAATCAGTAGGAATAAGTAACACAATGCAAAATAATATCAATTTGGAGATAGCAACTTTCAGATAAGGGGGGAAGAACAATAAGTCTTAGAGCTGTGTTTCCTACACAGTCTAGAGGAAGTTTTCTTGAATGATTTCACAAAGGACAACAGACTTGAACTACTTTGAGGATAAGCCCCGAGAAAGGGGGAGTGTGTTCCTGGAAGAAGAAATGCTTCAAGGAAAGCTCCTGTTGCCGGAGAGTAACAAAAGGCAGGGATCAGCTTTGAGGCCCTGAAATGTCCCTGTGTAGATTAAGTTGAAACTCAGTGAAAAAGAACCTTGAACACAAGCTGAGGGGTGTTAGCCACGACACTAGGGTGACTGACACTAGTAAATATTGTGGAATAAAGGAGAGACTAATTGAAGGGAATCTATATTAAGATTTCCTACAGCAGTGGCGTCCAGGAAATATTATAAAGGAGAGGACACAAGTGGAAAGGAAGCTTTAATCAACAGAAGTGGAGTATGAGTGTGGAAGGGTCAGAAGCACAGAATGCGGGCACCTCGCCCAGGAGGATCCAGCAGCCCAGACCTGGAACCTTCCACACTGCACACCTTACAGCCTTGCTGCTTCTTCCCCCTTTCAATAAACCCAGACCCAATCTTTCTTGGTTTCACCAGCAGCCAAGAAAATGCTAAATTTCCTGATTTGCTGATCCCTAGATTTTTTTTTTCTCTCTCATTTTTTTTTTTTTTTTAACTTGCTTTGTTTCTTTTTGGCTTGGGGTTGTTTTTTTCATCTTTCATTTTCCTTTCCCTTGAGCAGTAATATTTAATTCTACAGCAGAAATTTACTCTAATGATCTTTCTTAACTCTTAGGCCATTTTCTTTTATTTTTTAGTATTTTCTCATGAATTCGATTTCTAGCTTATTTATTTATTTCCTTGTAGCAAAACCTTTTTGCAAATGCATCCTTATGTGGACACTCAAATAAATGAATCTGCCAGCTCTGGGGTAGCTCAGGGTGGAAGGTGACCGGGGCGGTTTCATTCTGTCTCAGAAGTAACACTGAGCAACGCTGAGTATTTTCTAAGGCACTGCAGGATCAGAGCTGGAAAGCACTTTCTTAGGTAGCCTGCAAGTTTTCATTTAAATAAGAAATGGCGGGACACCTGGGTGGCTCAGTGGATTAAGCCGCTGCCTTCGGCTCAGGTCATGATCTCAGGGTCCTGGGATCGAGTCCCGTATCGGGCTCTCTGCTCGGCAGGGTGCCTGCTTCCCTCTCTCTCTCTCTGCCTGCCTCTCCATCTACTTGTGATCTCTCTCTCTGTCAAATAAATAAATAAAATCTTTAAAATAAATAAATAAATAAATAAATAAGAAATGGCTTTGGTGCCTCACCAGATGAAAGTGAACATTAAGGCTGGCCAAGACTACATGGGGAAGAACATCTCCTTAACAATTGGAAGCTGGTCTAAATCTCAGGGAAATTAATTGCAGAATAATTCCATTTTTTTGATACCCCATAAGAGGACACAGTTACTGCAGTTCAAAAATTCCCATTTTTAAAATGTCTTCCTTCGTGGCACTTTGTTTTCTGTGTCCCATTACTTTCATGATCATTGAAGGGAGCTTTTCTGTGTTGAGAAAAACAACAGAAGATTCCTTTTCTGCCAGAAAAAATGTAACCAGAAAAAAGTTGTGGTAAAATTAGGAATTATTTTAATTATCGGATTTTAAATAAAGTCTGGCTTTTCTACATAAACCCATTCTCAACATGAGCACAACATACCTATTTCCTATGGTTATAAAAAATAGATTAGTATTTTTATTTATGGATTTTTTTCTTCTGAAATATAGATCCATTCCTTTCTGTTATTTGATAAACAAAAGCAGCATCAGGCAAAATTAAGGCTTATTCAAAATGATGCCATAAGAATATTTAAATTCTGGAGAAAAATTAGTTAACTTCATTATCTTGAATTATGCAGGCTTTGCAGATATTTCTTTGAATTGTTAATCTTTTCCTATTCAGTGATAGTTGTGTAACACCATTAAACATCTAGGAGGCAAGGCCTCTTCTTCCCTTTTAAGCATCTAAAATTAAAGAATAAGATCTTATTGTCTTAAACTCTGCTCTATTAGAAAAGCAGGCACAGAAAAAATTATTGGTAATATAACGTAATATACAAAGAAATAAAATCCACAAGTTCTTAAATATTCTTACATTTCAGACTAACAACTCTATTTTTAAATAATGATTCCACCTACTGCTAATTATTTGGTAAAATGCAAGAGACATTTTCTAACAAATTCATCAATTGATTTATTTTCAAAATCCCGGTAATTGTATTCATGAACGCTAACAACATTTACCATTTTTCTAAGAGTATAAATTTAGTTTACAAATGTAACTGGCCATTCACTGCATGATTTTTCTTCTAAATGAATTTTAGACAGGCCGGAACTTTAACCATGGAAAGAATGAACCTCACATTTACTAGTAATTAGCATGTGCCTGGGAGCTCTCAATTAAATTAGACATACACTAGTCTGTTCAGTTTCAAGTAAAATGGAAACGAAGGTTGAGGCTCTTTATGAGACTAAAAAAAAAGTACTGATAAATTATTGAATAATAACATATTCTAGATTTCTTTTTTTTTTTTTTTTTTAAGAATTTATTTATTCATTTGACAGAGAGAGATCACAAGTAGGCAGAGAGGCAGGCAGAGAGAGAGAGAGGAGGAAGCAGGCTCCCTGCCAAGCAGAGAGCCCTATGCGGGACTCGATCCCAGGACCCTGAGATCATGACCTGAGCCGAAGGCAGAGGCTTAACCCACTGAGCCACCCAGGCGCCCTATTCTAGATTTCTTAAAACAAAAAAATATTCATGGAATATTTTGATATCCCTTTAAGCTTCAAATCAACTATGATCTTGGAAATCTCATAATCCATATTCTCCAAGCAAGAAACCTTGTCCCTCGAGACAACAACGGTTACTCGGACCCCTTCGTGAAAGTGTACCTTCTTCCTGGGAGAGGGTGAGTAAAGACACAGTGTCTTCTAAGGATTGCATCGCATGGATTAAAAACCAGTGTTAGTGTTTCTAGTCTCCAGTTTTAAAGAGTTTAATATCTTTCCCTCAGTTTTATTCACATGTCATATTCATTTATTTCCAATTATTAGATAAGGTGGAAATAAAAATTTGCAGTTAAGTCCTGAAGTGTTCCAGGAGAGTCTTGATCATACTAAATCCTGTCTTGACGACACATGTCCGTCTTTTGAATCTAGAAACCACTATAACCAATCAGATGGACTCTGAAATCATTTAAGGTATTATTTGTGGTGGATTTAGAGAATTTAGCTTTACCTGCCCAAATTCATTTGCAAAACTACTGTTCAGCAATTCATAAATTACTGTTTTATCTTATAGGATATCATTATCTAGCCCATTACACGTTCATTAATTGACTTATTGATGTCTCATTTATATGTGTATTTTCAAATCATTGTTTTAAAAATTATAAAATAAGAGTAATATTTGAAATGTGGAATATTTAAAAATGTTTACAAAGTATGGTAAATATTTGGTAAATAGATGAAAAATATCTCTGAATCTCATGTGATATACAAACTGTTCATATAAAGCAAGTGCTCGTTGGAGATGTTTAATTTTCACATGATAAATGCAAATTGCTATATTCTGGTATATAAATCAGTACTCAAGGATGGCTTCAAAACAGTGATTTGGACCCAACAGATCATTATACCTTATCTGAACAATTTATCGTAGCCAAATTAGCATGATGGAACCATAAATAATCAACAATTGGGGGTATAATAAAAAGAATTTGGGACTGGTAATTTGAAGGCTCTGGTTTTATTTTTTATTCATTTTTCATTTAACTTGAGGATTGACATTTAAATATTACTTTTTACTTGGAAATTTTGAATTGTTGCATGTGAATAGAAAGAATAATGTTGTGACCCACCACATACTCATTACTCAGCTTCAACAGCTGTTACTTCCTAGCCAATCATGTCTCATTTTTACCCTCATATACTCCCTCTATATAGATTATTTTTAAAAGATCTAAAACTAATGATGCACTATATGTTGGCTAGTTGAATCTAAATTAAAAAAAATGATCTCAAGTCATAACTTTTTTCTGCAAATATTTTACTATGTATTTCTAAAAGATAACTCATTTAAATACCACATATAATCATTATAATTTTTAAATGTTTAAATAACTCCTTAGTTTCCCCAGATGCCTCATAATAATTTCCTATTTGGTTTGAAGACCTAATTAATATTTATAGAACATTTTCTCATTAATAGCAGAATAATGTATTCTTTTCAAGCCCACCAAAAACATTCACCAAGAAAAACTATATTGTGGGCCATAAAACAAACCTCAAAAAATGTAAAAGCACTGAAATCATACAAAGCATGTTCTTGGAATATAGCTGGTTTGTTTGAACAGGGTCAAAACTGAGTTATTTGTTACCTTTGAATCTGCTGTTTGTTGACTAATTACATTACCACCAGCAGATCACCATTTCTTTTGAGATTAATTTTTCTTGTCAATAGTGACAGAGCCAAGCAAGCAGAGCCAATAGTTTTGTCTGTCGGGATATCAAATATACTCAGAAAATAATTTGAAAATTTCCAGGTGTTATATCAAATTAAGGATACAGCCTTTAATTTCATCCTAATGATTTTTATGTAGAAATTTAGAATTGCTGGTTTTGTGATTCTAGTTTTAATTCATTAAATCTAATATATAGGGGTCACCAATAGAGCACAGGAAAGGGGAGTTTTCATTTTATGTTCATTTAAATCTTTAGTAGTTACAACTGCAATTTGGCTATCTTTTTTAAATTTGAGTATAACGACAACAAACTGATAACTTCATTCTGCTTTTGATTGGGTCATTAGATCTTCCCTATTATTTAATGACAATATTATGGGACAAGAAGAAATCACTGCCAAGGGTATATCCCTAATTAGCATCTGCTAATGAATGAATGAAAATAAAGCAGTGTCTTTTACTTTCTGTCTTCTCTAATAATATCCTGGAGAATATCACCTTTTATACTCTATGAGAGTCCCTATCTTTTATTTATTATAGATTTACTTAGACTATTTTTTTCAATTAGACTATTACATCCTTGAATAACCTGAAAGGGCAGTCAGATAACAGGAATATGTCAGTTATTCTGGAATGAGTAACAGGGAAGGAGGGAACTAGAGTGAAATAAAGAGTGATTTTTCCCACCTAAAGCCATCCCCCATATTTTGTCAGACAAAGCATGCCTGCTGGGTGGGATTTGCCCCACAGGGAGCTAATCAACTACCTTTATTCAGTCTGAAAACCTTTCCTTAAATTACTCCTACAGATTACAGTGGCCAAGGCATTTGGCTGTTATTTGGCTTAGAGCTGTTATTTTCACCGCAGCTCCAAGACTCTTTTCTGCCTCATGTTGTTTTTATGTTAAGGTGTAGCTCCTCCAGTTATTATTCTCGTATTTTCTTCCTTATTTCTGTTCCTAACTTTTTTTCTTCCTGTCTTTCCGACTTGCCTGTTGTATCCTTCACTCTCACTCTCGGAATCAATGCAGTCAAGTCATGGTTGTCCAGAATGCAAGGTAGAGTTGGTTCTCTTTCAGTATCAAGCTACGCTGTAATGTCTATTTTTATTTTTATTTTTTTGCCTATTTGTGTATATTCACCTGCCATTTGGCTTGGGCTATAATTTGCATCTTTTTACATGTTGGTATCTATTGAATTAGGCCACCAGCAAATTGTTCGGATTACAACATTACTGAACAGGTTTGGCAGATATGTGGCATAGAATACTGAAAGGTAGAAAATATTAAAAACAGGAAAAAAATATGAATAAGGAAATACCACCCTGAAATTAGGTGTAACTGGTTTTTCCTATATAATTTGTCCACTAAGATTCTTTTCACTTCTCATGTGATAACCATGGCTTAAGTTCTTCTGGGTCGTCTATTACAAATTAAAGTAAAATCTAGAGTCATTTTTCACAAGAAACTAACTGACCTTCCGGATGTCCAGTACTGGGCATGAATGTCATCCTAAATACCATAGTTCTCTAGTCTTTTTCTCTTACTTAGACCTCATATCGAAACATTTCCATGCCTTTATACTTTCTGCACCGCAAAGACAGCTCCATGCAGTAGGACGCCATTATTGGCCTGCTCTCCCACATTGGCAACAATGTGAGAGCTTCCTCCTCTCTTTGCCAGTAGTAGGAAACTGTCTTCTAATAGAGCTCACAACGTGGCACATCATTACATGGTCAGCTAAGGGTAGCTTTCAGATACATAACTAAACACATTCTTCTGCACATCTCATTACATTATATATTAAATGTATTATTTAGTTGGGGAGGTGAATCTAGCACCATCTGTAGCAATGGGCTGATGAGAGTTTTAATCCCACCCAGAATATTAATGGTACAGGATTTGGTTTCGTCTGCAACATTAAAATCTGACATCTTTACTAATCCTGATGAGCTGATGCCCAAAAGAGGTTGTTTCTGATTTTGAAAGGTATAGATATTTAAATATTGTAAAGAATAGGATTAGTCACCGCACTCTTTCTAGTGGCCAGAAACTTCGTGTTTCCTTGCACACAAGATCATGGTAAATTGGATCCTGTGATAGATTGCTTATTATGACTAGTTCCCTCATCTCAGGACACCACCCAGATCACTCATCCAGATAGGTCTCAGACTGATGTGCAAAATTAGTTTGGTTGAAAAAGATAGTGTCATTTTAGGACAGACATTATCAGTCACTTTATTCAGAACCTTCCTATCCTTTATCTAGACAAACTGGGGGGAAATTGTCAGAATGACAATGATTGTCCGTCTTTAATTTAGAAAAGAGCATGTTTTGTAAATGTAGATAATGGTTGAAACAGTCCGGGATGTTCTGGTTACAATTTCAAAGATCTAGAAGGCACTTTCTCACCATGTGTTTCAACTAGAAGTCATTTCCATCATCTCTTTGAGAACTGTCAGTGCAAGAAGAACTAATAATAACAAGGTACTGACACTGAAATTTTGGCTCAGGAGGCCACTGAATAAAGTCCTAAAGAACTTGGGTTTGAATTTCAGCCCTGCCTCTTGGAAGTTGTGAGATTTCTCTAAAATGATCTCCTCTTCTGCTAAATAAGAATAATAATAACACTCCCTTAGGTTTTTTATAAAATAGATGGAGTAATAAACCAGAAGTAATAAGCATAATGTCTGACACATAATAGGTTCTCAATAAATGGCACTCGATAGTATCCTCGGTGTTATGTACAGTTACATAATAACTTAGGGTATACCCCTAAATTATCTTAGGTTATACCCCTAGAATTTCCAGAAGCGACTCTGAAACTGACCTAAAATTGTTGTGATATGTGTATATATACAAATGGATATAATTTATATTCAGGAAATATACATATGTGTATATATGTATACACACATACACACACGCACACACACACACACACACACATATATATATATATTTAAATTGAGGTGAAGACCTTTAGATTGTAGGGTAGATTATAGGAAAGGCTACCTAGATACTTCAGCTTAAGAAAGTTGCAAGTAAGAAAGTTGATAGATTATTCTTATTTTATGATCGGCTACATCAAGTCGCCCGTGATCAGTTATTCCCACAAAAACATGATGTGGAATGGTTGGGCTATAGAATTATACAAAATTATTTAACAATACTGTTAGGAAACCAAACAACTTTGTTTTCTTCAATCATAAAATATAATACATTTGTCATTCTTAAAATTAAAAAAAAATAAATTCCTGTTCGCTAATAAGAATTTCACTGGTCCAATTTTCTCCTCTCCTCTCATTCCCTCTTCCCATCCTCGGAGCACTATACTCAGAAGCTCTGAAAACCCAGTTGTCAGCCCCGTGAGGAGGGGAAACAAGGAAAGAGCCTCCAGAGTGCATGAACTCAGTCCTTGTCCCTGGCTAACTAAGAAGTGGAAAAGAGCAAATCTGAAGGATCTCATTCTCGTTTTCTCTCATTATACTGTTTGACAAAGTACAGGCCTTTTGCCATGAGTGAGATTTTGCTCTGATTGAAGCTGATTTTCATTATCATGATAGCTGGAAGTTCAGTTCCGGACCGGACTTTCTCTAAACGTCCTTGTTAACATATCCGACTATTTCCTCCAGGACCTCTATAAAGCAGGGACAGGTGTTGCATGCATTTAATTCAAAGGCCAAAGCTTTTTTCATTTCAATTGATTTTAAGGGAAAAAAATAGAAGTATATTTTAAGGATTCTTCCAATGAACATTTCTTTAGCACAGAATGTTCTAGACACTGTGCGAAGTGCTCAGGGTAGATAGAACTGACAAATGGCCACATAGGCTCTGACTTCAGGGAGCACAGACAGTCAAGTGATGTGCCAAAAACACGCTGCCCAGAACAGTACGGCTCATAAAACGGGATATGATTGGAGCTTCTTTCTAAATTAAAGGAAAATCCTTAGAGGAGTAATTAAAAATAAATTGTGCATGTGTGTGTGTGCGCGCGTGCGCGCGTGCGTGTAATTTCCAATAAAGGAAAACCAAGTAAAACAAAAGAAATGAAAACCTTCAGTATTTCAGTTAATTCTATGAAAGAGAAATACAAAGAAGCCATCATATTCCATTCATCTTTCTTACTTTTTTTTGAAATTAGAAAGAGAAACTCAGAGAATTCCTTTTCTGCTGGTATAGGGGAGAATAATTGAATTTCATCTATCTTTTTCTGCCTGTCGTAAAAGCATGTCTACTCCTGAGGAGGTAATTAGTAAATAATTTAAAAAATGAAAGAGAAAAGAAGTTAGTCAAAACTTCAAGAAGATGAAGGTTAATTTTTTTATTAGCACCATGACCCATCTTGATTAATTGACTTTTTATTTTCCCTTATTAAAAAACTTCTTTGATTATTAGATATAGCCTAATTGTCCTAATATAATATCATTATTGCAATCTTCCAATGAGGGAATATAATGTGTTTTCCAGACAAAGAAGGGAGAGGAAAATGGGCTCTACTTTTTTCCCAACCTAATTCAGGCTCACATTTAAGAATCCCACTGCTTACCTGGTCACCTTCAACTTGTCAGTCCAGATTTTGATGTGGCTATGAGAAGTGCCAGCAGTTTTCAATTGTGTAAAGTAGAAACACAGCCCATTGAGACACAGCCCATTGAGATCAATGCTCAAGATGGTCAGTTCGTGGCAGTTCTAAAGGGTTAAAAGGACTGGCTTGCTGCCTTCGGCTCAGGTCATGATCTCAGGGTCCTGGGATCGAGTCCCGCATCGGGCTCTCTGCTCAGCAGGGAGCCTGCTTCC